>NC_080787.1:119925509-120233366 GCF_028018385.1 Neofelis nebulosa | reverse complement strand
CCAAGTACTTTCCCTGACGTTTCATTTCTTTTTTATTTAGGAAATTTCTACCTACATTTCCTCTTGTTCATCTTCTATAGATACAGAAATAATTACCATTCATACAGAGCATTCACTCATTCACCCAACAGAAAAGTTTTAAGCTCCTACACTGTCCAGAGAAACCTGGTGGGTGTTACAGGTACAAAAGTGAACAGAATCTAGTTGCACCTACGAACTCATGGTTTAGGGAGGAGTATTTCTCATGCTGGGTGGTAGGAGATCTCAGCGGACGAGCACAGGAGAGGCCTAATTCACCCAATGCTGGGGAAACAGTAGTTAGAGAAGTTTCTTACAGAAGTCAATGCTTGGACTGCATTTTGAAGGATGAATAGAAGTTAGTCACTCAGAAAAATGGAAGAGGGGAATTTCAGACAAAAATGAAAAACTTTCTAATAGGAAAGAATGACAGAGTCTGGGATAAATATGGACATTTTATTAGCTGTACCACAGGTTTCTTCCTGAGCTACAAGTCCAGAATGGCCTCAGAGTTTTCACTGTATCCTTAAGAGAGCAGGATTTTAAACAAGGGGCTGAGGCAATCAAATCTGAGTTTTATAAAGATCTTCCTCTATCAGGAATGTGAGTAAAGTATTAGATTGGGGAAGCTGGAGGTAGAAAGAAAGTT
This sequence comes from Neofelis nebulosa, assembly GCF_028018385.1. Taxonomy (NCBI): domain Eukaryota; kingdom Metazoa; phylum Chordata; class Mammalia; order Carnivora; family Felidae; genus Neofelis; species Neofelis nebulosa. Next base: position 120,232,699 of record NC_080787.1, on the reverse strand, counting down.
CGATGGCTTTTTCTATAATCTAGGTAAGAAATGATGTAGGCTGAACACCGACTGTTCACTGTCTTGAATCATTTTAGTTGCTTTGCTCTGACACATCTCACATTTTCTATGGCTGGGCTTATGTATCATCAATGCATCTGGATATGGACGATAGCTCAGCTGAGAAACATTTGTTTCTTTTCAACTAATGTCGTGTAGTCACTTTATTATACTTTGTAGAGTTACTATTTCATTGTTAGTAGTCGGCTGATTGCATGATTCTATTTGGTGTTCGAATCATAAACTTTTAAATCTGCAGGAGACTTTCTAATTCATCTGGCCTGCTTTCACACCACGTTTCTCCAAATTCTAGGTTTCTTTAGGGGAAACCGCAGTTGAGGTCATAGGGATGTAGTTAATGTAGACAGAGTTTCTCACCCTCTGGTTCACTACAACCAGAACCAGTCCTCCCAGCAAAACCTTTGAAATTGGCATGATTCTTATATCCCACTGCAATCAGCACTGGCCTGTCACCCACCTGAACCATTTTTCTTATTTCTGCGTGTTCTAATTTAGTTTTCGTTTGAAAAACAAGTTATGCTGTTAAGATATTATAACCCTCCCTCCCTCAACTTCACCAATGAGGAATTGAGGCCCAATGAGGGTCTTGCCTGTGTTTGTACTTATCTAATGGCTTAGCAGAGTTCAAATGGCAAAGCTGTTAACCCATATTCGGGGAGAGCTGGAACCTCTTCTAGAATCTGAAAGTGTCCCTAACCCTCATGTTGTATCCTGGTCCTGCCAAGTGTCCTCATTCCAAATATTAATGGCAGTACATCTTAGAAGTCCTATTACAGAAGAAAACAGCTTCTAAGATTCACTTTTTCCTATGTGAATATGTATATTTGTGTGTATTGTGTGTGTGTGTTTCTGTTTGTAAAGAGATTGATAAATAGATTTGGATTTATGTATTTTGTGGTGGCTAAGATAGGGTTATTTTAGGGTTTCTTTACACAGGCTAAACTATTGAGTAAGAAAGTCAACCTCTGAATTCGGACTAAGGCATGCTACTTGATTCTTTTGTTTTTAAGTGTTGGGAGTTTTAAGCCTCTGGAATCACCTACAAATGCTTAATTGAGCATCACTGTTTTTTCAAAGGAATCATAAAGAGTGGTGTTCAAAATTTTATGGGTAAAGAATCACTTGAGGAAGTTATTAGAAATGCAGAGTTCCACACATTTCCCCCAGATCTTCTGACTGAGTGAATCCAGAACGGGGTCAGTAATCCACTTTCAATAAAGACCCCAGGTGACTCTGATGCACAGGGGCCTGAATACCTTACTTGAGATACTGTTGTAGCCATAACTAGATTTTAGAAGAAGAGGTTCACCTAATGTTTTTTCTGAACCTATTAACCTGACCTCCGTTAAGTCAAAAGACTGCATTACGCGAGGCGGGCACATAGAATCAAACCCAGTCCCTCCCAAGTCTTACGGGATCAGCCTGGCACAGGGTTCATTCACTGAACTGTTTGTACTTTCCTTGGCCTGGACATCGTTCACCAAGCACAAAGTTCATGGATTTGGCATGACAGAAAATTGTTTCTTGTTTCAAACACTTATTCTACCCAGCATCCTCCAAATATCTGCTAGATCGTGAAATCCCTCTATTGCTTCCTGTGTAAAGTTTCAAAGGAATTTCTGATCACGAGCATAATCATGGCCGGATATTAACACAATCAAATTTTATCTCTATATTTGTTTTGAAAATAAAAGCCAAGGAAAGCATTTTGACTTTTATACAAAACCATCACATCTTAATTTAAAACTATTTCATATAAGAAGAACAATGCCCTACTTATTTCGTTTCCTGTGATGATGAGTAAAAATAAGCTTAAAGCAGTAAATGGCCTCAGGGACCTTCCATGGCCTACAAAGCTTTTAGCTTGTGGGCTATTTCCAGTGCTATTTCATCATAAAGGACTTATTTCTAGAACACCAAGGCTGATGATCACTTCATATCCAGCCCCAGATGACACTGGAGAAAAGGCATTTACTTGATGACCAGACCACCTCTTGACAAATTTGGACTAAAAGAGAAAGGTCCTAATAGTTACTATCTAAATCAAAATACACTAAAAATTAATGGGAACAGATTCTTTCTACCCTTTTCCCTTTCCTGCTCTCTTTCTTTCTTTCCTTATTTTTTTCCATCTCTCCTTTCTTCCTTTCTTCTTTACATTCTTCCTTCCTTCTCTTCCTTCCTATGTGTGTACAGCTCTTCTAAATTTTCAGAGGAATAATGTCTGACCTCAAATTAGGCCCAGCTGGAGTTAATAATAATAGTTAATACTGAGTGCTTATTATTTGTTGTAAGGCATTGTCTTGAATAACTCTGTGATGAGGGTATTACTATCTCCACTTTATACATGAGGAAACAATGGCACAGAAAAACTATGCTATGATCACACAGCTACTCTGTGAGAACTAAACTCAACACAGTTCTCTTTCTTGTGTTAGTGCTGGGAACAAGCATTATTTCCAACCTAATTTAATGTAATTTAATAATTTAATTTAATTTAATTCTGTTCTATTCTCCTTTCTTTTCTTTTTTTGTTTTAGAAGGAGAGAGAGAGCATGAGACTACATTCGTCAACAGCACTTCTGTCCTCCCTCCAAAAAAGAATCACATGATGATGATTGAGCTTCATGTGATAATGGGTTTCACATGTTTAGTTTAAACAACATATAATCTATCTTCTTTGTGCCACATTTTTTTTTTTTTTTATTTCAGAGAGATAGTATGTGTGAGCAGCGAGGAGTGGCAGAGGGAAAGAGAGAATATTAATCAGGCTCCACACTCAGCACAGGGCTCAACGTGGGGTTCAATCCCACAACCTGAGATCATGACCTGAGCTGAAATTAAGAGTGGGGCCTTCAGCCAACTGAGCCACCCAGGTGCCCCTCCAAGCCCTATTTTTAAACTATTTTTCCAAACAAGCTCCAAGAAAACCTGGATCATGGACTGTGATCCATCTAAGCTGGCTTCCTTATAGACTAATTAGATGCTCTTTAATACTGGATTCAAGATTCTGGTCTCACTCTCACTCACTTTTGACAAAACCAAGGCTATGGCATCATAAACTCTGTCCAAATGCCTTCAGTGTAAAAACCACCTTGAAATCACCCAACCTTTTCCCTAAAACCCGTGAATATCCTCCCCAGATCTTTACCTTCTGTGACACTATTAACACAGTCAAGATGTTTGGTGTTCCTCTTATTGCAGTAACTTCATAAGCTTATTTTGCTTCGTCAACAGGTTTTTTGAGACTATATTTGGGAAGTTGGCAGCTGACATCTGTCTGATATTTATGAGGAATTAGAAGATTGTATTTTGTTATATATACAATAAAAACACTTTCTCCTTTAATTCTCTTCAAACCAAAATATCACTACAGCAGAATAAGAACATTGATATCAAGCTTCAGCAAGTACTTAAAGAATTTTTGATATCTCTTTAAAATAAAAGAGACCCCACAAGAATTAAAGTATTTACACTTGCATGATTCTTAAACCAGCAATCTTGGCAAAAGTTCTCCACAAATAAGAGTCTGAGTAATTCCTCCAGCCCACGTGAAATATAAGCTGTGGAATTTAATAGAATTTAATTAATTAATTAATTAAAGATACATGCTCATAAGTTAAAAAACATATATGCTTATGTGTATATTATAAGTATCTTTCATATAAGAAAATACTCTTTTTATTCTGAAATTTTTACTCCAACAGGAGACCAACAAGAATAAGGAATTCAAACACTGAAAACAGCAAATAAAAACTGGGGCAGGGGGTGGGGAGCAAAACCTGGTTATCTCAGAATGATGATATAGCCAGAAAGTTCTTCTTCCTAATAAAGGAAACGTCAAATGGTAAATATTTCAGGTGTGAACACACAACATACAGGAGGTCCCATTTCTTTGGAAATAGCTGTAAATATATTCATCTGCGTAAAACAATCATCTGTGTCTAGTCATGCATGCTCTCTGCTCCCGTGGCTGTCACTGCTGTCGATCTGAAGTTGAAAGGTAATGGCCTCATGATTCAAGGAAACTGCTGAAGTGTGTACTCAGGCTTCAGTTGGAGAGATGGGTTCATTTATCATCATAATAAGCTATTACCATCGAGAGGTCACAACTCATTGAAGAGACAGTCAGTCTAATTGGCTCGATTCCGTTAGCTTTTGACGTGCCTCAAGGAGATAAGCACTCTTTTGCAGGTAATTTTCAATCACCCAACAAACTACTTGTTTAATAATTCATCACATTTCAAATTGGGGTCTTATCACATAGCCCCTTTTTCCATGTGACAAATGCTAGATTTCAACTACTTGGAATCTCAGACCCAGGGAATGGAAGAAGAACTCCCGGAAAAGTTAGGCAAGATAGCACCTGCTTCAACTCAACTACTACTGCAGGAAGTGACGAGAAAACCTCAGGAATAAATGTGTGAACTTTATGCTCCTCCAGTTGGCACTGCTGACAACAATAGGATTCCCCGAAACTATCTGGAAAGAGAAGAGTGCTATTCAAATCCTCGTGGTTAATTAAGCATGCCAACCAATTTTTAACTTATAGGATTGGGGCACTTAATACTTATTTAAGTGATCACATTAAAGCAGGAAATTTTACAATAAAGTCTAGAATCTGAAGCAATAGTTTGTAATAGAATAGATTAAAAGAAAGGCTGTTGTAGTTAAAATATCACATTTTACATCTTTGACAATACTGTGTTCACAGAGGGTATGGACAGTCTCTGGAGGCAAGCTCACCTCAATTCAAATGCTAGTTGCGACTCCAAATAGATAAGTAACCTTATAGTTATAAATATATATTCTTGTTCTCCACTATTTTTTGAACAAATGGTGTATATACATATATACACACACACACATACAAACATACTATTCTGCTTCCAGGTTTAGTTACTGAAACGTGTACTTTGGATCATTCCATAGCAGCATACAAGGAACTTCTTTCTTTCTTTATTTAAAGTTTGATAGTGTTTCAGTCCATGTATGTATCCAAACTCATTTAATTAGCTCTCAGTGATAGACATTTTTGTGGTCATCACAAACATTTCTGAATGAATGACTTTGCATTTCTCATGTTTATACATGCCAGTAGGGTAAATTTTCAGAAGATAAATATAGAAACAAATGTGCATTTGTAACTTTGGTCAAGATTTCTAAATTGGTTTTCTTGGATTGCATAAATGTATATTCCCACTACTAATATATAAGGATCTTTGTCTTTTTAAAGTCTCAGTAATCGGTACTGTCCATTTTGTTCTCTTTCCTAAGATAGATGACAAATGATTTCTCAATGTAGTTATCATATCGATTCAGGTTGAACATTGTTTTATATTTTTCCACCTTCATTGAGAAATAATTGGCATACGTCACTGTATAAGTTTAAGGCATACAGCAAGTATTTCCTTTTGTATAAACTGTTCATATCTATTGCCCATTTTTTTGTTGGACCATTGGCCTTTCTCATCAATTTCTATAACCTCTTTAGATATTAGATTAGCCTTCCATTTGCTACAAATTAAAACAATAAGAAGTGTGGGGTTTTAAAAAGAATTGATATTTTATTATTTGTATTATTTGCTAGGGCTGCCATAAGAAAGTAAGACAAACTGAGTGTCTTCAACAACAGAAATTCATTATTCAGAGTTCTGGAGATTACTAGTCCTAAATAAAGGTGTTGGCAAGACTGGTTTCTTCTGAAGCTGTGGGAGAAGGATGTGTTTTAGTCCTCCTTCTCTGGTTTGTAGCTGGCTGTCCTCATTGTCCCACTGACATTCTCCCTGTCTCTACATTTTCCTTTTTTATAAGGACACCCATTGTATTGAATTGGGATCTATCTACATGACCACCTTAATGACATTATAGCTGCAGGGTGTTGACTGTGTTTATTATGCTTATAAAATTTACTTGTCTAATTAGTTACTGATGGGTAGAAATTACAAATTCCTTTATATACTAGGCCTTCAGTGAAACAGGAGTGGTAAGATACTTATCAAGTTATTTTCCTGGAAAGACACGAAGCGATGATTGTTGATTGTTGGCTTTATTTTGGTACTTTCAAGATAAAGTGCAAATGCTCGGCAGGTTTCTCAAAAAGCTAGCTAACTGATTTTTTTTTCACATCTGCAAAGCTGCTGCTTAAGTCATGTAATCTACTTGCTTGCTAAAATGAACTCTCTCTGATTGTCCATTTTTATCTTTAATGTTATCTTGTCCCTTACCACCACCAGATGCTCTGTCAGATGGCAATAAATAGGGGTCAAAGTGTTCTGCAACAAACATCTTTAATTGATATAAAGACTATCTCTGATACATATAAATTCCTACAGTGTACAGCTATAGAAATTCATGAAGAAACTGACATTTATTGAACAGCTTCTGCGTGCTAAGGGTGTTTTAGAGGGCTTTGCACAATTCTAAGGCTGGAACTCTCATTTTGCAGATAATGGAAGGCTCAACTAAATTATGGGATATGTCCAAGATCATAAAACTAGTAAGGTAGATATCCAGAATTTGAATCAGATCTGTGAAAGGCATAGGGATGAAAACGCTAAGAATAACTGACCATGACTTCTCCTTACTTAATTAATCCCTTTCAAACGATTCTCATGAAAACGAAGAAAGAAAGAAAATAACGTGTGAGTTTGTTAGTCCACAATCAAGATGTCAGCAGGACTGGTCTCTTCTAAGGGCTGTGAAGGAAGAATCTGTTCCAGACTTCTCTCTTGGCTTATAGATGGCCACCTTGTCTCTTTGTCTTTAGGCCATCTTCCCCTTACACGTATCCGTCTCCCATCCTTCCCTGCACACTTTCCCTTTCCACTATTAACAAAAAAAAAAAAAAAATAGATGAAAAAACCCCAGTATATAAAGAACACTCTAGCTATGATAGGTTCCAAAATGGTATAACACTGACCTACTAAAGAATCCTGGGAGTCTGTCCCACAAGAGCTAGGGCTAGTGTACCAGAATCAACAATCAATCACTTCCCTATGGTTCTCCACTGAGCTGCACATAAAACATGATATAAAGTTTTATTTAAGAAGATATAGAAAAAAGTGTAGCTTTACATTAAGATTTAATTGAAATTCTCTAATTGATGATTTTGCCTTTCTTTGGTCTTGGGATGAGGGATGGGGGTTGAAGAAGGAAAAACTTTTACGTTCTTCGTACGGCATAGTCTTCCTTTGCATCGTTTCAAAAAAAATGTGTACAAAGAATACTTGAAATTCTATTTTAAGTCTGTGTGTTTTGTTATTCATTCAGTAACCACTGTGGTAAGCCCCAGGGCTAAAGAGATGACTAGCCAGAGTTCCTGTGTTAGGTGCAATCAGTGGAGAAAACATTATTTTATACTGTTTTGATACTCTTAATTTCTTTTTGTAGGGACAAACGTCAGGCATCATATTCATTTCACCAGAAAAACTTTCTACATTTTTCCTAGTGTAATTTGTTGGTGAAAAAGTAGCTCAGCCTTTATTTCTCTGAAAAACTCTTGGTTTGCTTTCCTTTTTCACGGATATTTTGGCCGGCTAAAGAATGCTGGACTGCTTTTTTGTATGTTGTTGTTTCTTTCCTCCCCAATACTTTAAAATATTCGTGTACTGTATTCTGGTTTGCATCCTATCTGACAAGAATCTTCTATCTTTCTTATCTCTGTTCTTCTGTACATGATGTGCCTTTTTTTCCCCCCTCTGGCTGCTTTCATGATTTTCTCTTTGTCTCTCTCATTTTCTTTTTTTAAATAATTCAATTCAGATATGCCTTGGAATGATCTTCTTGTCGTTTTTGCGACTGTTTTCATTGACTGATTTTCTTCCTGGTTATGGTTCATATGCCCCTGCTTGTTTACATGCCTGGTAATTTTTGATTCGATGCCAGGCATGCTGATTTTATAGTGTTGGGTGTTGGATTTTGTTGTAACTAAGTAGTATTGGACTTTGTTCCGGCATGCAGCTAATTTAGTTGGAGCAAGTTGGTTTCTTTTAAGGTTTGCTTTTAATATTTGTTAGGGTGAATTTAGAGTAGCCAGTAGTGTAGGACTAATTTAACCCCTCTACTAAGATAATACTCTGCGAGTACTTTACCTGATGTCCTCTCCATTATAAAGATGTTTCATTTTAGGTGGTGGGAAAATGAACTATTACCAGCTCTGTGTTGGCTCCAGGAATTGTTTCGCTTGCTACTTTTTGGTAACTATCCTAAAGTTAACTGAGATTGATATTACTGCTAAGTAAACTCTTTAATTTTTGTCATCAAATTGCTGTTAAACTAAATGCTCTCCTATTTAGTGCATGTTTAGTTGCTCAATTGGAAACAGTGATCTTCGTTCTCATTGTACTTCATTATAAGGTGCTACAAACAGAATGATGCATATGAATATTAAAATTCTCCTTTAATAATTTGCAATGCTAAAATTAGTGCTTTATACATTTAATTTAAAAAATATCAAGATACTCTTATGATAAGGTTAGGGAAGATTGGGAGATATGCATGTTTGACCTTGTAGGTGGGATAATTTTGCATAATAGACTTTACTATAGCTATAGGCAACAAGTGAGTGCTCGGCTTTTTTGTCTGTTTTTAATAAATATATTTCTTCATGTACCCCTAACAATTCATTTGATTAGTTCTAGGCAGTAAATCTTCCTGGTACTACTCTATTACCAAATCATTCTCTTTTTTTTTTGTAATTTTTTTAACATTTATTTATTATTGAGAGACAGAGAGAGACAGAGAGAGACAGAGCATGAGCACGGGAGGGAGGGAGAGGGAGAGGGAGAGGGAGAGGGAGAGGGAGAGGGAGAGGGAGAGGGAGAGAGAGAGAGAGAGAGAGAGAGAGAGAATCTGAAGCAGGCTCCAGGCTCTGAGCTGTCAGCACAGAGCCTGATGTGGGGCTGGAACTCGCAAACAGTGAGATCACGACCTGAGCCGAAGTTGGACGCTTAACCAACTGAGTGACCCAGGCGCCCCATCAAATCATTCTTAATGAGATCTGATTCATGGAATAAAAATTCAATCACCGTTGATTTGTCCTATTTACTTTTATGGTCATGCCATTCTCCCACATACACAATACCTTCTTTTTTTTTTTAATTTGTTTTTTACATTTATTCATTTTTGAGAGACAGAGAGAGACAGAGCACAAGCAGGAGAGGGGCAGAGAGAAAGGGAGACACAGAATGAGAAGCAAGCTCCAGGCTCTGAGCTGTCAGCACAGAGCCCGACGTGGGGCTCGAACCCACAAGCTGTGAGATCATGACCTGAGCCGAAGTCGGATGCCTAACCGACTGAGCCACCCAGGCGCCCCACAATACCTTAATTGAGAGGAGATTGGATTATGTTTATTAGTTTTTAATTTTTTTTTTTTTTTAAATTTTTTTTCAACGTTTTTTATTTATTTTTGGGACAGAGAGAGACAGAGCATGAACGGGGGAGGGGCAGAGAGAGAGGGAGACACAGAATCGGAAACAGGCTCCAGGCTCCGAGCCATCAGCCCAGAGCCTGACGCGGGGCTCGAACTCACGGACCGCGAGATCGTGACATGGCTGAAGTCGGACGCTTAACCGACTGTGCCACCCAGGCGCCCCAGTTTTTAATTTTTTTAAACCATGTTTGAAATAATTTTTCAACGCTGCATAAATCCTAAGTCAAGAGTCATGATTTCACTCATATGTGGAATTTAAGAAACAAAACAAATGATCATCGGGGAAAAAAAAGCCAGGCAAACCAAGAAACAGACTGTCAACTATAGAGAACAAACTGATGGGTCCCAGAGGGGAGGTGGATGGGGGGATGGGTTAAATAGGTGATGGGGATTAAGGAGTGCACTTGTGACGAGCCCTGGGTGTGGTATAGAACTATTGAATCACTGTATTGTACACCTGAAACTAATATTACACTGTATGTTAACTAATTGGAATTTAAATACTTTAAAAAACCCAGATAAATAAATAAATAAGTAAACAAATAAATAATAGCTCCATCCTTTTATTTGGAAAAAAAAAAACAACAACAGCCTGCTGTTGTTGTTATTAAGTATGTAGCATTAATCACCAAGTATTAGTTGAGCTCCTTTTATGTGACAAGAAGGACCCTACCCTGTAAATCTCAAACATCAGTCTCCTTCAAATCCAGAGGTTCAATTTGAGATCTGAGAGATGGAACTGAAAGTCAAGCAAGCACAACAAGGAAGTACCAGAGATTTCTTTTAGAAGCCAGATGCTATTTTGTCAGCAGACTTATAATGTGCATCTTAAGCTTGCCTATAGGTACTGTTGGCAACTAGAGGAAACAATTTAAAAGCTTCTTTCTCTGAGCTAGAAACAGAAAACGACAACGTCATGTTGTAGAAAACAAGCATTGTTCTGTGAAGAACAAATCACATAAGATTAATTTAATAATGCTCAGAGACGGAATCGTAAACCTGAATGGTAATGCGGGAAGAGTAGACAGGCCAAGCCAGATTCTCAGGGAACTTTACAGATGCAGAGACGATTGCTTTTGGAAGTCGCACTATTTCAGACCACTAGGGGAACCTTAAGAAAATGACTATTTCAGTGTTCCAATAGCACTTAGTTTACTAAAGCAGTAAATTATTCCAACTCTGAAATACCCAAACTGTTTCTGAATAGCTGTAGCCTGTAGCAAACCAGCAGGATTCTGCCCTCTAGATCTTTCCATTCCTGCCTAGTCCCATGTGTAAACCAGTGCCCTACAACCAAGCATTAACATTTGCCAAGCATTTTGAAAATGAAATGCTGCCTCATACAACCCTCTGGGTGGCTGACTTAATCCTCCTTGACTCTCTAAAATGAGGAGTGAGGGGGAACCAACGCTTGATTGTGCCAATTGTGCTAGATATTCACTCACATGTGAGAAAAAACATTTTCAAGATTGCTATTGAAGAATTAACTCATAAGGGAGATGGTGAAAATATTTAAATGGAACGGGCAGTATAAAAATGTGCTAAGATTTTCCAGGCCTCATGACTACCCACCCCCCCAACACACACATACTCAGTTATGTGTGCCTCATGACTCCAAAGAGGGTCTGCAGTCAATAAAAATGTGTCTTAGGATAAAAAATACTCTTTTGCTCGACTGGCTAGTGTTCTTTAATTTTATCACAATCAGGTGGGCCTCTCAGTCAGCAAAGTGTATCCCATGTGAGAGCAGTTTTATTATTTGGAGTCAGGTTCCTGAAGAAAAAAAAAGGAAGAATGGCATGTGGCATCTTCGTTATAACAGAATAAGCATAGCACATCTCCCTTCTGTTAGAAGTAGCCTTCTAACCAAGAGCTTTGGAATATGTTTGAAAATTGGTTAAACAAATATTTAGCAAAGCTAATAGCATCTCATAAATATTTTTTTTGACTTTGGAATTAACACTAAAAAAGCGGAGGTGGGATGATATGCCCACAGCCTCCTGGTCATGGGTGTAAATGAAATTCAGTATCTAAGCAGATGCACTGGTTTCCTGATAGACTATTTCTGTCAGATTCTGGCAATGGCTCTGACCTGAACAGCAATTACTGGTAAAGAATTTAGTCTCAACTATTTAGAGAAGTGGCTTTATTGAATTTATAAACAAGGCCCTACAATTTTCCATTTCCTTAGCAAGATATTAAATCAACCAAGCTAAGCATGTCACCATGACTATAATTTACGTGACGTGACGTGGCAGTTAAGATGTACGGTGGTAATTTGTGACAGCTTGCAGTATTATTGTAGTATCAAAGATTTATATGGTTCAGTTATTAAGGCAAATTGTTTCATTCATACAGAGATATCTGACAGTAAACCACCAAGGGCTTCCACATTACATTAAAAAATGTCTTCCGTATTCAAACAATTTGCACACCCTGTTACCATTATTTTGTTTGCTGAGTGGAAATTGAAGCAGAGGCAAGCACAGTGGTTCCCCCCCCCCCGGCTGAGTGTTTATTTTATTTTTTTTTAATATGAGATTTATTGTCAAATTGGTTTCCATACAACACCCAGTGCTCATTCCAACAGGTGCCCCCCTCAATCCCCATCACCCACCCTTCCCTCACTCCCACCCCCCCCCATCAACCCTCAGTTTATTCTGTCTTTAAGAGTCTCTTATGGTTAGTGAAATAAGTCATACAGAGAAAGACAGATACCATATGTTTTCACTCTTATGTGGATCCTGAGAAACTTGACAGAAGACCATGGAGGAGGGGAAGGGGGGAAAAAGTTAGAGAGGGAGGGAAGCACAGTGTTTTGAAGTGAAAATGATCTGTGGAGGAATATGAAGGGCTTCGTTGTGGGTGGTTATAAGGGACAGTTCAGCCAGGATAAAGGAAGTTATCTTTGGGCACCAACATCTAGGAACAGGATGTCCAAATTCTTTGCTCTGGTGTTATTTAATATCCCATTAGCTTCCATGCTTATGTCAGTTTGATTTTCAGCCAACAGAAAGAAAACGCATATGACCCAGGAAAAAATATGGAAAATGTGGTTAAGAATATTCTATGATAAGCTATTAAATAAGTTTCACTATTGTAAGAAAAATAAGACCTTTGAAACTCATCCAATTTTGACCCAAGGCTCTTCTCTGAACTCCTCAGAGCAGAAAAAATTTGGATGTTTATCTATGTTTGTTTTATTTATTTATTTATTTATTTATTTATTTATTTATTGGCAATTTTAAGCTGTGGATATTCAAGACTTATGTGCTATTTTATTCTTGTTGGGAATACAGGAGGTTCCAAAATAGAACAAGATGGAATGACTTTTTGTTGTAAAAGACCTTGCAAATATAAGTTTAACTGGATTTTTTATTATAGCTGTAGAATTTTATGCAATATACACTGTCTATTTTAAAGTACATATTCATTGAAAAATGGGTTTTATTCATTAACACACTTTTCATAATAGCATTTAGAAGTCTGCTCAAAATAAGAAACTGGCCACTAGTTGGGGATCTGGATGCCTTAGTGGGTTAAGCATCTGACTTCGGCGCAGGTCATCATCTTGCAGTTTACGTTCCAGCTCTACATCAGGCTCTGTGCTGACAGCTCAGAGCCTGGAGCCTGCTTCAGATTCTGTATCTCCGTCTCTCTCTGCCCCTCCCCTGCTTGCACTCTGACTCTCTCTCTCAAAAATAAATAAGCACTTAAAAAAAAAAAAAAAGAGTGGCACCTGGGTGGCTTAGTCGGTTAAGTGTCTGACTTTGGCTCAGGTCATGATCTGGCATTGAGTTCAAGCCCCGCATTGGGCTCTGTGCTGACAGCTCAGAGCCTGGAGCCTGCTTTGGATTCTGTGTCTCCCTCTCTCTTTGCCCCTTCCCCACTCACACTGTCTCTGTCTCCCTCTCTCAAAAATAAACATTAAAAACCTTAAAAAAAAAAAAAAAGAAAGAAATTGGCCACTAGTTAATTTTTTTTTAATTAGCTAAAACCACCAACCAGTTTGTGTTCACTAACATGTGAACTACTAAGTTTTTCTTCCTCAATAAGTCATATGCCATGCAAGAGAACCACTAACAGTAAATATATTTTGTTTGTTTAATCAAAGAAAATTTCTTCCAAAGTAACACAACAATCCTATAGGTGAAAACATACAGGCTTACACAGCATCGATTTGCTAAGGGATTTTTCTGTGACTGCTGCAGTTTCTGATATGATTAGTGATGTAACCATCAGCCCATAAGGTATTAACTTTCACAGAATTACTGTACCAAATTGGTTTCCAACAAATTATTAGGCAAAATAAAATAAAATGGTAAAAGCCAAGGCACCTATCTAGATAGAGTTAATCTACAACAGAACAACAACAAAAAACACCTGCATTTCCAAGACTGCTGCATTTGTTTATATGTGTATGTTTTTATATGTGTGTGGTGGGCTTTAAAACAAACGGGCTTTCAACCTGGCACTTCTTTTAGGGTAGTTTTCTCTCTAAGCTCCAGGAAATATGTTGTTTACATAGACTTCATGGCAAGCATTAAGTTAGTTATGTAATACATTTCATTTCCAATTAACATTCATGCAAGATAGAAGAATTAGCTCTCTTGAATATCAGTTTTGAAATAAAATAGACACAGATGATGAAAACTCCAGTAAGCATCCCACCATAGGCAACTCTAGAAAAATAGCTATTTCAAGTAAATGCAACAGTTTCTTTCAATATTTATAGTTGGTTTTGCAAAATCATCTGAGAGGCTTTGCAAAAATATCCTAGAGTCTTCATTAGTTTAGTCATTCATTCAAAAAGTTCGCATAAAAATGAGTTGGAAACTGCCAAAAAAACAAGTAAGTACAGAACACCAACTATGTAAAGTTGTGACCTACAGATGCCATAGCCCGTTAACTCTTGGTATACATACTTCTCCCATGGATCCTGGGAGAAATACCCAACTAAAACTGATCTCGTTTCTTCTGGCAACACAACACACCATCAATTTGTTTTGACTTCTCTTAAAAAAAATACTTAATGAAACTCGTCATTGATCAGCTAAAGCAAAGTGGCAGGAAGCCAGCACTGTCTGGACTTACTTTGTTTCCCAGATACAGAGCTGGTGCACTCCAGTAGTACCTCTGTGGCAGGGAACGCTGGGCTTCCACACTGCTGATGCTGATCTGCTGAGCTGGCTCTGAGTCATCCTGCCGGGGAGCCACTCGAATGTGGCCAGAGAGGTCAGTTAGGTACCAGCCACTCATGTCTTGTATCTTCAAGAAAACACACAATCATTGTTATTTAGGAAGAACAAAAGCAAAAGTCATATCCTTTTCTTTCTCTTCCATATTCCGTATAGTGTCAATTTTTTGGAAATAAAAAAAAAACCCTAAAAGTATAAAAGTTTAGAAAAATATAAGAGTTGTGGGAAATATGAAATTTATCATATGTACTCATTATAGGTTCTCATTGTTTTCTTGATGGTTCTAGGAGTTTGAATAGTAATACGGAATAATCTAGTTTTATTGATCCAGTGCTTTAAAACATTTTTTTAAATGTTTTACTTGACATTTGAGAGAGAGAGAGCACGAGCAGGGGAAGGGCAGAGAGGCAAAGACAGAATCTGAAGCAGGCTCCAGGGTCTGAGCTGTCAGCACGGAGCCTGACGTGGGGCTTAAACCCACAAGCAGTGAGATCATGACCTGAGCTGAAGTCAGATGCTCAACCAACTGAGCCACTAAGGTGCCCCGATCCAATGCTTTTAAGAAGTTATGATTCCAAATACTTCTTTCTTAAAAAATAGAAATTCATTCAGGGGCGCCTGAGTGGCTCAGTCGGTTGAGCGTCCGACTTCGGCTCAGGTCATGATCTCATGGTCTGTGGGTTCGAGCCCCGCATCGGGCTCTGTGCTGACGGCTCAGAGCCTGCTTCAGGTTGTGTCTCCCTCTCTCTGCCTCTCCCCCACTCTCACTTTGTCTCACACTGTCTCTCAAAAATAAATAAATGTAAAAAAAAAAATTAAAAAAAAATAGAAATTCATTCAAAGTTACATGATGATTATAATGTTACACAAATTATCAATTGGATTCTCAATTTCATATTTTCCATTTCGCTAATAATTTCCTGTTGCTTATGGAAAATAATATTTCAAAAGGTATTACATATATTTGTAAAGCAGAGGAAGAAAAGAAATACAATATGCAAGTGCATGAAAGGTAGCTTTTCATTTAGTATTTCCAACCTTCCCCTTAATTAAATTTCGATTTTGAGGCTTGAGAACATTTGAATCCACCAGCCTGTTGCTATGGCCACAGCTCAAAATACTATACCTAGTCCTTCCCATGGGGTCAGAGTTCTACAGAAACTCATAGCCTAGATCCTTGTCCCAGAAAAGGAAGGAGCCTTAAAGGAAAAATTGGAAACACACGCGGTGATTTGCTTTTCCATCTTTAGACTCTGGCCAGGAGTGGGTATACAGCTACAATTCTAATTTAGACTGTCCTACCTAGCTGGGACAAAACACAAGATACTGAGCTCTGTGGCTACCAGGGGCCTACTTAGATGTGTATGAGTGGCTTGGTGTTGTGGGTGATGGGGAGCAGAATAGTGATAGTGATAATATGTGCATGAAGTATTTTTAATTTTTTTTTCATGTAGAGGTCATTTGATTCTCCCAAAGCCATGCAGTTGCTGGAACTGCCATGGTCCAAAGAGAAAGACCAAATAAAAACATATTGGCTAGTTAGATCTTCAGATAGAGGCTACTTACTTCCTTCTCTCCCCCTTTCCAACAGCATCCTTCAGGCATTCTAGGACAGACCAGTGAGATTCAGAGGAAGTTCTTACCAGAAAGCTGACTGAAATGGAAATGTCAGTGGACCTAGATGCTGAACACCAAGGCTGAGTGCTACTTCTGCTCTTCCGCTAATCAAGAAACTTTGATATGTTAACGGAGCAGTCTAGAGGGTGGAGTGAAACTCTACAAACAGAGGAGGAAGTGGGCTAGAGATGTCTATTTGCTGTTGGTTCTGTGCAATCTGCTCTGGAGGCAATATATTTGATGGTGTATGGATTCAAATTCAGAAATGAGAGTACAGTCAGAAACTATTCAAAATATTACAGCGGAAGGAGTGGTTGAAAGGTAGTTCCTTGAAATAACGATCTTTGTAGAACACAACTCTGGTCAAATCACTCCCCTGATAAAAATCCTCCAGTGGCTCTCCAGTATAAGAATCCAACTTTGCATTCTCAACCCCAGGTGGTAGACTTTCTCATTCTCCTCTAGGCTTCTCTCTCTGTAGCTTGTTTCCTGTCACTCTGCAGTCTTAAGAGCTGCCACACAGGCTATTCGAAATTCCCTGAGGGTCCCATTTTCCTCTCATACCTCCTCTATAGGGACACAAACCACTGTGAAGAGTTGCAAAAGCAATGGGGAGCAATTTTTCTTAATTTGTATACCAAAAATATTGGTGAATGGAATACATAATTCTTCATATCACAATCTGATTCTTTCTCTCTATTGAATCATCTGCCCCTGGGGCTATATAACAACGTTAATTCCATTACTGCCTCACATAGTAATCATGGACACTGCAAAGGCTAATGTTTGTTATTTCTAAGAGATTCCAGGCCACACACTGCTACAAATAAAACCCTAAAGTCTTTGATCAAAGGTACGCAAATAGCATTTGAAAGAAAATTCCATCACTGTTTCGTGATAACCGTAAGAGGAACTTACTACCAGAAATTTTTTTTTTTAATTTCTTACAAAAGAACAATAGCAAGGAGGGCTGTGGAACTGTGTACAGAATTAAAAGGCTATTGCTTACATGGCCATAGGTCCAGTAGGAGCTCTGACATCTGTTTGAAACCCCTGAACAGAAACACTCGTCACAACCTTTATGATTATCCTCTTGCAAGTTGAAGAAGCCGGATTTACAGTGACTGCAGTCCCCACCTTCAACATTCTCCTATAAATAGAAACACAGGTGCCCTTCAAGATTAAGGACTGTCTTTATTTAGTTACGTTTAGGGAAGATACACTGTGTATTTTTCATTTTACCTCTCAACCGAATTTAAAGTATAATGATATTTTAAAAAATCTACTCAAAAGCTCCTTATTAAGCTATATCTTTTTGAACCACACTGATGGGAAGGGATATTGGATACTAATCTGTTGTAGCTTTTAGCTCCAATTTTGTTCTTCACGTATGTCAAGAGTGTGGAGTAAATACCATGATAAATACAAACAGCAAGCCATACTGACTAAAATGGAGTCAGTCTGGTTCACCATTCTCTGTTGTTGAACTACTTCTGCTTAGAACACATGATATATGATAAAATTAGAGAATTAAACTAATGGATGTATGACAGACTGTTGATATTATACAGATGGCAAAACCCTTTCTACGTTGAATAGTAAAAATTCATATATTTGAGGCAAGCATAAGAATCTGGCAAGGAGAGAAACTGGGGTGAATGGCCATAGATTCCCTTGATGGGACTAAGCAGAAAAAGAGGAAAGTTTTGCTTGGTTAATTTTCACAGCATTTCCCTTAATGCATTGGAGTAGCCAGTTAATCATATAGTAATATTGTGGGAAAAAATGAATCTCGTTCAGTGACTGCTCAGATTGGTATCATTAATTCTAGTCCCAATATCCTGAAAAATTTTTTGTGTATAGATGGGCCTCTCTACTGTGGACTCGGGCCAGAGAAAGCTGATTATCTGATGAAAAAATGGGGAAAGCTGTAATTTCTCAATGAAAAGAAGAGTTAATCTTGACTAATAACTTCTAAATAAAGGCTCCTTGCTTTCTAAGAAACATATTCTCTTACACCTGCATTGGCTACATATCTTTACTCTTCTTGAATTCCCTCATTACCTTAATTCTGAAGCTTCTTCTCCTTAGAGGTCTTCTCTCTCAACTGTGTTCCCATAACCCTTTATACATTGCTCTATGATAACCACCAAAAAAGCATAGCTATATCTTCCAGGATTGTTCGCTCCAGTTGTATACCATAATCTATTCAGAGGTAGAAACCTTATCCTACTCATTTTTATAGTATCAGAAAATAGTACAACACGGAGCACTAGCTAAATAAAATTTTATTAAACTTAAATGAATCTCTTGGTGGTTGTGTTTTTCATTCACATAAGGTGCTATGCATATAGTAGATGTTTAATAAGATTATTTTTGAATAAACCCAAATTTGGCAGAAGATAGGCTGATAAAATCTGAAAACATAGGAGAAAAAATAGAAGAGAGGACAAGAAAGAGTGTGAAAAAAGTAAACTTTGTAAGAATAACAAATAAAGTGGTTCTCCTTGTATCTAAGAGAACAATGCATTTGAAAGTCACTTTTTGACTGTTAATTTTTATGACCCACTTGGGACCACAATCACTTCTATATTCCTGGGAACCTAAACAAAGGGGTGTCTCATGGCCTGTGTTCACATGTCAAATTTCAACGTCTTGATATATACACAAATTGAAATCATTGCTACTGACATTCTTTCCAGTTTTTACTGCTAAGGTAGATTTCAGATAGTTTGAGATAATAAATGTCAGCAAAACTAATCAAACTAATTTCAGACCTGTGGTGACAAATAAGTCCCCAAAGCCCTGAAGCTGGGAGACTCTTCAGAAGAGTACACAGGCAGGAAAGATGAAATATCACTATAATTATAATTTAGTTTATCCCATTGAGGACACAGTGCAGCTGTTCTGTACACTGTGTTCTCATGCACTTGGTCTAATCTACTTTTCGTTTACTCTCATTTGAAAGCTTGTACAACTACTTCTGTGAGATTCAGACTGAGTTCAACAATTTGAAATTTTCAGACATTAGTTACATATTCCTGATCTCTATTTAACCTGGTAAAATAACCTTGAAAAATATGATTAAATGGTTTTAATATTCAATTTATGAATAACCAGAAGCAACGCATTAGAGTAGGGATTCTAGAGACTATGAAGATGGATAGGTCAAGGTATCTGTCTTTATTTATTTTAATATGCAATTTATTGCCAAATTGGTTTCCATATAACACCCAGTGTTCCTTCCAACAGGTGCCCTCCTCAATGCCCATCACCCACCCTCCCCTCCCTCCCACCCCCCATCAACCCTCAGTTTATTCTCAGTTTTTAAGAGTCTCTTATGGTTTGGCTCCTGCCCTCTTTTTTTTTTTCCCAATGTATGTGTCTTTAAAGGCCAACATCTAGAGCTGAGTAAAATGATACATTTACAATCCACCAGGAAGCAAGGCAGAATAGGATCATGCAACTCATTAATCAATTAAATTATGGGAACACAGAAGGAGGGACTAATTGTGCTATGAAGGCTTGAGGACGCTTTGTGGCAGGAGTGAAATTTGACCTGAATTTTGAAGCATGGTTTAAAAATTCAACCTATTGGAGGAGATAAAATGAGAGACCCATGTTAGCAATGATATTGGAAACAATAAATAATTCAAAGAGTAGAAGGTTCATTCATCATTTATGCTTTCAAAACAAACATACTGGGGGCGCCTGGGTGGTTCAGTCGGTTAAGCCTCTGACTGTGGCTCAGGTCATGATTTCACAATTCTTGAGATCAAGCCCCACATCAGGTTCTGTTTGTGCTCACAGCTCAGAGCCTAGAGCCTACTTCAGATTCTGTGTCTCTCTGTCTCTCTACCCCTCCCCCACTCGCACTCTGTCTCTCTCTCTCTCAAAAATAAACATTAAAAAATACTGAATATTTCTGGATGCAAAGCACTGGTTGGGGACTTGGCTTCCAGTGTCCCTGTCTGCATATAATGAACTTTTAAGGCTACTCCTGAAGAGATAGGGACCTTTTCCCTTAGGAATTAAGTTATTCAGCAGGAGGTAAATTACCAGAACTATACCTGAGGCACTTAAGTTGGCAAGAACCGGCAAAATGGCTATGAAATGGGAAACACTGGTACAAAGAACTCTCTCATGGTGCAGTAAAGGGTTAATTCAATACATTTGGAGTGCTCAAACCCTGAAGATACTGAACTGAAAAGACTGTCCCTTCACCAGCTCCTGGGAGATAACCTATAAGCCCTTGTAATATTCTGTGTAATAAAAATAGCTTTGTATACCCGGGACCAGGGGTCACACCAGATAATTTATGCTAACAATTGATTCATGGTGAATGTCTTCTGTTGTTTGCCTGGAACCCTGCACCACATTTATTAGCTCACAATGCAATTTATGGTGAATGCCTAGTTTTGTCCACCAGACGCCATGAGCTACACTGTATCTCTAGGAGTACTGGAGACTGGTCAGTCATAGGAGTGCTCCATTATCTGTGTAATTGACCTCCCAATAAAAACCCTGAACAGGAAGACTTGGGTGAGTTTCCTTGGTTGGGAATACTTCCTAAGTGTTGTCGTACATTGTTGCTGGGAGAAATACTCTCTGTATGATGCAACTGGGAAGGATAAATGGAAATTTGCACTTGGTGACTTCTAGACTCTTCCCTATGCTCCTTTGTCCTTGCTGATTTTAATCAATATTCTTTTATTGTAAAAAACCATTACCATGGGTGTAACAACTTTTCAGAATCCTGTGAGTCCTTCTAGTGAATCATTGAAAATGAGTGTGGTCTTGGGAAGCCCCAACACACTATGGTAAAAATAATAGGGTGATTATACCTGTAAAAACACGTTACCCAGAGTAATAGTTTCTTTTGTTTATTGTGACAAATCTTCAAGCCAAAATATTTTAGACCTTTTGACAGGTCTTCAAGCTAATCCTATCCTATACCCTCATGCTCACTTCAACCCTCTTCACAAGTAATGATCCATTTCTATAAGATTTGAATAGACCTTATTTACGATTGCACAGCATGTCAGTTTATTGCCACAACTTTAAGTTTCTAGACTCCTACTTGTTTAGTCTTGAGTCTACACCATATTTTTTTCTTTAGTGAGTGATAGCTCCTATTCAGATGGAGCTTGATTCAGTCGATTGAAAAATGCTTGGTTCTGATTGTTCTCAGGGTCTTCAACAGATAACTATTAAGCCAAAAGTAAATAGTAAATATGGTGAACATAGTACCTACTTATATATGTGTCCTCATGGTCTAATTAAAAGGGCGTTTTGAGGCTGGCAGGAAGACGAAGTATTGGTGACAAAATATTTTTAGATCATCAGAACTCTGCTTTCAGGTCATGTCTCAACTTGTATAGAATTAATTAGTTACATTAGGTTCTACTTCCTTTTTCCTTTTCCAATCTCCCTTGAGAGAGTATATCTAAGTAATGTCTTATTTAAGGATTGTGTTTCCAAAGTTTTCTTTAAAACAACATAAGGTTCAAAACAGTGAATACTAGAAGAAATCACAATTTGCTATTTAATATATTTTAAAGGGGCACAATTCCAACACAAAGGTATAATGTTACAGGACTTATATTGAACCTTCATAGAGACAAGTTCCCCACCTTCTGGTAGCGTGCTAACATATACAGTCTTGACCGCTTGGGTCTCAATTCTTTTTATGGGTTCCCAGGTACATAATTGCTTTTTCAAAACTTCTTTGTTATTCGTCAACAATGCCATCCATGAAGCAGCCCTGATTGTAGTCTTGATTCATTTTTGGAAGATTCTTTTGATATGAATGGTCCAGGACTTAAATTTTTGGTTCTCAGATTGAGAGTGAGTCATTTGCTTTATGGGTAAATTTCTTGAGCAATTTAATTCACTATGGTGTCAATGTTACATTATTAAAACCTCTATCCATTATTTCTCACTATTCCTTTATTTGCTATTATTACTCACTCATTATCAAATCATAGGTGAGCTACTACATATAAAGCATTATATGAGAAGCCAGAGGAAATAGAAAAATGCCTTCAGGAGAATTATAGCAAAGGAAGTAAGAGTAAGGGGAAACACGTTGACTACAAGGTAGAAGGAAGTCCCTTTCCTAAAAGGGTTACTGAGTATTTGCCCTGAGTCAGACACTGGATTCATCACTACAGTCCTCTATGCTTCTGAAGTAAAAATAAGGCAGGTGTGAAAGAAATTGATCTTCAATATCTAATGATGGTGCGTTTGCAACTTCCAGCCTAAATGCTCTTTTAGTCATTGAGATTTCTCTCCCTTTTAGCTATTATTCTATCACTCCTTTGTACTAATCAACTTCGAAAAGAGTTAACATATAATTTCATAAAATTTTTAAAGGTTGTTCTGTTCAAACAAAAGGGAGTCTAATCTACCCTTTCTCAGCAATCATTCAAACGGACAGCTCTTGTCAATCCAGTAAATGTATAATATATTATTTATTTAGAGTCAAATTTATTGATCATTTTTACATCTAAACGTATGACACAGGTAGTTTCCAGAATGCTCCAGACTTCCATCCTAGAGATTAATGTTCCCTTATATCACCATATTGTCTTAAAACCAAATATTCTACTTTCTTGGTTTCTAAGCCATTATTCTAATTGGTTATATTAAAATAACTAAATAACAACTAATAATAGTCAATTATTTTTCCATGATAAATAATTAATCCATATAATAGTTTTATCCTCTTATATATGGTGATAATAAAAAAAAAAGTGCAATTGCACTTTAGACCAGTGGTTCTCAACCTAGATTTTATTATCAAGCCCCTAAGGAGCATCTTTCATTATTTTTTTTTTTTCATAATCATCCTTACCATGAAATCTTAAGTCCACAGATATACTCTATGTACAAATACACTGTATGAATATGTTTGCCGTATACATAAAATGAAAATGGTACTTCAACCCCTCTTAGAACCAATTTTCATCGCTTTAGGGAGAAAAGTGTGCTTTAGACACATATTTCTACAGAATATATTTAGCCGAGTATATAATTAGATATGTTGTGGCCATCCTACAAAATATTCATAATAACTGCCCTATTTCCTTTGGTACTCTTTTCCTCTGAAAACATAGTTGAATTAGTAAAACCTTATAAGGTTCTTTTTTCTTAAAGTCAGATACTGTTGGGTTGACACCAATTTTCTTTTTGCTAGAGTTTCCTCAACACAGCGTCTCTCTAGAGAAATGGAGTCACAATCGCTTCCCTGCCTCCATTCTCACGAAGCCGCCTTCTTATAAATTAGGTACAACTTCAGCAGTACATGTTTAACTGTGATTGTTAGTCAACTGGGAATTCTATTGACAAAGTTACCAAGAGGATCTCCAGTGACTATTTAAGTTATGTTTTGTGATAATTGCTTCAGGAATGTTGCAATCATGCTTGTTTTGGGGGGTGTTTGTAGTCAATTACAGATTTTCCTCTGTTTTGCCCTTCATTCTAATGCATCCTAGTATTTAAAGAAGTTAACAAAAGAAGGATAATTAGCTAATCAGCACTATTTGTTGAGTGCTTACTCTTTAAGTACATTGTTCTGTGGCTAAATAATAATAAATAGTGGGTAGGTTAGGGAGACAGAAAAGAAAATCATTCTCACTTTTCACAAGTTCAGCATTTAATATTACAAAATTGATTAACATAATTTTTTTAACTGTGGGTGTTGTAAGAGACAAATTCCTATATGAGCTTTTTATGCTAAAAAATTTACATCTGTAGTTTAGATTCAGGATCAAATATATAAATTGAAAGCCTTTTGTAGAAATGCCCAGGGTTTGAGCCTAACAAGTTAATGAGGTGATCATTTCTGTATAGAAATGGAAAAAAGCAATATACAAAACCATTAAAAATCTTAGCACACACCACGAAAATCCAATTAGAGGAGAAGAATGAAAACTTACCTCTACTTGTAAAAAGAAATACAAATAAACAGAAAAAGTAATGAGTAGATATTTATGATGATCCCTTATACTTGCACAAGGCTTCACTGCTATAATTTCACCGACTGAGAGCTAGGTAAGAAGGACTTAATATCCTCATTTTCTAGATTAAGAAATATGAATCAGCCAATTTAAGTGATTTTCAAATCTTCACAATTGTTTAGTTTCCTTTCTACCTTCTTTTTTATGTATGAGTCACTGTCAGCTTATTGATTGATGAAGAAAATATATAACAGATGTGAGATATTAAATAGATTGCAAGTTGTGAAGATATCATAAAGGAAAGACAAAGATGTTACAAGTGATTATGGCAGAAGCATGATATCTATGGGAGATCTAGGGTCCCAGCTTTGCTAAGAAAGGGAAGCGAGCCTTGAAAATTGCCTAGTTAAGCCAAGGGATGGGCCAGGTGTGAGGTTTTCCCACCCATTTAAATAGACTCTGAAATTCCAGAGTTAGGAAGAACTTGGTGCCTCAAAGAATGTAAGCAAGGCTGGGAGACAGTGACTGAAGCTCAAGAAAATTCTGGGAAGAGAGCCCAAGGTCAGATCACAAAAGCTTTTGGGCCAGTAAGGACTTAACTGAAAATGCAATAAAAACCCAAAGCAAAGCACAATGAAATACACACTTTGATATCTAATCTTTTATTTCACTACTTATCTTTCTATTATAAGACTTTGATAAAAATAAAAGGACATGTTCCAACCTAGATCAAGGTCAGTTTATATTATGTATCAGAGTCTGAAATCCAACTGACTTTGATAACATGACACCAAACTTCAAAAGAGCCAATTTCTAGCCTGTGGTACTTAAAATAAATACAAAAGTCGAAGAGCATTTACATTCAAGTGACTTATATATCTGAGAATGCTTGCCTCTTTTAATGCACAAGAAGATAGAGAAATTTCAAAAATTTTAATAATGCATAAAAATTAGTAACTATTTTCATGTCTTGAGCTAGCGTTGTTTTCATATTTTGAAATATAATGAGGATGGTATTCATTAATATCATTGTCTAAGCAAGAATATAACAGAAAATCTATGTGTAAAATTGATAGTAGTTGATATATATTAAAATTTTCATTTACCTCTTTTCTAATTAGATTTTATTTTCTTTTGCTTAAAGAAATTTTAAATTAGGAATTATTTTAAAGCACCAGAAAAGTATGTATGACAACCAGAGGTTAAAAATATTAACATTTTTTTCATGTATGCTTCAGATATATTTTTAAAGAAATACTTAGGCACATTTGAATCTCACTTCATTTCTGTCCTGTTCCCTTTCCATTTTCTCTAGAGTTAACTACTCTTCTGAAATTTATATTTGTGTGTTTTACTCAACATAAAATTGTTTTATGTCTTACAACTTTACACAAATGATAACATGATGATATTAGTTTTCTTCACTTTACCCGAAGTTTCCAAAATTAATCAATGTTTAGACATGTGAACCTATTTCACTCACTTGAACTGTTTCTTGTGTCAGATTTTATGAATATATTACACTTCATTTTTCTTACTAATTTGTGGATATTTAGATTTTTTTCTAATTTTTATTTGTATTAAATTTATTATATTATATATAATTATATATAATATTATACTATTATATAATATTATAATATATAATTATATATTATAATATATTATTATATAATATATACAATATATATAATTATATGTTATAATATATTATTATATAATATTTATAATATTATATTATATATTATATAATATTATATAATTATATATTATATTGTATTAAATTTATATTGTATTAAATTTATTATTTATTAAATTCATTTTTTACTTATTTAAATTTTTTTAAAAAATTAAATGTTTATTTATTTTTGAGAGAGAGTGAGGCAGAGTGTGAGCAGGGGAGGGGCAGAAAGAGAGGGAGACACAGAATCCGAAGCAGGCCCCAGGCTCTGAGCTGTCAGTACAGAGCCCAACGCAGGGCTTGAACTCAAGAACTGTGAGATCATGACCTGAGCCAAAGTTGGACGCTTAACTGAGTCACCCAGGCACCCCATAATTTTTTTATAACAATATGTTGAACATCTTTCATTTGCTTCTTTCTACAAATTGTACACGTTTCTTTCGCATGAATGTCTACAGTGGAGTTGGTGACTGATAGGACTTCATTATCTTAACAATACTAGATGCCCTATTGCCTTCCTAAGGTTGTAGTACTAATTTCCCCAAATGACAGCAGTAGTAAACATTTCCATTTCTACAGATTTTCACCAGGATTGGATAGTATTAGCTACCTCCCCATTTAAAATTTTATCTTAAAAAAAATCAAATAAAGATTTAATCTTATGTTCTTTGATAATCTCCTTAAAAAGTATTTCCATTGGGGCGCCTGGGTGGCACAGTCGGTTGAGTGTCCGACTTCAGCCAGGTCACGATCTCGCGGTCCGAGAGTTCGAGCCCCGCGTCAGGCTCTGGGCTGATGGCTCGGAGCCTGGAGCCTGTTTCTGATTCTGTGTCTCCCTCTCTCTCTGCCCCTCCCCCGTTCATTCTCTGTCTCTCTCTGTCCCAAAAATAAATAAAAAAAACGTTGAAAAAAAAATTAAAAAAAAAAAAGTATTTCCATTTTAAATATGTATTTCTAGGTATCATATAGGTTTTGCTTCTTTTCTAAATATTTTAATTACATTTTATATTTAGTTATCACTGATATATAGAAATGTTATTGTGTTTTATAGGTTGATTCTTGCATTCTGCAAGCCAATAGAACTCTCTTCTGGGTTGAATATTCTTTCTAAAAAGTATATGCATTATTGAGCAGTTTTTTTCAATGAAGTTGGGCTGTGAATGGTAAACACAAGCAATAATCTGATATTTGTCTCTAGCACATAGGATAGATACATATTTGTCTCTAGTACATATTATATGTATGATAAAAATATAGGATATCTAACATATTTAACACTTTTTTGCTCAATCTTGACCAGTGGGCAGGCTTTCTACTAGGAGCTTTGGTGGTGAATTTCTTTTTTATATTCTTCAAACAGAAAATGTATAATTTTCTTTAACTCTTGACAATTCTTCTCTCCATAATGTCTTGGATATTCTTTCTCCCCTATTTCATCTAATAATCTCTTCTGTGGTGATTGCTGCTAAACTTACGTTGAATTTTATCCTTCCATTAGCCATGCCACTTAGGCTCTCATATTTTTATTTCTTTACCTCTCTATGTCAATTTATAGGTAATTTCCTCAGGTCTGGATTTCTAATTCTTTATTAAGCAGTTTCTAAACCTTTGCTCAGCCCATTCACTGAATTTTAAATTTCAACTATATGCAACTTTTTTATTTCTAGAAGTAAATATTGACTTCTTTTCCAAAGCTTGTATTGTTTTTTTCTATTCTTTTTTTATTGTTTTATGTTTGAATCATATTTTTATGATTATGTATTTTCCACATATTTTTATGATTTTTATCAGATAAAAATCATGATAAAAATCATAAAAATATGCTCATATATTCTTATGTTTATACATTCTTTCAGGTTATCTGATTCTTTCTAGTTCTTAGTGTACAAACATTCTGACTTTTGTGGCTTCTGATTTCATTTTGTAGTTATTTTCCTTTTGTGCAGTACACGCTTTTATGGTGAGCTCAATACCAGGTGAGGCTATACTCTCTTTCCTATGGGGATACCACTCACCTGACTTGTTGAAAATTTTTAGAATAAAGGGAGAATAAAACTGACCCTGTTCCCATGAAAGACACAGGTTTGGGTGTTTGATTCCTAACCACACACTAATTTTTCTTTACCTAGAGCCCCAAAGGAAAAACAAAGTGACTATTGCCACTTCCAGCTTGCAGGTGGAATTTTCTAGTGCCTATTTCACTGTCAGGGGACAATTCCAGAGTCCAAGCTTAAGTGAATTCTGTTTTAATTTCTCTCTGTGATTCCAAATCCTAATGTCAATTCCCAGAGAGGCCATTCAAACTCCAAACTTTAACCCGCATTTTTGGATTAAGACCTTCCTTGCTCAGCTTTGCTTGGGTTTATGCTTAACTTAGATTTCCCTTTAAAAGGGGAGCTTTCTCTCCCTTTAACTTAGAATTCCTAACATTGAGGGCTTTCCCTTTCTTTCCTGCATCAACATGATTACAAATTTATTTTCTTTGTTTCATCCAGCATTCTTATATTTAAAGTGCCAGAAGTGGTGCCCATTTTTCTCAGTATGATATTTTACCAGAGTGCTAACAATTTCAAAGTTATAATAGAAATAGGGGAGCCTGGGTGGCTTAGTCAGTTAAGCATCTTACTCTCTATTAAGATTCAGGTCATGATCTCACAGTCGTGAGATCAAGCCCCGTGTCTGGCTCTGTGCTGACAGTGCAGAGCCTGCTTGGGATTCTCTCTGTCCCTTTCTCTCTGCCCCTCCCCCACTCACGCTCTCTGTCTCTCTCAAAAATAAATAAATAAACTTAAAAAATAGAAGTTTTAAAAGTTATAATAGAAATATATTTAGACTTAAGACCTTATAACAAAGTGCTTTCTTAAAAGATCTACCTACTTCATCAAGTATGATACTTTTTCCTAATAAAAATTATGAAAAACTATTACATGTAATAGTGTAACGGAATAAATGTGCATATGTTTACTGGTTAATATGCATTTTGGAAATGAGCCCTTACATAGATCTCATTCTAATTCTATTTGAATTTAAATCTCCAGTATCTTAGCTGCTCAATAAAGTACTATTTGTTAAATGCCACTTTGATTGATCCATGTTGTTTTAATCAACTGACACACCTATATCAAATCATTTTTATGTAAAACAGAACAAGCTACCACATTTCCTTCTACATTAATAAATATCTGTTCACTATTTAAATTATATGTATATCTTATTGGAACACTGGGTATTTATTATTTTTATAAACAAGGGGCTATAGGTAATTAATTACAGCACATTACATGCATACATATTATGATATGATTCATTTTCTATATGCATATAATTAGTGATTTTTTTAATTATGTAGGTATCTATTAAAACCTGTTTTTTACAAGTTTTTACCCTAAAAAATTTAGTTTATAAGAGCTTATAATCATCCATTTGAAGTACCACACAGTTGAAAGGCAACTCGTGTAATGATGCTATCCACTTAATTGTTCATTCGCTTATGTTTTCTTAATTGCTATATATAGTGGTTGGGTTTTTTTTTTAATTTCTTTTTTAACGTTTTATTTATTTTTGAGACAGGGAGAGACAGAGCATGAACAGGGTCAGAGACAGAGAGATACCGAATCTGAAACAGGCTCCAGGCTCCGAGCTGTCAGCACAGAGCCCAGTGTGGAGCTCGAACCCATGAACTGTGAGATCATCACCTGAACCGAAGTTACATGCTTAACCAGCTGAGCCAACCAGGCACCCCTTGTGTTATACTTTAATGTTTGCATGCACATGCACACATACAACAAACGTGAGCATATAATTTATAGCTTCCTAGGTAAGACTAATGAATGAATAAAATTTCTTCATAAGGTTCCAACCATGATTGAGAACAACAAAAAAAATGAGTAACATTCATTTTTATATCAGTATGACATTCTAACGTTTTCAATGGATTTTTCATTCTCTAAACTAATGTAGATAACATTGTTTAATTCCAGTGTTTTGGAACTGATTGCTATAGCTACAGGAAATCAATTCTATCATTTTAGACTTGTGCATGTCTCCATTTCCTCTATGTGTATAAGCTGTAGCTGTAATGTATCCCTTGGCATTAACATGATGAGCTATTAGGCTGGGGGTATGTACAGCAAATAAAGTCATATTTCTGAAAGTACTCTTGGGAGGAAATACTGAGGCTTTAATCAATTCCACTATGGCTTCTTACATTTTTGCTAATAAAACAGAAGAATTTGAATATGGTATTTGCTGACAATCTGGGTTTAAACTTCAGAAGATTACTCAAAAGTCTGATATACAACCTTGGACGAATTATTTTCAAAATTAAATACAAAGCTATGGTATATTTGAATGTACAGTAGTTTTTCAGGCTTGCTATTGGTTGTGCTGTCTATTTTTAAGTCAACAGACTAGATGGGTAATGGGAGAAAAGTGGTTTTGCTATAAAATGTCACCTATTCTTAAGGTGACCTGGCCTTTATGCGTTTGTAGGTTTTTAGACAAATGGGAGGTGCCTTGCAGCAGTGAACCTGGTTGTAAAGACACATGAGTGCCAAATATAAAATAGTGGAGGTTTACAGGAGAAGTTGTTACAATTTGCTTAATGCCAACAGACGCAGAAGAACAGAGAAACAAAGGAAAGGACCTTCTGTCTTGACAGTGGACATTACCAGAATGTATAACGCACCTTGCAGTTACAGGGTCCAAAACAAGGGTCCTCATTTGCGCTCCCTGCGCCACTGCAGTTACAGGGTTTGCAGTCTGGGTAGCCAGTGTAGCCCCTGGCACATCGATCACAACTCACGCCTCTGAAGCCAGGTTTGCAATGACAAGACCCAGGTGCCAGACCTAAGGGAAGACAAGGCACATACGAACACTTCAAAAACAAATAATCTTGTTCCTGAGGTTTTAATTATAGTAACGTTTAGATTCTATTTTGACACAAACGTTAGAAAACTGATGTATATCAGTAAAGAAAAGAGAAAATCAAAAGGCATAAGGCTCACTTAGAAGCTGGCTACAATTCGCTAACACAGCATTTTGGGGTATCATTGAAGATGTTAAGAATAATAATAATAATAAAAGATAAAATCTCAAAGCATCTACCAAAACTAATGTCACAGAAAAACTGTCACAATGATCAAGGACTAATTTCCATAACTGACTGAGGACACTCAATGAAGAATAAGCAGTGACTTGTGATACCTGTTGGTTCATAACTCAGACTACCATGAGATGGAAACTGCCTGGGGAGCAAAAATATACTTAAACCAAAAATAAAAAAAAACAATAATCTAAGTATGACATCACTGAGTAAAACAAAACAAAAAGACTGAGAGTTCATGTGAATAGACATTTTGAGGGTAAGGGAGGAGGGGCATGAAAGCAGTTTAAATTTACTTTTTCTTTTTAAATAGAGAAATGCAGAAGACAATTTTTATTCTTGTCTTTGATTAGAAAATAGAAAAATACAGATGAGTAAATACAAGTTTCTGACTTTCAGAATCTGGAAAAATATAAGAGCAAATCGATAAAATATAGCCCACTCAAAAAAGGAAACGAGGGGAAAAACAAGCAAAGAAATGTTACAATGTGAAAGCACACAGAAGGACAGAAAGACTGTCAGACCCACACGCCAACCATGTGTAAATTTCATGGTCTTACTGCTGATATTAAAACTATGTGTATGGGGGCGCCGGGATGGCTCTGTTGGTTAAATGGCCGACGTCGGCTCAGGTCATGATCTCACGGTTTGTGAGTTAAAATCCCTCATTGGGCTCTGTGCTCATGTCTCAGAGCCTGGAGCCTGCTTTACATTCTGTATCTCCTTCTCTCTCAGCCCCTCCCCTGCTCATGCTCTGTCTCTCTGTGTCTCCCAAAAATAATAAAATAAAACGTTAAAAAATTAAAAATAAAAACTACATGTGTGTAATGTTCAGAAGAGATACATAAAATGATAAGAAATATTAAAAGTGAAAGAAAGTTAATCTACATTAGGAAAGCATACAGAAATGTAAAAACAGTTGTAGTGTTAGTAATGGCCAAAGTAGAATTCAATTAAAATAGATTCATTAGGACAAGCTTTCATTTTACACTGATGAAGATGCAATAAAAAACACATTAAGTTATATTTATACACCATATAAGCACTGATTTTAAGTACAAAAATATATAGACAACAGAAGATTTGGGGGCTCAAAAAGAAACTGGCCAAAAATCAGTGGCTAAGAATATTAACCTACCCACTTCAAATATTTGCAGATGGATTAGAAAAAAAAAAAAAAAAAAAAAGACATAGAAAAATGTGAATAATCTATTGTTGAATTACACATTATATGGTTATAAATACCTATTGTAGCTTCTCATTAACTAACTATAGAAAGCTTCAATTTCCCAAAGCAGAAATTATCAGTCTTGTTTTCTTAACATAAATTAATACTTCTACATTCATAACGTGTCATAATAAATTAGTATTACATGAGTTCTAAACATCAACATGTTAATAGAATCTTAATCAAAATTCAATCACTCTAAAAGTTAATAAATAAATATTTCTCCTTATAACTCTTGAGTAAAAGAAAAAATCGGGGCGCCTGGGTGGCGCAGTCGGTTAAGCGTCCGACTTCAGCCAGGTCACGATCTCGCGGTCTGTGAGTTCGAGCCCCGCGTCAGGCTCTGGGCTGATGGCTCGGAGCCTGGAGCCTGTTTCTGATTCTGTGTCTCCCTCTCTCTCTGCCCCTCCCCCGTTCATGCTCTGTCTCTCTCTGTCCAAAAATAAATAAAAAACGTTGAAAAAAAAAATTAAAAAGAAAAAGAAAATAACTTCTTAAAAAAAAAAATAAATAAAAAAAATAAAAATAAAAGAAAAAATCAAGACTTCAATTGCAGATTAAATAATTTTCTAAATAGAATATAACAGCTGTGAGAAAGAAATTTAACAATGTTTATGGGATATAGAAAAAACAGTTGCTTAAAGTAAACTTTTAAGCTTACATACTTACATTCTTAGAAAAATAATGTACACAAATTAAAATTTAATTCATGTAATAAAAAAAGAAAAAAAACAATATGACCACTATAGGAAAGAAGGAAGATTTGAAAATTAAAGAAAAAGAAAATAAGGCAAAAAGAGAACCTTAAAGATAATTAAATATATCAAAAGAGGACAAATGATCAAAGAATTACCACAAAAAGTTATGGTACCAGTTAGTTATTACAGAGTGTTTTCAAAGTTTAAAAATGTGGAAAGCTATGTAATTTAGTCTATGAAGCTAGTAAAAACTTGGTATCAAAATCTAGCAAAGATAACCATAAAAAAACATAATAACAGCTAACAATTAAATAGATTAGTTTAAATTTAATGGATCATGAAATAGTGATTTAAGCTTTTATGTAATATGATAAAGATACCAAAGATGAAATACATAATAAAAAATGTCTGAATACTGGAGAGAAGGAAGGAGGTGGCATAAATGAAATATTTGTCTTTTCTTTTAATTAAAAAAAACATTTAATGTTTATTTATTTTTGAGAGGAAGAAAGAGTGAGAGTGGGGAAGGGACTGAGAGAGAGGGAGACACAGAATGTGAAGCAGGCTCCAGTCTCTGAGCTGTCAGCACAGAGCCCGATGAGGGGCTCACTTTCACAAACCATGAGATCATGACCTGAGCTGAAGTCGACGCTGAACTAACTGAGTCAACAAGGCACCCCAAAACATTTGTCTTTTAAGATGGAGAGTCAATAGGCAGTATTTAATGGTGATGAAAATGCTAAGAATATTATTTAGATATTGTTTGTAAGATAAGTTCTTCCAGAAGAACTTAGTAGAAG
Organism: Neofelis nebulosa; assembly: GCF_028018385.1. Lineage (NCBI taxonomy): Eukaryota > Metazoa > Chordata > Mammalia > Carnivora > Felidae > Neofelis > Neofelis nebulosa. The sequence continues at coordinate 120,198,919 of NC_080787.1, read as the reverse complement.
AAATGTCTCAGTGTGATTAAATTTGTAAACGAGATGGGGGATGAATAAATTGAAGAGGATGCTATTGCTATTTATTTTATTCTCTTCCTTATCATCAAAATCTCATTTTTACTATGTATTGTTTTCATAATAATTGAAAAAAAATTTGTTTAATGTTTATTTATTTTTGCGAGAGAGATAGGGAGAAAGTGCAAGTAGGGGAGGGACAGAGAGAAAGGAGGAAAGAGAGAATCCCAAACAGGTTCTGAGCCATCAGCACAGAGCCTGATGAAGGGCTCAAACTCACAAGCCGTGAAATCATGACGTGAGTGGAAATCAAGAGTCAGATGCTTAACTGACTAAGCCACCCAGGCACCCCTAATTGAAAAATATTTATACACAAAAATCTTCACTGAAGCATTGGTTACAATAAACAAAATTAGAAACAATCTTAATATCTATGTAAAGTTGAGTGGGTAAATAAATTATGGTTATCCAGATAATGATGTACTATTCGAGTGCTTAACCCAGATTTCAGAGAAATTCTCAGTGGTTTGGGGAAAAACTCACTATGTGAAGTTAACACAAACATTTTCATAAGAGTATTTATGATGAATTACCACTGCATTATACACTTATTTTTCTACTTTTCTATTTTTATCACTTCTCCACAAATAATATACTTCTTTAAAAAGTATAGAAAAAAGCTAAATGATATTACTGAAAATAACATAATTTAGTTGTTACTACAAAAAGATAAGGGGCCATAAAATGAAAAATGACCTCAATAGCTCACCATTTGAGATTTTAAATAATCAGTATTTTAATCTTTTAAGACTGTAGGGCTTACACTGATAATCCTACAGGTTTATAAAGAGAGCAGGTAATCTAAACTGTGCCAAAGAAACATTGCCAATCTTTGAACTTGAAACCCAATGTCGGGGGCGGGGGCAGGAACCTATATTGTAGCCATAATTTATTTTAGTCTTTCCTAAGAAGAGAAGAATCCATTCTTAAGAATATAAAGAAAGTGTTTCAGATATTTCCTAATGTTCTACTAAACTTTGGCAAGCAACTCTCTTGGAAATAGCTCCTAAACATTTCACATTAAGGAGTTATTTTGACATTTGATTCTTCAGTGTTTGGAGTTCATCATGAATTTCAATCCTCAATGAAAGCATTTGGCTTAAATTTGGGTCAGCCTCTTTCCCTTCTTTAACTCATGACTACTGCCTATTTTTAGCTTTGCTTTCTATACTATTGACTACATCTCAGGATGTGCTGTCTGTTCTCTCCTCCCATTGCAGCACACACATCCCTCAGCAAATGCTGTCATTTCACGCTAAAAACCATGGAAACTACAGACCAATTCAATAAACAACATTTAAAAATTACATATATCACAGATTTCTGATTGACCAGAAGATATATATGCCTAGACATGTAAATATGTATATATGAATGCATATATATGTATATAATGCAAAAAAAATTATTCAACTTTTTTCTTTTAAAGAATTATAATTAATTATAATTAGTTTACAGGAAAAGAATGATTGAGATAAATTAAAAAAAAAATGTTTCCTGGAGAGAACACTGATAGATACGAGAATAAAATTATTATCATTACTTTTTAAATGTTTATTTATTTTTGAGAAAGAGAGAGAGAAAGAGAGATTGCGAGTGGGGGTGCGTCAGAGAAAGAGGGAAACAGAGAATCCCAAGAAGGCTCCATGCTATCAGTGCAGAGCCCAACACAGGCTTGAACTCACAAACAATGAGATCATGACCTGAGCTGAAATGAAATCAAGAGTCAGACACTTAACCAACTGAGCCACCTAAGTGCCCCAAGAACAAAATTATTAAGCACATAAAATTTATTGCAAAATGTTACCCTAAAAATTATCATATCTGGCTTATGGTTGCCCTTTTATCAAAATGGCCCTCTGAGATCTATCTCACCTCGCCGAGCACGTTTTTCATCCTTCACACAGACTTCATTTAAGGAACCAATTGGATCACAATGGCATGGCTGGCATGGTCGTGGATAATTAGGAGACACCTAAGAAGAATATTAAAAGCCTCTTAATCATGTGTAATAAAAACACCAATAATTTTCAATTCAGCAAATTTTAAGGACAAAATAAATTTAATAATACATAGTAATAAATTATATTGAGAAAATAACATAAGAAATTATCTTTATGTTTGCAATTTTTAAAATCCCTTTTTTCTAAATGGATACACAAAAGTAAAAAGAAGTACAATAAACATCCATATCCTAAATTCAGCAATTAACAAGATTTTGCCATAGGAGTTCGTTTTCATTCTTTGCTGAAGTTTTTAAAGAAAATTGCAGATAGTCTTTTAATTCCCATAGATTTCAGTCTGCATCTCTTTCGCAATCCCAGTATCATTATTATAACAAACAAAAATAACAGTATTTGCCTGATGGTCTCTAATATACATTCTGCGATAAAATCCTGATAGATTTTTGTTTGTTTGTTCTGGGTTTTTTCTTGTGGGTTTTTTTCTTACAACATACTTCATAATTAGTAATTTCATCCCAAATTTATTTTTTAGGAACTTTTATCATGTTGATCATGATATGATTAAGTAGAAATGTATATTTGGTGCTGACAAAAAGGACAATATTAAGTACTAAAATTAAACATTTGGTTTCCCGGAGAGGCAGCATAGCCACAAGGGAAACAATTTCTTTTCCTCCACAATTGAGAAATGTGAGTTCATATCTCAGTGTGGCTCTACCGGCTATGTGGCCTCTTGCAACTTATTTACTTTTTGTGATAGGAGGATAACAATAGCAACTATAGTGATGTTATTAAACTAAAATTAAAAAGAATAACATATAAAGGATCTCATAAGATTCCTCAGATATGTTAAATATTCAATACAACTAGTTTTAATGCTAAAATATTTTAATTAAACAAACCTAGACTGTGATAATATGCTCTAATTATAGCATTTATTCTCCAGATGCAATAGGATAAAGAAAAAGATAACAATAATTTGCCTATGGTATATATACTGAAATACTGTGCACATGCGCTCTGTGTATATGTGTCTCACTCTATATATTATAGGTCTATTCATATAGGTATATATATTTCACCCATAAAATATAGCATTTACATATGTATATATCTATGCTTCATTTATAAATGTAAACTTGTTTACTAATATAAATCAAAGTGTCATAACTAGAGAGTTATTTACATGCCGGATAAAATATCAATCATTTAGGACACATTTATTTATTCCCCATTATGAAGTAAGCACTATGCAAAGCACAGATAGGTAAGGCCAGGTCTTTGTCTTAAACAAGCTTACAAGAATAACAGGCTTGGAAGACACTGATTAAATACAAGGTGCCAAGTGATAAAATAGACATACAGAGCATTGTGGCACAAAAGAGGAGGGAGCGATAACACAAAGAAGTCAACAATGTTTCACAGAAGTGACATTTAGACTGAAGCTTGAACTATGAGTAGAAATTCTAGAGTAGGCTTGGGAGAAGGGCTTTTTCCCAAGGAAAACAAAAGAAAACAAAACACTAAGACATGAAAACAAAATATAAAACAAAAACAAAAACCCTCTGTGGACAAAAAATTTCTTTTGAATAAGATCTTGGCTGTTATAAATGTGGTTTATGATTTTAATGATGAACTTGAGTAAATAAAAGACTCCTAATTTATTATCCCTCTTTGTGGTAATTGGAGAAATCTGCCTGAATCAGATTGCTGACAAGGAATCCTACCAACATATGAGATTCTGTAAATATATCTACTTTACATGTGATTTTTAATTAAAGTAATAATTCAGATTACTAATTAGTTCTCAAAGTAAACATTACATTATATTTAACTATTAAATATGTGTATTTAGTAAATAAACCTTAAATGAGATTTTAGGACAATAACTTTTAAAAAATTGTAGAGATGTTATTTAGCTGTAAAACCCATGCAAAAAAAAATCTGTGTCCTATATCTTTATAAAAGACAAATAGACTTCTACCCAAATATTAGGCTTTTGAGAGAATGGAATTTTTTAACATATGCAGTAGCATAAGTATTTTTATAAGTATTAAAATACCATAATCTAGGCTTAGATTCACTTAACTGACTTGTAATAAAACCTTGAAGCTGGGGGAGAGGGGAAAGTGGGTGATGGGCATCAAGGAGGACACCTGCTGGGGTGAGCACTGGGTGTTGTATGGAAACCAATTTGACAATAAATTATATTTCATATTAAAAAAACAAAAACAAAAACAAAAACCTTGAAGTCTCCACAGTTGATAACGGCAGACTGTCTTGTGTGGTCCAATGTATTCTCAGATAACAAATATTAATTCTGGACAAAATGTAAAAGTAAAATATTTCAGGTCCTGGGAAATTAATCAAAATCAGGCAGAACTTGGAAGAATTTGAGGTTTGAAAGAAAAAAAAACATATTAGCTGAAATCTATGCTCAGAGATGGGGAGCAAAATCTGCATACCAACGTTCCTCAAAGGCTTAAGTGATCCCTTACTCATACATCCATTCAGGAGACTCCAACAACACTCCTCAAAGGCTTAAGTGATCCCTTACTCATACATCCATTCAGGAGACTCCAACAACACTCCTCAAAGGCTTAAGTGATCCCTTAATCATACATCCATTCAGGAGACTCCAACAAGTCCAGTTGAAAGTAACCGCTGGAAAGCTCAAAGATGTGCATGAGTTTTTAGGTCTGCATACCATAAAGGAAACAGACATTGGAGTTGTCAACCAGGTTAGGAAGATTAGATAACCACCTTGAGCTTTCGGTTCATCTGCCATATCACGGTGTAAAAGTAAGTCTCTACAATTTCATAGCAATCAGTCAGTATGTTTACTACCAATTAGAACCAAATTCAGAAATCTTCAGAGGAAGATAATAGAATCATGTCTCTACATTGTATCATCCAAAATGTCTTGTACAAATCATAAATCCCTAGACATAAGAAGAAAGAGAAGAAAGAAGAAAGTTTTTTCAAGAAAAAAAGCAGTCAATAAAAGCAGACTGTGAGATATTGAAATTAGTTTGGAAGGACTTATATAGGTACTGTATATATGGCCAAGAACATAAAGGAAATAATGTTTATAAATAAGTGAAGCATGGAATATTTCAGCAGAGAAATGGAAACTACAAAAAAATAAGATGATAGAAAGCTGAGAAGTAAAATATCTCAATGAAAAATTAACCAGGTTTCTTTACAATAGATTAGTGATGTCAGGGGGTAAAGTAGTACAAATAAATAGAAATCATTCAATCTGAAGGATGAAGAAAGGAATTGTTTGTTTCATTAGCACACCCTCAGTAACATATGGGACACAGTCAGGGAACCTGATGTGTGTTATAGTTGGAGTTTCAAAAGGAAAAGTGATAGTAGAGCTCAAATAGGAGGTCTCTGGGGCGCCTGGGTGGCTCAGTCGGTTAAGCGGCCGACTTCGGCTCAGGTCATGATCTCGCGGTCCGTGAGTTCAAGCCCCGCGTCGGGCTCTGTGCTGACAGCCCAGAGCCTGGAGCCTGTTTCAGATTCTGTGTCTCCCTCTCTCTGACCCTCCCCCATTCATGCTCTGTCTCTCTCTGTCTCAAAAATAAAAAAATAAATGTTAAAAAAAAAAAAATTCAAATAGGAGGTCTCTGTTTCTTTCCATTCTCCTTCTCTGCTTCCTCCTTCTCCCTTCTTCCTTGTAGTTCTTACACATCTTATTCTTGTTATTCTTTTTCTTAATCTTGTTCTTTTTCATCTTCTCCTTTTTCAAAAACCCTTCTTTCCTTCTCCTTCTCTTCCCTTTTTCACCCCACCTTCCCCTTCTTTTAACAAACATTTATTTTATAAAAATATTTATTTATTTGAGAGAGTGAGTGTGTGTGAACAGGGGAGGGGCAGAGAGAGAGGGAAAGAGAGAATCCTAAGCAGGTTCTCTACTGTCAGTGTAGAGACTAACATGGGGCTCAAACTCACGCTCCTTGAGATCATGACCTGAGGTGAAATTAAGAGCCAGATCCTTAACCTACTGAGCCACCCAGTCACCCCTTAACAAACATTTTAAATGTAAAAAACATTCTTTGCTTGTAGGAAATGGAAAAATTGGCCATGGGCCAAATTTAATCTAGGGTCCACAGTTTGCCAATACATGAACTAACTACTAAAATGCGAATATAAAGAAAATGCCTTGAAATCAGACAATTAAAGACACAATATACACACTGACATAAAGATTTTAAAAGAAGGAAGAGATTTATATACATAAACATGATTGTTTATGTGTATACTTTTAAATAATCTGATTTAAACTACCAGACTAATAAAGGAACTTAGATATAGGATATAACACCAATATTTGAAAATCTTGCTAATAACATTAAATAATTTTATAATTATTTTTATAATAATACATAAATATACTGAGATTTAACAAAATACATCCAAGTTCTCTATACTGTAAACACTGCTGTGAATAATTTAAAAACATTTTAACAAGTCAAAAGATATACTATATTCATTGATTACAAGACTCAATATTGTTACTGTTAGTTCTTCCATATTTGTATTTACATTCTATACAACAGTCCCAACTAATATTTCTGTATTGACAGGTTCATTCTAAAATTGTATGTGGAAAAAAATTGTACGGGAATATATAAAAACTATTGTGTCCAAAACATTTCTCAAAAGGAAGAATAAAGTTGGTGTATGTACATTTCTGATTTCTAGATTTATTAAAGCTAAAGTAATTGAGATAGTGTGCTATTAACACAAGGATGGACATATAAATCCATGAGACAGAACTAGAGCTCTAGAAATTGACCCACAGTAATTTATTCACATGATCAAACCACATGATTTGCAACAAATGTCTCAAAGCAATTTAAAGGAGAAAAAGAAGTTTAAAAATAAAGGTTCTGAAACAACAGTTTAACCATGTAGATCCCCATCATTATTTTATGTCACACTCAAATATTTGCTTGAGATGGGCCATAGATCTAAAAGCTAAAATTGTAAAGTTTCTAGAATTAAAAAACAAAAAACAAAAACAAAAACAAACATATCTTGGCTTGAAGGAATACTTCGTAACAGAAAATCTAGGAATAGCCAATAAGCACTTAATCTGAAAATTAAATACAAAATATGATCTGCTGTAAATTCATAAGAGAAGATCTGTGGTAGCACAAAGCATCAATGGGAATGATTTAGCGATTGCCAAATACCTACTTGCCACACTCACTGTGTCCACTAGAATAGCTACTTCATAAAGATAGTCAACACCAAACATTAGAGATGATATAGAATAACTAGAGCTCACAGACATTTTTGGTGACCATGTAAAATACTGTTACTAATTTGGTAAAATGTTAGCAGTTTCTTACAAAATCAAACATAAAAATATCCTCTAAAGCAAGTATTCTAGTCCTAAATGTTTATGCAAGCAAGGTAAATCAAACAGGACCCAAAAAGACTTACATAAAATATGTCTTTCTGTGAATAGGTTTTATTTCCTTTAAGCAGTGTTTTGTAGGGGCTAGCCAAAAACTGAAAATGACACTAACAGCCACAAATGGAATGGATTAAAAATTGCAGTACATTCATGCAAAAAAATACTCATCAGAGTCAGTGATTTTTTTCTAAAAAAGAACTATCGATGCACACACACTACAGATAAGTCTTTAAATGTTATACTGAGGGAAAGAAGGAACACAAAACAGTATGTAGTTTATTTCAAATTATGAAATTCACTACAAGGCAAAACTAAGTTATGTTTTAAAAATCAAAACAGAGTTTGCCAAGGAGTGAGGATTGACTGGAATGGGGTACCATGGAACTTTCCAGAAAGATGGAAATGTTTTATATCATGGCTTCCCTTTTGACACATTCCTAGTCACCTCTTAGAACTTGTAGTCCAACTGTTCAAAGAAGTTTTCAAAATTATTTTTCTGTATGATACACCTCTGTATGAAAAGGCCAGAAATAACACTTCATGAAAGAAAAAGTATGCTTTACCCCTTTGGGTCTGAAGAAGCCATCAATGCATGTCTCACAGTTTATACCAGCAGTATTTTGGGTACAATTCACGCACACACCCCCTCCAATGTACTTTCCATGTATATTTAAACTCAGATTTCTTCTGGCAACATTTTCATCATAATAGCATTCTTCAGCTTTCCCATGACAATTGCATGCTGCATTAGAGAAAAATAAATTTATAAACATTAATTTCAGGTTTCAGATGTATTCAAAAATCATTTGCCGTTACACAATAGATTTTTATTCTCAATGAGAAATTATATTGTGTGTATACATATATATATATATATATATATATATATATATATATATAATCAGTACAAAAGTATCTAGAAAGTTTTTGGATTTACTGAATATATTAATAAATTCACATTTTAATGGAACATGTTTAATTTATATGTTTATAAATTATATGTTTAATAAACTTATAAATTACAAGTTATATGTTTAATTTTTAAAACAACATAAATTAAGCTGAATCATATGAAACTGCCAATATTTGACTGACTTTATCTTACAAAACTGAAATTTCATATGGTTAAGCCCACAATTTCCTATTATGGTAAACAATGAATTATTGAACTGTGGTGGTGAATTGTTAATATCCAGGTAATCTACACTGGTTAATTATTATATGTGAATCTCCAGGTGGTAGATCCTATGGGTAAAATAGAGCACTCAGGACTCCTATCGTTCCTTTTTTGTACTTCTAATAACTAAAACTTAGGGGTTTTATATGCTATGTTCTGTTCTAAGTGTCTTATATTTATTACCACTGATTTTAATTCTCAAAATAGCTTTATGAGTTAGGGACTTACATTAACCACTTTCCATTTATTAGGAACTGAGACAAAGAGAAGTGAAATAATTATAAAAGGTAACCAAATCAGGGGTGCCTGGCTGGTTCAGTTGGTAGACCACGTGACTCTTGATCTGGAGGTTGTGAGTTTGAGCCCTGCATTGGGTGTGGAGATTACTTAAAAATAAAATCTTAAAAAAAAAAAAAAAAAAAAGGTAACCCAATCAGTCCTGTTAACCCCACTCTGAAGTCAGGCTCCAAGTCCACAGGGCTAACCACTGGCACAAATCCTTTTGTTATATCTGATAAGAGATATAAAATATATGATAAGTGCCAAGTAATCAGGACAGAATGTGAGCTGGTTTGCTTAGTGGCTGAGATCACACGGTCTTGCACCAGTCTTGGATCTCTAGTACTTAGTACTCATGTGATGTAGGGAACTTCTTAATTTCACAATGGCTCGGTTTCCATAAACACAGAGAGGTCAATAGTAAATACCAGACAGGGATATTTAAAAGCATTAAGTGAGAAAATGCCTGTTGAATCATTAGCATAATGCCTTGTAAATAAGTTCTTAATTGATTTTCCTGCACACCCCCCTCCCTTTGATCCTCCTTATCTTCAGCATAGGAGTTCAGAAATGTGAAAAAATTGCTCCCTCAGAAAGACTGGGTAAGGCTTTATAAGATGGGTAAAATTTATTTTAGGATGTGAACTAGGGAAAAAGATATCTTATGCAGAATCACCTTCCTCAGATCCTGAATTTCTTTGGTGTTCCTGCATGGATTTCCACATATATGTGTGTTTGGTGGGATGGGCAGGGGCAGTATATGTGTGTATGCAGGCTCATGTGTGGGGCACATAACTCAATCCTTTAATTTTTTTCCACATGGGAAACATTTATATACTGTTCTGAACTATTTCCAAATTTTACTAACATTAAATACCATAGCTCTTTCTCTATTAGCATGTTTTCCCCAAGGCTGCACAGGATACTTCTTGAATGGGATGCTTATCAGATCCCTATTAATGGGCAGTTACACTGTTTCCAGATTTCTCTGTGATAAGTAACACTGAGTACATCCTGGGAGAACAAAGAAGTCAGGGAGAAGTGGGGGGTTCTTGTGTCAGACTGCTTCCCATTTGCCAGTTGAGTGACTCTGAAGAGAAAATTGAAATCTTGGTGTTATTTTAGTGCTTCCCTCTTAGGGTTGTTGTGATAAAGCAAAACACCTGTTGGAATGCCTGAGCCATAGGAAATACTCAGCTGCATAAATGTTAGTAGCAGTAGCAATTGTGTACTAATGACAGAATCATGATGTTCTCTGTATGGCCAAGTGGCTACATCTATAGACTAAGTGCCTACAAGTATCTTTCTAGGCCAATTTTAACTTCAATTAACTTGAAAAATGTCCCTCCAAAAATGCTGCCAAATTACTCTCTGTTTAACATACATGATAAACAGTTTAACCATAGCCTTACCAACACTACGTACAATCAACCCTCTTAGGTCAGTTCCTGGACATAGTAAACATTTGAGTATTTGTTGAGCGAATAAATGAACACTTTGATGAGTTAAAAAGAGTATTTTCATTGTTTTAATTGGTACTTCTTTAATTATGAATAAGTGGGATAACCTCTGTAGGGTTATAAGTCTCTTCTTTTCCTGAGGAATCCCTGTTCTAATCGTTGCCCATTTTTAACCGCTGTATTGAATTTTCTTCTTTCTTATTCTATAGAAGCTGCCTTAATATGGTAAGAATATTATATCCTTGTCATGTTTGTAGCAAATACCTTCCCCAGTCTGTTGACTCTTGATTTAGAACAGAGTTTTCTTGCCATACTGATGGACAGTTTTCAAACTTTATTATAGGGAAACTATAGTCATAAATATAAATCACTAGGCATTATAAGCAGTTTTATATCTTTCAGACAATACACAAGAATTCTTACAAATCCTGTTGTAACAATATATTGGAAGAAACGGTCAAGATTCTGCTTCCAGTGTAAGTAGAGGGAAATATGGAGGAATGGAAATCGATTCTCACGTCATTTAGATTTAGCATTTATAAACATGAGCCAGTGTAGGTAAAACACTGATGTTTGGGAGTCCTTCTTTTCACATGCCATGCAGCAAGGGCCCTCTGCCTACAGCCCTGGTTGCTGTTTAAATGGCCCCCCACCTGTGCAGCTCCCCATTTATAGCCTCAGAGAATGTGGATAGTACCTACTCACAAAGAGCAATTTTTCACTCTGCGATCAGCAGTTTGCTATTTCACAGAACATCCAAGACACGTGATGGAAACAGTCTTTAGTACAGGCTTAGCAATGGAAGAAATATTCTTTGCTCTCTAAAGATATATCCTGCTTCAAATGAGCCAGATTGATGAAAATCCAAATCAAACTCGAATGAATTAGTAGGTAATTATTCATCTTTTAGAAGGATTTGTCATGTTACCGAAGGATTTTTCTGCATATTAAGGTGATTGGAGCACGGTTCAACTTGGAAAAGAAAATTTTTCATATCAGCTTTTAGGAACGCACACATTACCAAAAACACAGTATCTGTGCGAGGTTTTGTGATTTGGACTCCTATTGTTAATTTGTGGGGAAAAAAGAGAAACATTTCTTTAAGCTTGGAAATACCACCTCCCATCTGTCCCACAAGAAAAAGGTTATTGTTTCAGACAGCCACTATTTAAAAAATGTAACAAGTGGCAATCTGCTTTGGTGTTGCTTTGTCCATCCCTGCTGCTACCAAATTTAAGCTACACTTTTTGTTTTCTTGTTTAAACATGTATACACAAGTGGGGAGGGGTAAAGGATTTTACAGAACCATCTAACATTATGTAGTTACAACTGTGCAAGAGAATGTCAGGGGCAACAGGAAGAAACCCTCTCCCATGCTATCCCTTCTTGTGATTGCTTCTATTCCACCAACAGAAGAGGAACATGATTAAATTTAAAGAAGTTTGAGACTATGAGTGGTATTTCACTTAAATTCACTCTTAGGGATGAATGTCTGCTCTTACTGGGAGAAGATGTGGAGAATCCGAGGTATTGTCAAGGAATGGGGGAGGAGATACATGAAGTAAACAATGGCTGGGCCACAGGATGCCCCTTTTACCACAGTGAGTGGTGGTGGCACGTTTCTGCAGATATAATTCAGTAAAGATGGGTGATTTCTAAACCAAAATATCTTCACAAGCAGGGCAACACAAATCAAAATGCAAAAAAAGGCGAGTACAGAAAATGGAGGGACTCGACATGGATAGTATATGCAGAATCTTAAAATTTTATGGTTAGGGAATTTTATGATTAAAGTTTACTATGATTCAATAGTTTTAAGGACCTACTATGTCTGATACATGATACATTATGATAAAGTTTTTTTTCTATAAAAATACAAAGTTGGTATTGGCTCAAAGGTCTACCAAGCCTGTTTGGGGGACGTTGTATACCTATGGAACTGAAAACATGTGATTAGGGCTAAGATATTAATATTTGAATTCAATTGAATTGGGCTTCATGGATGGTTTAGATTTATAGCTCAGCACAAGTCTTTGTTTTTAGGTCCCATCTTGGCCTGTGCAGATTTCCAGAAACACAGGTTTCTCTAGCATCCGTGTCACGGGCCAGTTGGCAGTATTAGGCTAAAAGTCATGTGTTACAGTTCTTGGGTATTTCCCTTCTGAATAAAACCTAGACATATGGGTTACCTTCAAAAGTGATAATATTAAGGTATTAATGAATATTTGTTGACACATGTTTGCACAGCCAGTTTTACTATTTTTCATTACTGGCTTTTTTCTTGGTTGTCAGTGTCCCATAATTGCTACAGCATAGTTTATGCTAATGATTATCACTGGTGCCATTTCTAATTCTAGTATTTTATACTGTTATTAATGAGAAACCATACATTTAAAATATTTATTATTACTATTAAAATAAATATTCTATTTCTATGAATTTGTTTCCTTGTCTTCTCTGTTACATTTTATTCTCATATTCTTCCCAGCTACTGCACCCAAACATCACCCTTTAAGAGGTGTAACTAATGAACCAGAGTGGTTTTGTTTTGTTTTGTTTTGTTTTTTAGGTAATAATATAGGTCTAACCAGTAAGGTATAATCTCTCCCCTTTGGTTTTTCTCCATTTACTAGATGATTGGTATTCAAAAGCTATTTATTAGGGCGGGGAGCTACAAAGGAAGAAGGCAGAAAAAGCTGGAGCTATACTGGTTCCAGAATCATTTTGTAAACATATAAACACATTTAGAAAACTACTCCCCATAGACTGTAGGTTTTGCTGAATGCTTATTTGCATTTTGAGGAGTGTGTGTGTGTGTGTGTGTGTTTGCGTGTGTGCATGTGTATGTGTGTATGTATGTGTGTGTGTGTGTGTGTGTGTGTGTACATAGTGGACCCTTGAACAATATGGATTTGAACTGCACGGGTCTACTTATATGTGTATTTTTTTCAGTTAAATATATTGGAATTTTTTTTTGGAAATGTGTGAAAATTTGAAAATATTCACAAATGAGCCATATAGCCTAGAAATACAAAAAAAAAAATTAAGAACAGGTTAGATAATATTGTAAGAATGGAGTATATAATACATATACCATACCAAATATGTGTTAATTGTGTTATTGGTAAGGTTTCTGATCAAGTAGGCTATTCATGATTAAGATTCTGGAGATTCAGTTATACAAAAATTTTTGGTTGTGTGGGGTGTCAGCTTCCTAACCTCCACATTGTTCAAGGTCAGTCATGGAGGGGTGTGTATATGTGTGTGGATAAGCTAGAGATCTATCCTGATGATGGTAAGTGTACACTATGCTTTTACTATGCTTTTATCTATTTCTCGTTATGTCCACACAGTGGTAAAGTCATAGGCATTTGGTAAGTTTCGTCAAATTAAAACAAACAAACAAACAAACAAAAACTGAGGAACTAAAACAGCAGGGTAAAGGAGCCTACCAGCTATTGCCCTAGATAAAATATCTAAACTGGAAACAGGCACTTACCTAAAATCACCACATGTTTATATTACCTGCATACCAGAAAAGGAAGAACCACATAAATTGCTGAATTCTCAGGAACATACCTTCGCATTCAGTTTTAGTCAGAAAAGTGCCAGCTCTCCAAGGTTTCTGATGGAATCCTGGACAGCACTGATCACAGCTATCCCCACATGTATTATGCTCACATTCACAGCGGGATTTCTGGTCAGAAATTGGGGGCAAAGCATAATTTTAATAATTTTGAGAGCCATAAATGAAGGGTTTTTCCCAAAAGATAGAAAGAAGAGAAAAGAAAACTTTGAGACCATGTACCAAAATGTGAAACTCATGTCAGTCTGGAAAGAGGTGCCAGACTTGGGAGTGGATATATTTGATCAACACCAGCCTAAGGAGGTTCAGGCTAGTACTGGAATCACTGGGCTCAGGTTTAGAAGAGAGCAGAGAGGCCCAATTGAGAATGGTCTTGAAGACTAAAACCCCTTCTATGATTCCTGAGATCTGTAGGTTTTCTGGTTTGAGATGCAAAGTACTGTTAACATTTGGGGGTGTGGGAAGAGGAGAATAGGTTCATAGGCATCAAAGGGCATCATAGAAATCTAATGTCCCAGGACTGAATCTCCTTCCTGTGTGTGTTCTGAGTACAGTCTCAATTCATCATGTGGAACTGGTCCTGTAAGGCTGCCTTGTGGGCTCACACAGCTTGGGAAACACTGCTCATCAGTTCACATGATTGACAACACCCACACCTGCAGAAAAGCCGTACCACAACCTTGCCAGAAAAATATGCCAGGGCATTTGAACCTTCCCTAGCAAGTAACACTATGATGCAGTAGAAAACCAGCTTTGAGAGAAATACCATTTGTATTACAGTTTTAGAAGAAAAAAAAAAAAACTATACATAGGTAACTATGTTCACTGATCTTACTACTCTATATGTTTCTTCCATATAATATATAATAGATGATTTTGCCTTTCGCCAGCTTATGGCCGAGAAAAATAGATGTTCATTCATCTTTTGAGGTTGTACTTACTTAATACATTGGCATTAATGAAAAATCCAAGCCAAGATCATTCTAGCATTTTCTGACTTGGCAGTTCCATCACACTCTTGAATACGTTCTTCAATCCCTCTCTGTATTGCTCCTGCCCCACCTTAGCCCCCTGTTCCACGGCCATTCATATTTACTTCCATGCACAGTTTTCATGTTTGCATTAATTTTTTGATGAAAACCTTTAAAAGAAATGGTCTGGTTGATTGATGGCAGGCGTTCTTTAAATCTAAATCATACAGCAGGCTGTCATAGCTAGAGAGGTTTCAAAATAGACCAGTTTTGGAGACTTTTTGGGAAAAAAAACTAATCTGTTTTTTGATACTGTGATGGCTGACTTCAAAGTCTATCATCCTAACTGCCGGCTCGATTTCACCCTGGCATGACTCTCTGTTACACCGCCTAAGTGGGGACCTGACTCCCATTCACATTTCCCTATCGGCAAAGTGTCTCATGAAGCATTTTACAGTTGAGAGTTTCATTTTGCTAAGCATCCTATAAATATACATACATTTGTCACTGGATCAAGTGGACAAGCCCTGGCATGACCGTAGCAGATGCACATCCCTCCGACCGAAATATCCTTGACCGAGTAGTAATACTGCAAAAAAGCAATCCAGGGAGAAATCCTGTTAAGCTGACTGCAAGGTGTAAGTAACAAAAGGGAACATTCACTTAAAAACTTGACTTTCTGCTTTTATCTTTCGTTGGAAGCAAGAGAGAAGGACAGAGGGCTCACAAAAGGTATCAAGTAACTGTTATCATAACCCAGAGAAAGAATGCCTCTCATTTATGTTTGGTGACCATTTTAAAAATTTCTTTCCCACAGACATACAAAGTCTATGCTGGAGTATTTATTATTTGACAGCAAGTTGTTATGCCAGGGTTTGGGGGAGGTGGTAATTACAATAATTCCTCATAAAAATGGGTTTATGTAGTTTTGTGAAAGAAAATCTCCCTTATTGCCATAATAGGAAACTCGGTGATCATTAGTCACATGTGGACTGTTTTACTTGACGGATTTGAAGAAACTCAACATACTTAGAGGAAATCATGCTCAGAACAAAATATGTCTTAACCACATTAAGATGAAATAGAAGGTAATGAACTACAGGATTGATTTAACAAACTTTAAGGAGTAATTTCTATGAGTGCAACATTTGCTTTTTTCATTATTATGTTAAAACGTCCATGTGATTACTTTCTTATCTGAAATTAATATAGGTCTATGTTTTTAATTGTTTTAATTTACCTGGCTATTTTTAAAGATAATTTATAACTATAGTTCTAGGCTATTTAAAATTTTTAACTAATATGCATATAACATTTCATAATTGTGAGAGTATTTCACATTATCCTATAGAATCTACGTAACTATCTCAGTGGTAGATAGTCCTACTATTCCAATCATTCACATTAAAAGAACCCAGCAAGAATAAGTAGGTAAACACAAATCTGAGTTTCCTAACTACAAATTCCATTTTTCCATTTACTTCTTTTTTCTTTTTCTCTTTGTTTTTGTTGTTTACATAGAGTATCTTTATAATATTTTTGTTACTTCTATTACTTCATATACCTACACCTTGACCTTGAAATAAAACTTGCTAGAAGTTTAGGTAATGTAAAAGTCTGCTTCTCACTAACTTCATCACTTAATAATACAGATATGAACAGGGATATTTGCTCAGAAAGCTGATACAGTACTTTTGTAGATGCTTTTAAAACTAAGAAATCTGTTTTTAAATATAAACGCATAGTGCTTCACTTTTGAGTCATGAAGAGGAGCTGAAATTCAATATCCTATTTTTATATATTTAAATTTATATGTAGTGTTTACTGAACTTGAGTACTTTCAAAGGGCTTATTTATCTGTTGCATTTTACTGCACTATTTTAAAGGCTCTTGCACAATGAAGTTATAAATAATAGATGTGCCTCCCAACCCCCACTCTGCCTTCTGCAAAAGATGATAAAAGGAACATATTTATTTACATTGATTTTTTTTCTCTGTTAGATATACTGTCGGAAAAGATTAAATTTCACTTCAGAATTACTCAGTCTTCCTCACTGTATATTTTCAAGTCGTGCCAAAATTATAATTAAACATGATTTTTTAAACAAGCAAAGAATCTACACATTGCAGAAAAATAATGATTACTTCTGCATAAGATAATTTACAATATGCTGCAATATTATGCAAGGGAAAATTGTCTCAGGTTTAGAAAGTACAGGGCACTAAAACATCCAACATGTGTTGTATGGGGATAATCAAACTTTAAAAGTTATTTCTGTGATGATGGAGTGGTGAGGTGTAAGTTAAGTAATGAGAAGAAAATATATATGAGGGGTATTCATGAACTGTGAAAAGTGCTGCCGTTCAATATTTAGTGTGCTGGTTCAGCAATTTGTAACTTGTGGCAATAGTCAGGCCTTTTAGAACTAAGTGCATCATTCTAGAACTAAGTGCTGTGTCTTACCATCTTACTTTCCCTCTACAATCCTATTTCCACCTTCACCTCCAGTCATGTAGTAGATATTCTGTGAGCATGGATTTTCTTTATGGACTTACAGCTGAATTGGTAATAATGTCCTAGTTGTGTAGCCACCTATAAGGAGTGCGACATAAACCAGTGAATGTGGTAAGGAGTAGGTAGGAGGAAACACAATTATTACTCATAGGATCTGGACTGATCACGTATGTCATAATCCACACATTCCAGCTTAACACTGGAAAACAGCTTTTCTGTGAGCTCCTGTTTTCAAAGAGCTATTAAAAGGGATGCCGTCATTTCTGTTGTTGTTTTTTTTTCTGATGTTCTGTTTATAAAAGAAAATAAAACAGTGTAAACAATCTGTTTTCCCCTACAGTAGTGTTTTTTTAAACTATAGCTTGTGACTCAATGAAACATAAAGTTAAATTATTTGAATGGGCAAAATGGTCCACAGAACAGCAACACTCACATCACCTAAGAACTTGCTAGAATTATTCTTTCTCAACTCTGCCCTAGACCTACTGAATCAGAATCTGCATTTCCATAATACCACCAGCTAATTCTATTCACATTAAAATGTCAGATATATTGTAATGTGTATGTGCATGTGCATGTGTGCGGACTGAGTTGTGATATAAAATTTAGTTCTTAGTGTGGGTTGTGGCCAAAAATGTTTCAAAGCCACTGCACTTCCTACAATAGTTCCCCAGGGCCAATTATAATAGTAGAACAGATACCTAAAATGACAAAACTAATTTAGTCTTCGAAAATCAGATTACGAACTAGGTATTATAATCTCCATTTTACAAATGAGGAAATGAAAGGTTAAAAATGTTAAGAGTTTGATAAATGTTACATATCTAATAAGTGACAGAGTTTGGATTTGAACCAAGGATGGTTATGCTGAATTTTAGTCTAGCAACAAACCACTCCTACAAATCAATATTAAAGATATCTTGTTAAATTATTTAAAAATTAATTGATTAACAGTAAAAAATATCATTTACAGGCTGCAATATGATTCCTCATAACTTACTCTTCGTGTGACAATCGGGTCAATTTCTCTTGGGTCTTTGTGAGCAAACATCATCAAGTCGGCATTCAGGGTGCGGATTCTCTGAAATCTCAGGCGAATATAGCGAGCGGAGGTGAATTCCAGCAGTTCAGGAGAAGGGTCATCGGCACTTGGTCTCCCATTGATCAAAGAGATGTGTATCTACACAATATGGGAAATGATTTAACAAGGAAAGTTACCAAAAATAAAATATCTGGCTTTCTCTGATTTTTCTCAGAAGAATAAAATTAAGCTTCACTTCTATCAATTAGGCAGACACAGGTTCATACTTACTCCCTGGAATCTAGTAAAGTAATTGAGGAAGTTTACGGACCTTTTAATACTTGTATAAGCAATTCATTTGTTTATATTTTAAGTGTTCTCTATATACTGTGATTCCCCATTTTCTTTTGTTCCAAGGCATGGCATCTACTTGATTTTCCTAGGATTTCCATAAAATCTTAAGTCGATCATTTTTTTCTGAAACTTATTATGTGCTAAAATTATTTCAGAATCTGGTATATAGTAGGAAACCAGAAAACTTGATTTAAAAAAAAGTTACAAAATATCAGATAAAACAGGAACCCATCAGGAACTTAAAGTAATTCTAAAATTGAAACTATCTAATTATATAGCCTTAAAATATATACAGTGAAAATCGACACATTACAAGGAAACTAGACAAATCTACAGTCACAGTGAGAGATTTCAATAGGTTGTTTTTTTGTTATTTTTTTTTTAGAAATTGATAGATCAGACAGAGAAAAAATTACCAAAGATTTAACATAGTCTATGAAAAATACACTCTATGAAAATACATTAAAACCTGGATGGAACAGTAAATTTTTTAGGAAAACAATTAGCACAATTGACACCAGAAAAAACAAAATCTAGTCATATAAAAATTGGAGAAATTAGCAAAGAATACCTTCTAAAGGTGCACAAAGCCCACATTCTCTCACAGGGATCTCGGGATAGAGAATTCTAATGAGGGAAAACTGACAAAACCAAAAGTACTCCTATTACAGATAAAAAAATGATTTCCCTAATATCTGAAGAGCTTCTGTAAATCAGCAAGAAAGAAAGATCAACAACTAACACAAAAACCCAAAAGATGTAAAGGACTATTCCAAGAAAAGGAAATATTACTGGCTGTTAAGCTTTCGATAAGTCAATGAACTTCACTCATAATAACAGCAGCTAATTTAAAACACAACAAAAAACTTTTCCAATTTTTTCATGTTGTTGAAACCTAAAAATACGTTTAATACTCTCTGATGGCAAGACTAAAGAGATACAGGCATTCTCAAACACTTACAGGTGTGAGTGTAAATGGCACAGACCACTATGAAGGTGAATTCAGGAATAACTATCAACACTACAAAAGCCTAGAGTTTTGACCTAGAAATTCCACTTATGGGAAAATATCCTACATATATTACATATATATATGTATATGGCATTTTATTGTAATAGCAAAAGACTGCAAACAATCTAATTACCATCGATAATGTACGACTGGTTAAATAAGTTCTGCATCTATATAATGAATTATGTGCACCATACAAAGAAATGAAGAAACTCTCAATATACTCAAGAAGTACAGTACTTTACGTTTTCTGTACTTTGTAAATGCATTATTATTCCCTATACAATAAATCAAATAGAAATTATTCAAGAAACTTGAAATTGACTCATAGGTTTTGGACAGAAAACACACACACACACATGCACACACACACACACACACATGCACACACACATACACACACATACACAGGAGGCTAAGAAGACTGGGAAGTGAGAAGAGTCTGTGCTGGTCTGAGGGTTGTCCCAGAACACAACAGTCTGTACATACACTGGGAAACTGTGACTTGGGGTCACCCACAGGAATTTTCATCCACTTTTGCAAGATGATAAATCATGTGTGTTAATTATGTTTTTTTGACAGGAGAGGCAATGATATGTTTCCATTCCTAACATCCTGCATTTAGATAATCCCCGAGAGCTTTTACAAACTGACTGCCAATAAACTACCGAATCACTAGAAAAATAAATATAGCAAACTCTGGATGAGAAACTAATTCTGATGCCACAAAGAATAAATTCAAAATGGCTCATGAGAAAAATATGAAATGTCCTAGCTATTTGAGTCTACCTTCGATACTTAGTAGAGAATAAATTCACTGAATCAACACATTTGAGGCTGATAGAATGCAAAATCTTCTAAAACACTGAATCTCAAAATACTGAATACTATCCCTCTAATGTAGGAAATTCTAAAAGATTTAAGTAGGTCTTGTATATTCCACAGTTCTGGCACCTAGCAGGTGAGCCAGCAATACGTTTAAAATTAAGTTGTCTGTGTGACTTATGAGTGTTATCAATTAAGTGTAAAGAATGAATAAATAGACACATGAAGCAATGAAAATTAGTTACCCTTAGAGATTCTGGCATCCAAAAAATCACCAGTGCCCTTGAATTCATGCTTAAATTTGTATCTTATCAAACTCTTTTCATTGCTTCTAAAAGTGCTCCTTGAAATAAAAGAGAAAATCACCACATGTCCAGGATTAAAATTATTAAATTTTATTTGGTGTTAATGCTATGGGAACCATATTTGTACTGTATATGGAATCAGTCAGTTCCTCATTTAAACATACAGGAACTTTAAAAAATGGTGCACATGCTCTCATTTAGGTTAATAAACCATATGATAGCAACATAAAGGATTCAGCAAAAGAACATTTCTCCTCACAGCTTCGGTATTTTCATCACGCCACTCTGCCAAGAGATCTTGTGAGTATAGTTAGTCCCAAGCTGTTTCTGGGACATAAAACCAGCCAGCTGTTTGGCCATGTTGTGTGCAGCTTCCTTCTATCATTTTTTTTCCCACTCTCCTTCAAAATAAATCATAATATTAGATAGGATATTTCCACTGGCACTTTGCTGTGTAATTCCAAGTCCACTGGAAAGCTTAGCATACTTCCTGATCTCCTGTGGGGCGACAACTGGAGGGTGTCTATCTTCAAAAAGATGAAAAGTGTCAGTCCTTAAGACCACCGCTGTCTTGCTGCGAGGCCGTGGGAAGCCTGTGGCAGTCTGGTATCTTCTGAAATGATTTCCATTACAGACATGTTGGAGACTGTATGTTCATGCTGTCAGAGGAATTCATTCCAACTGAAAATATCAACCTGATTAACAGCCGGCTTTCTAGATTTTAAAATTATACTCTTCTTTGAAATTAGTTTGCACAGATAAATAAAAATTTAAAAAAAAAATGAGAAATATCTTTGTTTATGACCAAATGTCTAAATCAATATTATACTCTACCCATCTAAATTAATTCTGTTCTTATTAGTGTAAGCATACTCTTTAAATCACACCTCCTTTGCAGATGGATAAGACCTCTGTGGTTTGATAGTGTTTTTGCCTTTATGATTAGAATATAACTTAAAAATAGTTTTTTGCAGCAATTAATCAATTCTAGTATGGATACTTGTCCCTTATTATTATGTTTTTTCTATTTATATTACTACAGTTGTTTTAGATTTCTGGAAGAACTACAATCCTAATATGTTCCCCAATGATACAAGTTTATTGACTGACTGGATAGGTGGGGGAATTATAGTTAAAGATGATTAACAATTATCAGAAACTTTGAAATGAGTAGTACTCTCTTCATATATTTTAAAATCCCATTTTCTTTCGTATTTTTTATTTGAGAGAGAGTGAGAGAGAGGGCAAGCAGGAGACAGGGGGCAAATGGTGAGAGAGAGAATCTTAAGCAAGCTCCACACTCAACACAGAGCCCAACGTAGGGCTTGATCCTATGACCTTGGGATCATGACCTGAGCCAAAATCAAGAGTTGGAAACTCAACCGACTGTGTCACCCAGGTGCCCTTAAAATCCCATTTTTATTACTAGTCTTTAAGTGTGCCAATGAAATAAGTACAACAACTTAAAAGTGAGGTGATCCCAGGAGATAGAGCAATAAAATCCATGGGTGCTGGATGAGATTAGCTATCTATAGCTGTGGTCAAAGAATTTGTATATAAATGGGTGGCTGAGACTCGGGGGAACCTCTTAAATCCAATCATGCTTAATATAATAATTGAGAGAGGGAGAATAAGATTTCAATAACTTTGAAAAATGAGCCTAATCACTTTTATTTTGTCCTGTGAGGAAAAAAAAAGGCATATATTTGGAGGAAGGGGGTAAGCTGTGGGAAGCTTAGGAAAAGGGGATATAGCAATAATTTGTCACTGTGTTTCCGGCACAGAGCAAAGGTTCTGGTTCTGGCTCCAGGTGGTCAATAGAAACCCCCAAATGATCACTCTTCAGTCCTCACCATACTTGATCCGTTTGCAGCTTTTAAAACAACTGATGACTCCCATGTTTTGGACACCACACTGTCCTGGTCTTCTTCCTACCTCTCCCACTACCTTTCTCAATCTCCCTCACCGTTTCCTACCTTCTCTTCTCCCTGACTTTCTAATATTGGAGTAGTACAGTGCCCAGTCTTTGGCCACCGCTCTTCTATCCACACTTACTCATGTGATGATCCCATCAAAGCTCACCAATTTAAATGCCATCTGTAATTATAGGATTGTATAATAATTCTATATAATATATGTATAATTATATGTATGATTAATGAAAGTAAAACACATCCCGTGGCAAAAAATACATATGTGCATATGTACATACATACCATCTATACTGAAGTCTCCCACACCTGTATCTTCAGGCCTAACCTCTCCTCTGAAGGTCAGGATGCAGAATCCAACTGCCTTCTGGATATACTGATGTGGCTCCCAAATAGGTGTCTCAACCTTATATCTCACACTGAGCTCCTGCTCTTCATTCCTCAATCTTCCCAACTTCACTAAATAATTTCAGCTTTACAGCTACTCAGGACCAACAACTTGGGAGTCCCGCTTGACTGCTTTTGTTTTCTGTGTTCCGGCATCCAATTTGTCTACAATCTTCTTAGCTTTACCCTCAAAATCTATCCAGCACCCAAGCACTTCTCACCACCTCCCCTAAAGCCCTCTTGGTGTAGACTCCCCCTCAGGCACCGCAGGAACTTCCCAGCAGTGCTCGTTCCTACCACTCTCACCACTCTAGAATGTATTTGCAACCATAGCAGCTATTTGTTTGTTATGGTTGCTTCAAGTTTTTAGTAAATGTGTCCATGAACTTATTCTTTGTATCTTCTGAAAACAAAAATCGCAAGTTTAATATTAATGATTTAAAATACTGTACACCAGGGGCGCCTGGGTGGCTTGGTCGGTTGAGCGTCCGACTCCCATCGGGCTCTGTGCTGACAGATAGGAGCCTGGAGCCTGCTTCGGATTCTGTGTCTCCCTCTCTCTCTGCCCCTCCCCTGCTCATGCTCTGTCTCTCTCTCTCTCTCTGTCAAAAATAAATAAATGTTTAAAAAAATTTAAATACTGTACACCAAAGCCTACTCTCACTATGCTGCATGTTAGTCCATGATTTCTTTACTTCTGTTAGCCAGATGACCTTCAGGAATTTCTTCAGAGAGTCCTCTTCAACAGATTATATGCAAGAAGTGAAAAGTGGCCAGCAACTATCCGAAAGAGGGTGAGCCACAGCAAAAGAGGCCCATTCCCAGCTCAAGCCCCGTGCCATAATCATATTCATCGTGAGCAGACTGCACCCAAGTTGTCATTTCCTGAATGGGAGCAAACGTTCTTAGTCTCTCCTCTATGCTTGGCGCTTCAACAACTATCTTGCATATTCTCTTGAGCTCTGCATCTGTTTCAGGGAGCTCTCTAAAAATTCCTTTGAAAACATAGTTCCACTCCTGTCATTATTTTCCTTAAAACCTTCCAATGCCTTTCTATTTCACCATCAATAAAAGCCAAAATCTTTACAATGAACTCAAATGATCCCAATGCCATTTGTACCTCAAAACACTGACAAAGAAAACAGTAACTTCAAGAACTCCTTTCCTGCTCTTTCTCTACTCACAATACTCCAGCTAGACTGCCATCTTTGCTAGAACATGCCAGATAGGATTTGGCCTTTGGAACTTCGTACTTGGGGTTCCCTTGCCTGGAATGTTCTCTTCCCAGATACTGCAATGCTCACTTTCTCATCTCTTTCCAACCTTGCTTAGATGAGGTCTTCTCAGTGACTCTCTAATTACAGTGCAAATTTCATCCTGGCATTTACTCTTCTTGCTACCTGCTTCAATGTTGTCCATAGTACTTTTCTTCTACCATAACATGAAGATGATTTGCTTATTTACCATAATGATTATTTCTCTCCCCTCTCTGGATCATAAATCCCAAGAGTTCAGGAATTTTTATCTGTTTACTTAACTGAAATAATCCCCAGCATGTAGGACAGCATCTAGCAAAACTTAAGTGTTAAGTATAAATTTCTGAATAAATGCTACTTAAGTAAATCCTAAGTATTTAGCAAATTCAACTAGCTTTCTACCTCAAAAGCAATTTCATAAATTAATGAAATTTTCTTAATATTAGATGAGTAAATCTTTGAGTGTGCAAATATTTGCACAAAATGAAATTAAAGTCAGTAACCCCTGTATCATGGTCTACCCAAGCATTTTGAGTTAAGTTGATTTTGAGAAAATTAGGAAATTAACAGCTTTGATTCATGATTTTCTTAAATCAAAGTCTACTGCATTTATTTTTACTGGTTAAACATTAGTTAACGTTATTCTCTTTTATACCAAGGTTTCACTTAACAGGCTATTCTCAGCTGGGAAGAACTAATAAATATGTTTTCTGAGTCATGAGACATGTATGTGAACTTAAGATCTACTCAACCCTATGTTGTCAGCAGAGCAAAGTGGACCTTTCCCATTGCATAGATTTTTCTTTTCTTTTCTTTTTTAAAAATGTGTATTTATTCTTGAGAGAGAGAGAGGTAGAGCACAAGCGGGGGAGGGGCAGAGTGAGGGGGTGACACAAAATTCGAAGCAGGCTCCAGGCTCTGAGCTGTCAGCACAGAGCCCAACGTGGGGCTTGAACTGAAACGCGGTGAGAACGTGACCTGAGCTGAAGTTGGACGCTTAACCAACTGAACCGTCCAGACGTCCCTGGTTAGTTGTTTATGCAAATTGTATTCTGGCTATCTCAGTGTCCAACCCATAAATTTGAAGTACTATTATTTACAAAAGAGTTCATAAAAAACAATAAATTATATTAAAATTATAGAACAGATTCCTTAAACTCTATGGACTTGCAAGAACAATCAATAAGGTTAATTGACAGTGACATAGTGCCTTATTTCTAGAAGAAGTGTTTTTTTGCTAAAATATATAATCATCTTTATGGATTGTTTAGTTTTGTTAGATGTAACTGAATAGTTATTAAGAAATGACCTTCCTTACCTTATCAAAAAATTTTTTATTGCAATTTGTTAAACCCTTTCAAATCAATGCATTATTTTTAAAGACTTAAAAATGTGAACATTTATGAATATATGAAAATTAAGGCCTGGGTAATAAAAATACACCAAACAAAGAATAATGTGACATAATATATCATTTATAACACCAGTTAATAAAATATCTAAACATTTCATACTGGAGATTTTCCTATCAAGAATCTTTAGGGCCTTAATGAGGAAATGCGATACTATGAATTTAACCTTTTTTCAGTCCATTTTTTCTAGTTATATCAAACACAGTTTATTGAAGTCCTCATTCCAGTTTCCTTTTCCCCATATTTTGTTATTTGTTCCAACTAATAGCTGGCATTTTAATGATTATTTTTGTTAAATCAATCATTGCTCATTTGTGCATCCATGAAATGAAGTACTATGAAGGCTTAAAACACATGCTTACAAAGCTTTATCTCTGGTCCACCTCTTCACACTTCAATATTTCTCATTCATTCATTTAGCCAATCATTCATTCAAAAATATTTATTGGCTACTTACTATATTCCAAATCACTGAGTCATTTTTCACTTCTCATTTTGTGCTGTGGTCTATCTCATCTCTGGGCTCCTTTTCCAAACACCTTGTCTGTCTCCCCACTGCTCCCCGTTTGTACAGATATACTTTATGTATCATTCATGTCTCAGCGCTGATGCCAATTCTTTCTACCATGAACACCTCTGTGTCCTGTGTAGGAGCTCCTCTTGTGAATTCTCTGAGCTCCCGTGACTCTCCCCTATTATCACAGCCTGTTTACTTGCTTGTGTTGTATCTGTTAATAGACTATAAGTTCAATGAGAATGGGAACTTTGTCTTATTTCCAATATAGTCTCAGGGCTTAACATAGTGAGTAGTACATAGTAGATTCTCAATAATTATTTACTGAAAGAATAAATCAATATCTGTGCCCAAATATTAGAGACTATGATAGAACCTCCAACCAGCTAACCCTTTCCTCATTTACAAATCATGGATTATGTATGTCATTTTAAAATTGATTTTGTAAAATTAAAAATAGAATCACCCTATGACCCAACAATAGCACTGCTAGGAATTTACCCAAGGGATACAGCAGTGATGATGCATAAGGGCATATGCACTCCAATGTTTATAGCAGCACTTTCAACAATAGCCAAATTATGGAAAGAGCCTAAATGTCCATCAACTGACAAATGGATAAAGAAGATGTGGTTTATATATACAATGGAATACTACTTGGCAATGAGAAAGAATGAAATCTGGCCATTTGCAACAACACTGATGGAACTGGAGGGTATTATGCTAAGTGAAATAAATCAGTCAGAGAAAGACAGATACCATATGTTTTCACTCATATGTGCATCTGGAGAAACTTAACAGAAGACCATGGGGAAGGTGAAGGGGAAAAAAAAAAGCTACAGAGAGGAAGGGAGGCAAACCATAAGAGATGCTTGGATACTGAGAACAAACTGAGGGTTGATGGGGCTGGAGGAGAGGGGAAAGTGGGTGATGGGCATTGAGGAGGGCACTTTTTGGGATGAGTACTGGGTGTTGTATGGAAACCACTTTGACAATAAATTATATTAAAATTAAATTAAAATTAAATTGATTTTGTACATATTTTACCTGTATTTTTAAATCCAATTATTGGATGTACATCAAGAATTTTAGCATGAATTTCGCTTACCATAATTGAATAAATCTCACTAGAACTGCAACAGTTCAAGTTCCTAAAAAGACATAGGAATATCTCTGTAGTCCTATTATTTAGATAAATCAACAACAATAAAAAATACTTAAGCTGAGCCACTGCTGAAGAGAAAAATAATGGAGTATATGTGTAGAAAGGTGTACTTCCCTTCAGATGCCTCAACATTCTTACTTAACAGAACTAGAAAGATTTTTTTCATACATAGTACAATGCACTGACTTAGTTTGGAAGGTCCTTAATAAATATCCCACCATCATTAGAAGTTTACAAGCCTAACCAAAACTACTCTTCCATGGTTCGTGACTACTGAGCTACATGAAAAGTAATATTTTAATATATAAAATGTCAAGGACTGTGTATGACTTTAACTTCCTTAACTAACACATTTCAATACCGGGAAACATTGTCTTAATGAACCATTTAAATATGACTGTATCATTGACTATTCTATCCTTAAGCCTAGTCTTAATGGATCTTCCATTATCCTGTAAGACAATATTTTGCTTTTGACACTGACTTGGTTCCAACCGCCCCTGAAATTTAAATTGCTTTTCTCCTGTTTTTCTCCTTCCCTTTCTCCTTCTTCCTTTTTTCTTTTTTTTCATAATTATAATTCTGCATTTGTCATTTCTGGATGAAATCTTTACCTTCCATGAACTATTTAAACAGATTCTTCACTGTTAAAATAGTAGTCATTAATAAATTGTAGCATAATACTAAAACCAGTTCTCTTCAAAGAGTATTTGTCATGTTTTTACTTTTCTTCTCTCCTAGTTAAATTAGTTTAAATATTGCCCTCCAAAGGTTTGCATAGCTTCTCTACTGGTCAAAGAACACCTCTCTGTCTTGTCTATCTCTCTCTCATTTTATATCAGTTACTTCTTTTTTCTACCAACAGCACATTTCGTGTGGTAGCACTAACTCATGTGTAACTACTCAATACACAAAATGACAACATTTTTTAGAAAAATGAAAAATAGAAGCAAAGTCTCAGATGGTTTAGGAGTTTCAATGTTCTCAAAATTTCAAAACTGGTATGGTCCTTTTTTCCAAAAGCTTCTGTTGGTCTTCTTGCTTTCTACAACTCAAACCAAACCAGCAAAACATTTACTTCTAATCCACTTGTTCAAGAGAAGCTTAAGTTAGTTCCATCTGAAATATGCCCAGATGGGTTAACCATAATCCATCATAACTGAATGGAAGATCTCAGTATCATTCCCACTGGTCATGATGTATACAAGGAACAATGACAACTAAATCCCTAAAGTTTTCAAAAAGAGAAAACTATTACCAAGTGGAAATATAATTCCCCCTACCCTTTTATGTGTGCTCTAAAAGAATCTTGACAGGCGGGTGCTCATTGTACCTCTATTTTAAAATTTATGATTATTTTCAAATAATGATTTTTAATTTTTCAATGTTTTTATTTATTTTTGAGAGAGAGACAGAGAGTGAGCGGGGGAGGGTCAGAGACAGAGGAGCAGAATCCGAAGCAGGCTCTAGGTTCTGAGCTGTTAGCACAGAGCCTGATGTGGGACTCGAACCCATGAAAGCAAGATTACGACCTGAGCCAACGTTGGCCACTTAACCAATTGAGTCACCCAGAAACCCTTCAAGTAAGGATTTTTAAAGAGTACTCCAAGTTAAAAATTCCTTATTACTTGTGTTTTTCCTTTTCCAGCTAAAGTATATAATATTTGCATGGAAAAAAGAAGAGTTGTCAAAATAGGTTTTCTTGATCTCTTTTGGGAGCTTCTCATTTAAATTTTATCAAATGCACATGCCATTACTAAATCTTTGTGCTGTCAAGCTAAGACTATATAGGGATCCAGACATCTTCTGAAATTCATAGCCAGGAAAGAATCTGAGAGGAGTTGCTTCAGCGCAGGCCATGAAGGAAAGTCACCAGAAGGAAAGTTCTCTCACTCTCCTCTAACATTTGCTTTGTGCCAAATTTTGTTTTGGGTGTGCCTCCACCAGAGACAGACTGAGAGAATAGTTTTGTTAGTCGTCTATTCCAACTTCACAGCTAGTTCAGAAATTTCTTTGCAACATAAAAACAATAGTTACTATTGTGTACTTACTGGATACCAGACCTTCTTGCATGTGATGTGTGTATACTAATTCATAGAGTATTAACTTATTTAAAGCTTTCGACAATCCTTTGAGGTTGGTGTTGTTATTATGTCCTTTTTTAAGTTTATTTAATTTGAGATTGAGAGAGAGAGAGAGAGAGAGAGAGAGAGAGCGAACACAAGTGGGGGAGGGGCAGGGAGGGAGAGAGAAAATCTCAAGCAGGCTCCGGGCTGTCAGCCTAGAGCCTGAAGTAGGTCTCAATCCCACAAACTATGAGATCATGACCTGAGCCAAAATCAAGCACTGGCCACTTAACTGA
This sequence comes from Neofelis nebulosa, assembly GCF_028018385.1. Lineage (NCBI taxonomy): Eukaryota > Metazoa > Chordata > Mammalia > Carnivora > Felidae > Neofelis > Neofelis nebulosa. Next base: position 120,168,923 of record NC_080787.1, on the reverse strand, counting down.
CTGAGCCACCCAGGCACCCCTGTTATGTCCTTTTTTAACAAGAGAAAACATATATTGGCATTTTAACAATATGGCTAGGTTCATATAGGTAAGATTTGTTCCAGTTCTGACTTCGTTGGTTGAGCTCCTCAGCCCGACACCACACTACCTCATAGACTGGAAGTTGTATAAGTGCTTGTTGAACAAATAAAAGTCAGTCATCGAGGCACTATTTGCAGACTTCTAGCAACAAGAAGTTCGCCTCTGGGAGGAGAACCTTTCCCATGCACCTTCCCTCCATTCTTTCATTTGCCCTACTTGCATTTCAATCCTATCCATGACTGACCCTAGTATTTTAATTCCACTTTTTCTTTATTACCCTGCTCTTGCTCCTCTGGAATTATCTATATTGTTTGATGTCCCCAGCTCTTGGCTTTTCTTCATTAATTTGAGTCAGATTTATCCTACTGGTTTTATCCACTTTAAACTTTGTGGGGGAGATTGCTTAATATGCTCCAGGGTACCACTCAGGACCCACCACTAGAACAGATGGAGGCCGGCCTCCCGAGAAGGGGCAGGGATGAAGAAGAGTAAAGGACAAAGGATCACTAAGCCAAGAACAATCTCAGACCTGATTCACACTTCCTGGCATTGATCCTTCTCAGTAGTGGTCCTCCTGGTAAACAGATGCATAGCTCACAACCAGAACATGTCTAAGAGTTGAAGTCTAAAGCATCAGTTATCCAGAAAAGAACTAACAACCTCCAAGGTCTTACTAACATCACAGTAATGAAATGGGTTATGACACATTTAGTACTTAAGGATTAAGCATTCACTGGTGCGCAAAAGAATTAATTTACAGCTTACAGAAAAATCTACTAAGTAGGAAGTACTAAAATCTTAAATTATAGAAAGAAGGGGAAAAGAATATGCTAATACCAAACATAAATATCTGTGAAACTAACATGCTTTTCCTTACCGTGGAGAGCTGTTAGAGAAAGTCCCAGACAGAAAAAAGCCACCAAGAGTACAAGTGACCCACATTGGTAGGACAGAACAATCAGTACACTTGAAAGATATAATAAGAGCACAAAGGAAAACTTAAGCAACATTTTCCTGTTTTGTTCTCCGTCCTTGTGTGGGAACACTTGTTTAAAATTAAAATAAAATCTTGGAGCAGGAAGTCTAAATACTGCGCCAGATCCTGTGTCATTAGATTGGAACAAAACCTAGACGAGTGCTTGAAAAAGAAATTCAGAATTCAGTCTCTCTTCCATTCTTATTCTCTGACTCAAGGGCTCCAGAGAGCAATTGTGTGCGTGTGTGTGTTTGTGTGCGTGTGTGTGTTTGTGTGTGTGTGTGTGTGTTGTAAATATATAAATGAAACACTGTAAAAGTACATTAATTTGATTTTTATCCCATTTATATAAAAGCAGCATTTGGGGGGGGCTGTTGATGCTCTCACGTAGGTTCATGTTCAGAAAGGTTCTACCTCAAACAAGGTATGAAAGACTTTAAATTATGAAGTGATACTTCTGGTTAGGGAAGAGTTTGTACACAGACATACGTTTCTCGGGATTGAGCATGTCCCCCTACGCTGCCTCTGTATTTCTAACATCTGTAACATATCTGCACGCTAACTGGTGTCCCTATGGTGACTGCCCACGTGCCTTCATCCTTGAATCCTTGCCTGTTCACTCCCTGCTCTCACCAGATTAGGGACAGGCAGGCTCACTCTCTGAACGTTCCTTTCTTTGCCACCTTCCTCTCCTCTCTTATTTTTGCTCATGTTATTAACTTATTGTTGTTTCCATATCCATATCTTTACTTCTCCCTCTCTCTCTTCTATCCTTCTCTTTCTCTCTCTCTCTAAAACTCTTATCTTGCCTCATGTCATCTGTAGACTGAAATTGTACATGGTTGGTCAAATTTCTAGGCTTTCAAGTGAAATCATATGTTCTATTATCTAATTATGGCCTCTATCCCAGTTTTTTGAAACTATAGGTTTCCCCTTTCCAATCTTAAGATTTTTCACTGCACAAAGAGTAAAATAATAAACCAGAAAAAAATAAGGTGTTTTTTTTTACAGAACAAAACTTTTTCATTCCATACCTGAGGGAGTTTTATTCCAGTGGGTTTTTAAACCTGAGTACCAATGAGTCTGTGTGTATGATGGTAAGGATGCCTGTACATGTATGCTTTTCTAGTTTTGGCGAGGCTAAGCTTGTGCCAGATGCTTTGTGTCATTGTGTGCATGTGTGTTTGTGTGTATTTTGAGATAGTTAATCACAGTTTAAGACCATGTGTGTTGGAGACAGACTGCTTGAGTTCAGATTCTGGCTCGGCCACGGACTACTGGTATGAATTTAGGCACCTTAATCTCCGTGTCTCAATTTCCCATGTAAAAGGTAAAATACCTGCATATCGTGCTGTTTGCTGAATCAAAAGAGGTAATTCATACCCAAACAGAAAAATGCGTAGCACATACAAAAAACTATTAGGTGGTGGTTGTCGTTACTCTTGACTAAGTCAGAAAAATAATACAAATGGTTTTGTGTCTCTCTGCTAAGCAGGATATGCTGCACCCTTTACAGAAGTTACCTATTACCAACCTGGATGGCATCAGACAACATAAATAGCAGTGGCAAAGTTCCCTCCCACGATGGAAAGGTGATTCTGGAAATGCCAAGAACGTTGGACATCCATGGGAGACTACGCATCAAGAGCAGGCCATGTGCCTGCATTTTACCTTCTTATTCATATCCGATTTTGCACAAGTAACGAAGACAAAGAAAGATCAGAGGGACTTCCTGGCTCAAATCTCCTCCAGCTCTGTGCTGGGCCGTCGCTCTGGGGATGGCCTATATTTCCATCTGCCGACATGCCGGCCTTCGGGGCTGACGACACAGTAGGTGACCAAGTGCCAACACTAGGTTGGAGGAAAAGGAGGCTGTACAACGACTGACATCTGGGCAGGAGTTGGTGAGAAGACAAAGATGATAAAGAAACGGATGTGATGTGAGAAGGGACTCTACACATCTGACCTCATGCTGAAAATTTCATTGGCGTCACCAGGTTTGCAGCACGCACTGTGATGTGCACCGAGCATTCAGCAATATCAAAGTTTTTAAAAAGGGCTTCATTGAGAAGGTTTAGTGTGAACTTTGCCTGCTTTATTGAACAACAGCAATAACAAACACGAACCATGTCAACAGTATCCAACATTCAGGTTCCTCCCATTGTTCTGTAACAGAGGTGGATCATAATCATTTATTTACTAGGTTTGTAGGCTGCTGGCTCTGCATACCCCTGACATCTGCACAGCACCAACGGATCTCTAGTCCCTTCAAAGACACAGAGTGCACCAAGGGACCTCTCCTCCCACACAACCAGAGGATGAAGTTTTCTGTAGATTGACTGAGTACACAGTGTTCTTGTTCCTTTGCTGGATTCACACTAATAACTGACCACAGGAAGCCGCGGGGCCATGCCCTCAAAGAAGCTCTGATACAGCTCGTGATGTTGGTTAGCTGGCAGGGGGTGGGGACATGCTGAAATTCGGGGCCTCATTTTCTGCAGGAATTCATGCAGACTTGTGAATATTAGACACATTAAAACTTGAGAAAAATGAAGAAACCGCTGGTACAAGGTCACTGATCATTACTGTAAGTTATTTATCTAAAGTGGATTTTGTTTCACAACATTCCCTTTTCTCTTTCCTCTTGACAAACACAGTGTGAATGAAAGGTAAAGGGAATAAAACATTTAATCAATCATCCAGGGGCCAGGGCTGAATTGTTTTCTGTTATACATTGGCTGCCAAGTTCACAGAATCAGGTTTGTTTTCAATTATTTGTAATATGCTTTCCCAGAAGAATTTATAATAGGCTGTTTAGGCACTGTTCCCTTTTCTATTAATGACAAAAATACAACTGTTCCTCCTTAGCAAAAAGAAAAGGAGTTAAATTAGCAAAATTGTTATAAATAGTGCTGCCGGGCTTAAGAGTTTTGGGTTTGTTTTCATTCTAAACTGGCTCCAATGAAAAATGGTAACAAGATGGTTTCATTTCTTCTTCCCTCTCACTGTGTTTATTTCCAAAATAAGAAGCTAACAGTCCCTTTTGGAGATAGTTTATACTAATTACACCTGTAAAATGCACCTACACTTAAAGATGAGTGTAGGTCATGCCTATCCGTGGGGCCTTTGTGGTGGTTATAGCTGTGAATGTGGTTCCCTGAAAAAAAGGTACAGTGTAAGACTAGTGAGTATTCGTGGGCTGGAATGCAACGCTTCTAACCTCTCCACGTCTAGAACGCCCTTCTCTTGTTCATGTCAGCCTTCCCTGACCTGTATCTTTTCTCTAGTCCTCTCCTATCCCACCACTATCACCATCTTCAGCATCTCTAAGTCCGATAAGCTATGAACAAAAGTCTTCGACTCATTAATAGGAGATGCCATTCCTTACATGAGGTCTATGTATGGCGGTCTTCTGGGAAATACAAGTAAGAGTCTCTGAATTCCTATTTATTTGCATCCCCAAGGGGCTGATTACCTCCCGGGAAGACGATGTACAGACTTTTCTAATTCTAATCACCTCGCTCCACAGGGTAGGGTCAGAGACCACAAGGGCCATGCTGCAAAGCCCTTTTATTCACAGTGTACCAGAGTACATCCCTAAAAACCTGGTTTTGAAAAATCTTGGGCCCATGACTGGTGTCAGTATGGACGCCAGTATTTGTGGGTTTTTTTCTGAAAATCTGATTAATATCCATCCCCCTCTTTAACTTCATTTCTGATAATTCACCTTCTTTTCTGTTTCTCACCTTTTCTTCCCTATCATTATTAAGCTCTTTCACAGATACATCTCCTGACCTTCCTATCCTCTGGTAATGTGCTTTAGCCGAATTAATCCTTCCTCTTAACTGCTATATCTATACCACTGTTTCTTTAAAATTCCTTTACTGAGCCTCTAAAGTATGTTATTTAAAAAAATTAAATATTTAACTTATTCTCAATTCCAATTCAACACATTGTATATACTTGGATCTCTTCTGTAACATTTATATATTCCTATTTGCTTCCCGTGGTATATTTAACAAACAACATGACGGTACTGATAAAGAGAAAGGAAAACATTCTTTTAAGACCTAAACCTCATATCAAATTATACAATCAGTAGAGAAGCACACATCCACCACCAACGATCTTGTTTCTTCTTCAAGTAAAACATGCATAGGTCAACAAACTAGTGAGCAACTTAAAAATAAGCAACCCAGAATTTATACCTCTAAATGAGTGCTGTCCTTTCCAAATAATTATTTTGAAGTGTACTACTTATAACAATATTGCCTTTTCCCTAATCATTGTAATACTTCTTGTGCTTTTCATTAGTCCTGATAATTTCCTGTAAGTGGCAGGAGGAAGTCTATTTCAAAAACAGAGATTAATGAGGAAAAAGAAAATAGGTCACAAATATTAAAAGCCAGAATAGAAATAGAAAGGCAAGCTGGAGATAGAATAGGACACAGATCACAGAGCCTGCCCGCATGTTTCCTCCACTACCCATAATTCCAGAGCTCTTGTCCGCTGCAGCATATCTTAGGAATCAACCACAGGGAAGTACTGGGAAATATTAACGATTTGAAAAAGGAACTGGTAACCAGAGATAGTTTACCTGAGAAATCTTTTCCTTCATTATAAAATCAAATCCTTGCAGCCCACTGAAGACAAATAATCATTCACCATGGAAAGGATTTTACTAGGTCAGTCACTTATACAAAAAGACTTAGAGTTGGAACACACACGCACATACACACACAAAAACTCTGCTGAAAATATTCAATATGCTTGAAACTTAAGTCTAATTTATAATTCTGCCTGCTGCTGTTTTTAGCCATTAATAGCATTAAAATGCAACAGGTGAAATCAATGTCAACACATTACCATTTCAGTGTAAAAACTCAAATTTATAAAGTAGCATACCCTATCCTTACACATCATTGAATGGATTATGCTAATAAATTGTGTTTCTCTTTAACTTTGAGAAGCAGAAGAACAATTACGGGTCATCTAAAATGTCCTTCCAGTTTGTGGAATAGGTTGGGTTTGTATTTCAATGAACATCTGTTCGACAAATTGAAATGCTAATTATGATTTATCATTTCAGTGACATCAAATATCCACACAGTAGTAAACACTGATGACTATTTTTTTTTCAGTTTCACCCAGATGTTTGGCATCTCGTAAGACACCACCTTAGTTTTACATAAAAATAAAGTATTTCTTGAGTGAATATGAGTGAAGTGGTGGGTACTTCATTTTCTTCTCACTATGTAAAATTCAACTGGCAAGCCTTTTAGGATATCATAAATGAAACTATTTAAAAATAAATGCCTTTCAAAGTTTTATAAATACAACTAAAAGCCAGAAACAACATCTAATTATACAATCAATGTTGTAAATGGTTTTCAGAGAAAGTCTCTAAGTTCTGACTTTATCCTTCAGATCTTACTTCCAGAATATACCATTATGATATATTCTGATAAGACAATTTGGAATATGAATCTTGAAGGACATAAAAGAGCATACACTAGTTTGTTTGCTTTTGCTTAATGTATACCAAGGCTTGGGCTTCCCTACACCCTGCCTGGAAAACCCTGGTCAAGTTCTTCTCTATGGGTCTTCTCTATGGGTTTCTCCTGAAACCATTTCTTTTTTCTTTTCATTAGGAAGCGAAATGGGATTAGCAAATAGTAAGTTGCTTATTATATAAATCACACCGAGGTCTGAGTAAACATTTCCCAAAAGATTATTTTCACATCCGGCAACAGAGAGAATATGTAACATTTGCAATGTTCGTGCAAGAAATCTCTGTCCAAACTGTGTGTTTGCTGTTTGATGTTAGTAGTTTTACCTCATCTCTCTGACCTCTACAGGTTGAAGTGCCTCAGGGCTCAGTTCTAGGGCTGTTTCTCTTCTCGTTCTTCATGTACTTCCTGGGTGATCTCATGCATTCTCATGGCACTACATTCCCAAATTCATATCTTAAAGCAGTATTTCTCATCTGGACTCTAGAATACTATATGTTGTCTATTTACCCTTGCTACAATGTCTAACAGACATTTCCAGCTTAATATAATTTAAGCAATACCTCTTGTTCCTCCCTGTCAAAACTTGCTACACCCACAGTCTTCCCCAACTTCACTTAATGCAACTTAATCCTTCCAGTTGCTGAGGCCAAAAAAGGCCAACTCATCCTTTACTCATTCGCTCACACCTCACGGAAAATCCATCAGCAAATCCTTCTGGCAGATCCCATTGGTCAGGAAATCCTGTTGGCTCTACTTCTAAAATATATCTTCTATTCTGACACCTCTCACCTAAGAGCTGCAAAGGCGTCTTCACTGCATTCCTGCTTCCACCCACCCCTCCTACTCTCTAATATCAGCCCAAGGCGGCTGGGAGACGGAGGGGAGGACAGGAATGGGAAATGACTGCTAATGCATATGGGGTTTCTTTGGAGGGTGTTGAAAAGGTTCTAAAATTAGATCGCCATGATGGCTGCACAACTCTCTGAATATATTAAATGCTATTGAACTGTACACTTCAGATTTTTGACTTTTGTGCCATGTGAAATATATTTTAATAAAACTATTTAAAACAAGACTGTGAAGTGTCTGAAAGTTTACCTTATTTGCAAGATAAAAATTTAGCCTGACGTAATTTCATGGATACTGGCAAAACATACGAGACTCTTACAACAGGGTCAAATGACGGTCTTACTCACAGTACAAGAGACATTAGCATATTTGGTGCCAGCCTCTGAACCTCACTTCCCACAGAGAGCTAAAATGAGGACCCATTAATATGTACACTCCAGTGTGTAGTGTTACAGATGAGGAACCCCCAGTGTAAAGAAACCAAATTTTTACTTTGGGCAGTTAGTATACTTGCCCCCCGGTCTAGAGGGGGACACTATCTATATCTTCTAAGGCTGTTTGCTTACAGCTGACCTTTGATTCACAGGGAGACACTAATTTTACTTTCTAAGGCTGTTTGTTCACTCTATAAACAGCCTTGAAAAGATAATCTAGAACAAAGGTGATCGGTGCCTCTGGGTTCACAATCTATAACTCATTTGCCAAGGTTTGTCATCTGACAACGTCAGATTTGTCACCTGACAATTCAGGCCTAAGCTTTTGGGTCTCTACCATTAACCAAAATATAAGGACCATTTCAAGAAGCACCACATGGATGAGATGGCTTTAAGCTGTAATGATTTTTCAATAGGCACTGACATGCTGATTTTGTCCTTTAGGTTTATGCCATTTAATTATAATTATTAGGAACCTATTACTATTCTTCTTATTTGCAGATGAGGAAATAGGCTCAGAGAGTTAATGAACTTGCCCAAGACCAAATGAGTAGAAAGTGAGAGAGCCTGGGATTCAAATCCACCAATAAATACGTGTGATAGAGCTATGTGGATGCTGGCACACGTCTACCCAGGGGAACGTACTCGGCCACAGACAACTGCTCTGCACAACTCGTGTCCAGCAGACCCAGAGATCATTCAATCCTCATAAAAATACAAGTTACAAATGTTCACATAAGTACCATTTGGAAAAACTCTGATGGTAAACTTTATATAAAATTCTGTTTCCCAATATTCAGTCTAGTGCCATCGAGCCTCCCACAGATTTCCAAAGGCGTGAAGCAAAGAATAGTCTGAAGGATTCTGGGTTCTCTTTTCCTGAATTTTCACTTTGGCCCACAAGAATGAATAAAGCCGTGTTTGTGATAATGAGCACATTCACACACTGAAGCTTCCCAGAATGAAACCCGGAAAACTTACCTTGGTGCCCCTGCAGGCAGGAACATTTGACAAATGGAGTAAATTCTGGTACAAGAATTTTTTTCGAACACTATATTTTGAATGTTGATTGCAGAAATGGCACTCAAAATTTTGATGTCTTTCAATATTCTGCTAATCATTTATAAATTATCAGTTGATACAATGAAAGATTTACATAGAGTTAAGCCTAAAGTTCCTGTAGGATATTGACTTAAATGTTCAGGTAGAAATTAATTGGTTTAGGGAACTTGTAAGTGCTGCTGATTATAGTTTTGAGGAAAGACTAAAACAACATTTAGTGATCTTTTCTCACATAATTTTAAAGGCTAAACGTATGTTGCAATAAACACCCTCATAATGAGTCATAATCACAAATTTGATTTTTTCATGCTGGTTTAAGCAGTGAGGCAGCAAATAAGATACCTTTCCTTTATGTCTACTGAAGCGATTACCTCAGGAAAGATTGGAGATTTCAGGCAACTCATAAATCTTTAATAGCTCAATGCCTCAGAAAATTGACTCTGGTTAATTTTAATTATAATTTCAAAATATATTATTTACAATTTGCTACTGCCTTATAATTTCTTTGATCCGCAGCCTTTTCCAAAGTTTGCAGAGGCTCCAATATAATTTTCTTAAACCCCACGTATAATGGTATTTATTAGAGGATCTAATCTAATCTGGGGCTTCACTAACAAGATGATTTTACTTTTTCTAAAGCAAACCGCTTCCAGATTTGAAGTTATGGCTTAGTGCCTCCTCCCAGAGCTTCCAGCTTTCACTCTGGGAATCATGAGGCTCTGCTGGTTCTCAGGTGTAAAGTTCAGGGAAACTCTCTGGAACATCAAACCAGACTAGAAAGTTGTTAACCCACAGCAGTGACTTATGCTACATTAAACTTCAAATTAAGTAAAAATGCTGGTAAACAGTAGTGTCAAGGGGACTTGTAATAAAAACTGAAAGTGTATTTGCCAACGATTCCGAGGTCTTCAAAGAAGTAGTAAATATGTTTCTTACTTACTGGGTAAATCTCCCAATTTAACAGCCTAGTAGACAAACTTCCCCCAAAGGGAGCAAACATGGGGAAGAGGGTGATTCATGTGTTTCTATAGGGGCTCTGTAAGTAATTATTTCTGGAAATACAGCTCAGGCCCACCGTCATGGGGCAGGGGGTCTTTGTCTTGCACTCAGCAGGGACCTCCAGGCTGACACATTTCCCCAGCCACTGTTGCCACACCACACACTTGGTGCAATTTTGCTTGAGATATTGTTAATCATTTCGGTACTCAAAGAGTCTCCTTGAAAAGTCCAGCTGAAGGAGCATACTGATTCATACGGCTTAAAAATATCCTTGCACTTTAAAAGCTATTTTTTATTAAGGGCAATAAAGAAGTAGTGTGAGAAGATATTAGGCACCTTTGTATTCTAAAGCGCTCACTTCAACATTTTCCTGTATATTTTCCCTTTGTCTAAGTCATAGCAAATGCAACAGCAAAAGACCTTGTAGACCTGGGAGGATAATAATTTCCTTGAAGATTTCCCAACCCAATTGGAAGAGGCATGCTGAAAAGCTTTAGAAAGATCACTTTGATGGAGGATAAATAAGCCTTTAAACAAAATAGCCCTGAAGACAAAAGTGAAGTCACCTGTAAAGAAGGGTGTGATTTCCAAGCCCATTAAATCATACCAAAGTCCAGATGCTTTCTGATATGCTAATTATTATCTTTTAGGAAACACGGTAAAGCTATTTCACTTCTCTAGATTTTTAAACCTACAACCCCATACATTTTTACTTACAAAATAATTACACATTTTTACTCAGTTTGATTCTCCTAAAGTCTGGCAGGTTAAAAAATTCATTAGTCCAATCATGTCAATGTTTATGTATGGCAATGTTCCACGGAACAAAGCTTATTTGTTTTTTCATTTGAATTTGACTTTCCCTTGTTTTCCTTTTTTTGAATAGTAAACTTTTAAAACTTTATAAATGATTGCATTATAGATCTTCACTATGTTCATGACTCCCAAAACATTCTAAAACTCAATTTTCAATGTAATCTTACTGTGTCAGTCATGACTTTTACATAGAGACTCTTGAGGATACAGAGGAGCAAATGGAATTTTGGATATTTAACAAATTCTTATGATTTTTTTCTTGAATGCACCAAAATTTGTAGCTGAGGGACTGAGGCTGGAACATCCTGAAATCTGCTCTGACTTTAAAAATGTTCTCAACATATTTGTTTCTCTTGTGAATGTGACAGTTTCTGGTTATAAATAGAACTTCTATATGACATTAGTATATAGATACTAGAAGTTATAATTTAAACGTGTGTGTCCTTTGACCTACTGATTCATCTTAACAGACTTATTTACAGTAATATTCATGCGAGAACATAAATATATTTATACAAGATGTCCATTATAGCATTGCCTATAATCATAAGGGCTGGAAATAGCTTAAGGGACCATCAGTGAAGATATGATGAAATAAACTGTAAGATAATCTACATTTTCTTGAAGAACCGCATCACAATTAAAATAAAAACAATCTAAGTCTACCAATACTGACATGGGTAAGAAGCCACAACACCATAAGTGAAAAAGCAAATCATAAACACTACATAGAGAATAATTCTATTTGTGAAAAAATAAGAATACATAATATACTTTTATACACATTTTCATACCTGCATTAAAAATGATATCTGGAAGAAAAGATACCTACTAAACCATTAATGGTTGTCAGCAGTGGAAAGAACAGAAGGAGAAAGAGGCTTGGCCTATGGATCACAGTGCAGTTCTCCTCATGTAACTACTTTATATAATTTTATTCCATTTGTTTTTATTTGGCATTTTAAAATATTAAAACAAAACTTCAAGTATTCTATAGGAGTTTTTGTTCCCTTAAGAAACTTCAGACTGGGTCACTCACTCTTATGCATTTACCCATAAAGAGCAATGACCCGTCAGCACTACTACTGGTCTTGGCTTTACTTCCGTTCTTGAGGTAAGTGGTTAAAAACATAAGGCACTTCTCATGGCTTTCAAAGGTTTCTCATTAGCTTTTGATTCTTAGAGAGATTCTGACCCTATATACTCTTGAATATATTCCAGTCTATTAAAGTTTCCTCAAAGACTGAATCAGGGTAGTTAGGAACAGACTTATAACAGATAAAATTCTAGCTTAAAATGCCATGAAAGTGGCCTATAGATAAGCTACTTGTCTTTTTAATTGAACTAAAATAACATGGTACAGCTTGTACATTAATTGGATGCATGCCTTTCACCCACAGCAAGTATGTGTGAATACTGGGCATCTGCAGATTGCTTTAGAATCCACAAGGGTATGCACTTACAGGATTTCGTTTGGCATCACGACAAAGCTGGGGGTGGGGGATAGAGAGAGCAAGAATTTTAAACCAATTTACAGGTTAAAAAATTGAGCTTCCAAGAAGGCACATCGAAGGTCTCAGAAAAGTAGAAGCTAGGAAGTTACAGAAAATAGGAGAGGTAGAATGTGGAATTAAACCCTGATTTTACTTCAAATCAAACAATCTCCCGAAGATCACTTCCATAGATGAGCCCTGTTTTCTAATCTTATGCTACATGCAAAGGTTAATCCATTCATTCAGCTACTTCGGGGTTTGCATTAGTGTCTTCACCTTAGCCTGCTGATCACAATGCAATTCTCTTCATAATCAGATACTTGGCTGGAAGTCACACTGATGATCTTTCATGGTTAAGGCAAGCAGATTTTACTCTTCCTGTTATCAATATTCATGCCTTTCTGTATTACATCAAACAGTCTAAAGCATCCATTCTGTAGAACCCACATGCTGATACACATTTACAGGCAAGTTGAAAGAAGGTTCCTGACTATGACTAAGCACTCAGACTGTAGCATCAGCCTGGGTTAAAATTTTGGCTCTGCCATTTATTACCATATAATCCTGGGCAAAGTAATATTTTCCATCAGTTTCCTCATTCATAAAACAAGAACACTAATAATGTCTCTACATGTTTTTATTATGAAAGTTTCATGGGTTAAGAGAATCAAAGCACTTAGAATGGTATCTGGCATGTGTCAAGTGATCAATAAATGTTATCTATTATTACTCACAATGTATGTTGGGGGAAATATATTGGTTCCAATCACAGGACACCTGACAATGCATTTCTACATGGCGGTGAGCTAGCTCTTTACTTGGTTAGACCTTTACTCTGTATGTTAATCACCCAGAAGTCTACCTAGCAACAAGGAATATTGATATTTAAGTCCCTGTCACTAATTCAATCCTGCAGATTTGGCATCTGAGGGGGACATCCAGATGCACAAACTACTCATTCATCCTCCAGGCTCCTTCCTGGGCTGAGATATACTATCAAAAAATTCTGGAATTAAGTCATATCATCTTACTTCCTCAGAGACTCATATATCATTATTGAGTGAAAATTTTAAGTTTATATACTTAGCTTTCTTATGTGGTATAAATAAATAAGTATATTATCCTCGGTACTAGTTATGCTTGAAAATCTTGTACTTCTTGCTATCTGAAGTCTTTACATAAGGACTACGTTAAAATTTTCTCTGAGAATGCATTGCCAAGAAAATGTTTGTCTTGCAAATTTGGAGGCTCTTCTTTTGTTACACAAGGAAACTACATAATTTGACATTTTCCTTTTTTTGCCCTAATTATCTTAAAATTCCAAATTGAGTTCAACTGCAATAACTCATTCCAGATGAGCAGTAAATATGCATTTCTCTTTAATTTTTTTTCCTGCTATTCAGTTAAATTTTCATTTTTGTCAATTTAAAATGTTTTGTTCGGTATGCGACCTGGATACTTACCTTGGGAATAAGTGGAGGTATAAAAGGGGGCATCTCTTTAATAAATAATGGCAATAAATTCATTTGTTTTATCATCTCTTCATTCATTCACTCATCTAGCATTATCTAGAACTATTGGGAACAAACCCTGCTAAGTATTGGGGAAAGAATGAAAAATTAGACAATCTGCAAACCCTCAATTTCTTAAAGGTAGCATAAGAACACAGGAAAGTATGTACTTAAGAAAGTATATACTTTAAGAAAATTATTGAGTTTTCAGATTCAATATGTGAAATCTATGTTATTAAGATCATTTCTCTGAAACCGTTAACTTGCGTTCCCTTGAAAAATGCCTTTTAATCTGTAAAATGAGCCTAATTTTTTAACAAAGATACCAAAAGTTGTACAACTAAGTAAATGAAAAATCCTTTACATTAATTGCACTGGTTCTAAACATACCCCAACCACACCTAAGAGATTTTGAAACTGTTCACAGCTGTACTCAGAACCTTCAGTACATTGCTTTGACTAAATATTACAAATTTTACCTTTGAAAGTGAATAATTGGGGAGAAGAAGGGATAAAAACAAGTCATGTAGAGTCAAGACTAGTTAATAGGTCATCAAGATAACAATAGCAATCTCTGAGCAGAGTTTCAAAACATTTGGAAGGACACTTCACTGATGGTAATGAACTCTTTTATACCTGCCACCACAATAGCTAGAACTTAGATTTTATTTTAGTTTGTGAATTCCGAAGGATTGCTTACACCATCAAGTTACTTTGCACACACGCTTCATAACCTTTGCTACAGAAGCTCAGAAAGGAAGCATTCTCTGGCTTCCTCTACAATGTCTTTAGCCAGCTTGACTCCTTCATCTCCTTCCACTCACAAAGCAAGTTTTTAAAAGACAGGATTCAGTTGCGGCTCTGAAAAACCTTGTACAAATCGCCAAACTGCCAGTTACGCACATAATAAAAGCCCTAGGAAGTCAGGAAAAGAAGCAATTCTACATTTCATTCTGTAACACATAGAAATAAATGATAACAACAGTCGCCATTTATTGAGTCCCCACCTTAAGCCAGATATTTTATATAAATTGTCTCATTACATATGACCTATGTTGGAAGACATGTAATTTTACTTCTCCATCTTGAGAAAAGGAAACTAGATTTTGCCCGAGGTTACACAGCGACTGACTGAGAGAGTGAGATTCCAAACCAGGCCTGATTTCAAAGGCCCATGCGCTCAACGACACCACCTGTTACCATTTAAAACTCTTCTTTCTGTGCAGATCTCAACCACTTCTGCCATGGGAAAAGCTGGTAGGAGAGAAAATAGACTGGCAGGACTTTGTATTAAACATGCTTTGTGTTTCCTCAGGAATTTTAGAGGCTGTTACACTCACTTAACCATGTCTCTTTGAAATGAATAAACAGCAGCTGGGGAAAATACATTTCTTACAGAAGTGTTCTATGTGCATCAGACAAATAAAAAAAAATCTCAATTCCAGATGTTAACATGAAATTATCCAGATGCTACAAAATGATCATCTAGGACACCAGAGGCAAAAGAAAATCAAACTGGAAATTAATTTCAAAAGAGAAATCAAAGTGGACACACCGATTTGGTTTTGTGCGTTGTTACAGGACACTGGTTATTTCTCTGATTTTAAGAATGCACTCCAGGGGCGCCTGGGTGGCGCAGTCGGTTGAGCGTCCGACTTCAGCCAGGTCACGATCTCGCGGTCCGTGAGTTCGAGCCCCGCGTCGGGCTCTGGGCTGATGGCTCAGAGCCTGGAGCCTGTTTCCGATTCTGTGTCTCCCTCTCTCTCTGCCCCTCCCCCGTTCATGCTCTGTCTCTCTCTGTCCCAAAAATAAAAAAAAAAAAAAAAAAAAAAAACGTTGAAAAAAAAAAAAAAAAAGAATGCACTCCATTAAATGATGGAATAGGGTTGCAAAATTGTTTCCTGATGTGAATAATTAACGCACAGTCTTCGAGACAATATTCTGTGGCCCCTGTAGCATTTTACTTATGTGTCATTTTTGAACTGAGAAAGTATGGACCTCTTAGGTACTACAAACGATGAGACAGACAACATCAAAATTACTGTGGTACACATGTTTTTTGTCTGTTGATGGACAAATATGTGGACATTTAAATTTGAATCCAAAGTCATTGATTGCTTTTTTGTCTTTGATTTTTCCTGGGAGTTTGGTGTAGCTTCAGCGCATAACCGAATGATACATGAAAATACCTACACCTGTCACAAAGCTAGCTGGTTGATTCATCAGGATAATCAAACTAGGTAATGTAAGTCCCACTTTCTACTCGCAGGCAAGAATGATCCATTCTGACCTTTGGTGTGGAAGATCTTACACATATGTTTATGTGATGGAAGCTGAGGAGTAGGGAACTGCAATAAAAAGAAAGTCATGGCCCCCTCCCTCAATGAACCCAATAGCCTTTTTTCAATGCCTAGTAAACAGTAGCATCTTTCAGCCACACAGTGATCTATGGAAATGCAGTGGGAAAGATTTTATGTTAAATGACTGTATATTTCTATAGAAATACTTTTTTAAAAGCAAATACAGAAAACCTCTTTTACCTAATCTTTGTTCTTGTTATCCCAGTTAAAAACAAACAAGCAAATGGTATTTGTCTTCCTCTCTCTAGAAACTTCCCTTTGTAGTTTTCCTTCAGGGAATTGCATGAGCTGTAATCATGTCACTGGGAACCAACAAGAATGCCATTGAGTTTTGCGCCTTTGGTTGTTCTTGAACCTTGCAGTCTTCCAATGCAATGACTTGTTTACTTCTGTTGCTGCAGCTGTGAGTTCTGGACAGAGTCATAGTGATGTTACTTTTCAAAATAACCCCAAATCCTTGTCCCAGAACAGAATATCAAAGTATTATTTAGTTTGGCATAGATTTTACTGATTGCTCTTGACCTGATTATTTTATATTTTTTCAACCTTGATTTGCATTTACCTTATGCTTTATAGCCTCTCCCCTCACACACACACACACACACACACACACACACACATATATACATATATGTATATATATTCATATATATGAATATCTTATTTGTCTTTATTTGATATGCTTCCAATTTTGGAGCCTTAAGTGCCAGGTGATGCTGTTTCTTTTATTATTGTAAAAGAAATGTTAGTATCATCAGAGGCACTGGCATCAGCTCCTCTCCACATTCTACCTTTGTTTCCTCTTTTAATAAAAATTTCATGGGGCTGAAAAATTACCTGTGCCATTTTCAGAAATGAAAGTCAGGCACCAACTGTGCTATTTTTCCCAGAGTTGGGGATAAAATGCCCTGAACCATCTCTCCTCTCAGTGCTAATATAGGGCCTTAACCAGGGCAGGGCTGAGGGTGGTTGCTATCCAGGGGTCCCCTCCCCGGGGTGCCTGGAAGACACTAGTGAGCCTTGGCAAATTTCAGCAGAGTGGCTCTGTGGGTGAGAAGATGAGTTTACACACATTATGTTGCCCAGGACACCATTTGCCCTCATTTTGCTACTGTCCTAATGATTTGGGTTCCTAAGAACATCATTTGCTATCCACTGTCCAAGTTTAGACACTCTGTGGTCACTGAGAGGTGCTTTTCTTTGTTGCCTATTTTTAACATCATCCATATCAGGTTAGCCTTGTTAGCAAGCATCAGATACATAATAGAATTGACTAGTTGAGACTCTGTCATGGCACTGAGACAACACAATGTAAATGCTGACAAAATGGGTTACGTTGCTTTGGGCTGTTCTTTCTATAGCTCTACCCTTTCTATCTTTCCTTCTATCTATCCCTTCTATCAATTGTCTGATGCTTTCATCCAGCCATCGCCAAGGAAAATGTGTGTGCTTTCTTTTGCATGGAACATTCTACCAGCTAGATTGCTCCATCTGGGCCAGCAGCATAGAGACAAACATCACCCCAGGCTTGTCTTGAGGAATTATCACAAATCTACCTCTCAATGGAAAGACTGATGAAAACACTGGGGAAAAATGAGTGACTAAACATTTCAACTCCAGTAAGCGGTCCCTCACGTTAAAGAGTGAAGCTCACATTACATGAACCTTACTGGAAAAGAATTTTCAAACAGGAAACATCTTACAAACAAAAGCAAAACAAAACAAAACAACAACAACAAAAACAAAAAAAACCCCCAAAACCCCAACTGCTTTCGCTCCTTATGCTGGTAAACAGCCTTATTTAGTTATTATTTTATTTTAACAAGTACTTAGCCATAATTATTATACAGGAAAGGAGTTCTGCTCCCCTAAAAGCTGTTGCTGTGACATGTTTCTGCAAGGCAGGTGTTTGGGTCTTTTCCTAAGTGTACGTTTAAAATCAATTTTTTTTTCATCCTGAAACTGTTTGATAGCTCAGTACAGACAGCCTCTCTACTTAACTTATTCAGATATTCAGTAGCTGAAATAATCATGGTGAGTCAAGTGAGTGCTATGAACACAATGAATTTCCCATCACTTCCTTCCAGATTTGCTGGGTGGCAACCGTGCCGTTCCTTAGCCAGGTCCCTGCCATTTTCTTTCTCTCTCTCCCTCAGTCTCTCTCCATCTCTCTCTGTCCCTATCTCTCCTCCCCTTCCCAATTCCACCCCCAGAAGCCAAGGCTTTTCTGTACTAGGCATACCTTTACAACGCTGTACAAGACTTCTAGATGTTTCCCTGACTTCTTTAATCTATCTTAACCCTCCAAATATAATGCTTGTTGTCCACTGCACCAAAGATAGAGTTTCTACATAGGTAGTGCTCAGTACTTGTTAATGGAAAAAAAAAACAACAACAACAAAAGAAACAGCTGAGAACTACTTATTGGTTATGTAAAGTCACAAAATGTATTTGTAATAGCAAATCATTTGGTAGTTGAACTGAAACTGTATCCCAGCCATAGTTTTGATGTCCTATCTTTTCAGTAAGGCATCTGCTTAGCAGTGATTAATGTGTGAGCTGCTGTATCACACCTAATTCAACACCAAGGTTTATCTGGCTATAAGATAAATGGATGCAACATAACAAATTATAAGAAGG
The DNA here is from genome assembly GCF_028018385.1 of Neofelis nebulosa. Lineage (NCBI taxonomy): Eukaryota > Metazoa > Chordata > Mammalia > Carnivora > Felidae > Neofelis > Neofelis nebulosa. Next base: position 120,150,189 of record NC_080787.1, on the reverse strand, counting down.
AAGAATAAGATGTTTTTTATCCACTGAAAAAGAACAAATGCAAAGAAAAGAAAGCAAAATTAAATCATTACTGTGACCTTTCTCTTCAAAAAATAATAAAACGTTTTTGCCCCTTAACATAATATTCAAAAACTTTCACCAAGGGTCTTGCAATAAGGTAGTTTGTCCTGAAGAAAAGAATGGATAACTGCTATAAATTGGAGGTCGGGTTTCAACATATTTGAAACGCCTATAAGAAGGTGGCTGCCACCACTCCTGATACAACTAAGATCTATCTGCCCATGGGGTTATGCTGCACAAATAAAGGTACTGAAATGTGTTTGTGTAGAAACAATTGTATGCGTACATGCTTTATATTCTATGAGCCAAAACAACACATTCCCTCACTTATTACTTGTAACCAACATACCCTCAACCAACACCCATGGCTCCTAAGTAATGCCTGATCATTCATATGAAAATGCTATTTGTTACCCTCCCCTCCACAAAAAGTAATAAACAAATGCAGTATGACTCATTTTTAGCTTAATATTCTCCATATTACTAACAAAGTAAGGGAAAACCTTCACAAAATAACTACTATAAATTATTATACTTATAAACTAGAGTTTTGGTGAGAAGACTTGATTTACCTTTAATACTTGTGCTACAATAATGTGTACAGGTGAGGGTATGCTGAGGACAATTTAAGTTTCTGCAAATATTTCTAGGCATGCTTTGGCATATATTAGTTTAAACATATGAAACTGCATATTTATTGACTAGAAATAGTCAAATATTGGCAATTCCATATGGCTCAACCTAATTGTAGGCTTGGTTTTAAAAGGCACTTATCTTTTGAATAAGAAAATAAATAATTCTTACTGAATGAAGCTGAAGAGCAAATTTACACAAGGGGAATATAATTTTCTAACATGTAATCTTGCCAAGGTTGCCATTCTCCTTTGCAAAATGAGTATTATAGGACTTTTGCTACCCATGATTAGAATTTAAATTGTATGTCTTACGTGATTGCCAGGTAGCAGAATTCAGCAAAGTTATTCATTTACATATTTCCAATGAAAATACATATTTGGGCACAGTCAGCCTGCCACGGTGCAAAATAGTATACATCCTCGGGCTAGCACTCTTTGTAGTAGATTTTTCTCCAGTTTTCACTTCATAGCAGGGGACCTGGTAAAGCAGCTCCTGATATCTTTTTAAGTTTGCTTGTAAAGTGTAATCATAACCATTCCACTCCTAGGTTACTTGTCTCAAGGACTTTTGATGATGGCTCTAGTGTGGAAATAGTTTCCCTAAGGATCAGAAGCTTATCCTATTAGCTTCAAGATCTTTTGTTGTACTCTCAAGTACACTTCTGCAATAAAGATAATAATACATTATCTTTCCCACATGAGACTGGTTTTCTGACACACCCTCAGGTTCTTCCCAATAAAGAAGGTAGGTGTCACTTAATTATCCACACAGTGTCACACAGCCCTTGTGACCAATGGCAAATATGTAGTTAGAAGATGGCTTATTGGACCTAAGGGTTCAGTTTATGAACTGAAACAATTATGAGGTTTATCATCAGAAGATCTGAACTGGACCTAGACTAGAGATTGGTGTTGAACATTTACCACTATGTTACCACAAATATTTAACTTCCATCTGTGAAAGGAGAATAAAAATATTTTGGTTTCAGGTGTCCTCAAGGCTTTGGCACAATGCATGACAAGTGCTTTATAATCAATGAAGTACCATATGCAAAATTATTACTGCCAGGGCACCCGGGTGGCTCAATTGGTTAAGTGTCCAACTTTGGCTCAGGTCATGATCTCACAGTTTGTGAGTTTGAGCCCTGCATCAGGCTCTGCACTGACAGTGTGGAACCTACTTGGGATTCTCTCTCTCTCTCTCTCTCTCTCTCTCTCTCTCTCTCTCTCCCTCTTCCCTCCCCCACTTGCACACTCTCTCTCAAATAAACTTAAAAAAATATTACTGCCAACATTGTGGATAACGATAACAATAGTAAACCCACTAATCATCTTCCTTTCCATGGAGTTAACATTTTAACTGAAAGGCTTAGTCCCCATTTTGGTAATGTGAAAAAAATAATAAGACATCATCAAATCTAGAATGACCTGCTATTCCATTATGGAATATTTGCTCAGGACTTCACTCTTGATTTTAAAAGCCACAAGATAATGGGGCACCCAGGTGGCTCAATCTGTTAAAGCATCTGACTTCGGCTCAGGTCATGATCTCACCAGTTTGTGGGTTTGAGCCCCACATCAGACTCTGTGCTGACTGCTCAGAGCCCAGAGGCTACTTCAGATTGTGTCTCCCCCTCTCTTTCTGCCTCTCCCCCACTCATGTTTTTTTTCCTCTCTCTCTCTCTCAACAATAAATATTTAAAAAAAGAAAAAAATATAAAATAAAAGCCACAAGATGAGTTTCAATGGTCTCAAATGCTTCTCATAATTATTTTTCCTCTTTCTGCACACAAAAAAATATTATTCCTACTTCATAACTCTATAATCTCAATATGCTTTAGAATTGAGACCCAAATAACTGACAACAATTTATAATTCTCAGTTCAGAGAACTTTAACATGGACATTTTGTTTTAATTTTTTTTTTTTAACGTATATTTATTTTTGAGACAGAGAGAGACAAAGCATGAACGGGGGAGGGTCAGAGAGAGGGAGACACAGAATCTGAAACAGGCTCCAGGCTCTGAGCTGTCAGCACAGAGCCCGATGCGGGGCTCGAACTCCCATACTGCGAGATCATGACCTGAGCCAAGTCGGCCGCTTAACCGACTGAGCCACCCAGACGCCCCTAACATGGGCATTTTCTATGACAAGTTGCAATTAATACAACAAGTAGAACTTCATTTACCCAGCTTTTCTGAGATTCTTCTATAATGTGTTAGCATAAGTAAATACTTATGCACTTATATCTCTATAATATTTGTGTGGAAGAAAAGAATTATTGGATATATAAGTTAAAAATTCTATGTAGGGGCACCTGGGTGGCTCAGTTGGTTAAGCGTCCAACTTCAGCTCAGGTCACGATCTTGCGGTCCGTGGGTTCGAGCCCTGCGTTGGGCTCTGGGCTGATGGCTCAGAGCCTGGAGCCTGCTTCCGATTCTGTGTCTCCCTCTCTCTGCCCCTCCCCCGTTCATGCTCTGTCTCTCTCTGTCTCAAAAATAAATAAAAACGTTAAAAAAAATTAAAAAAAATTCTATGTAATATTAAATCTTATTCCATCCTTTGCAAATTTCCTTACATAATAGTGGTTTTAGCACTGACCAAAAGTGGAGTATGTGAAAATAATGTTCTTCAAACAAAAAAAGACACTTGTCTAAAAAATAAAGCCTGAAATTTACTCAGATTAAAACAGACAAAGTTTTAAAGAAATGTTCAAAAGACTAAGAGATTAGTAAATTTAGGGGTATAGGAGGCTCTCTTTTCTAACAATGAGATAGACAATGTCAGTTCAGCCCAGATAGGATTTTACCTAATTGATAATACAAGTGACAATTTTAAAGAATTAGCATGAGCCAAAATAAAAGAGAAACACAAATTTTAAAAGTTTTGATAAGCCAAAAAAAAAATCATTCACCTGGTCCTTTACTTAATATTTTTAATACAATCAAACTATAAGATGGGGAATTACTGTATCCCTGCCAAATGTAATATTTGATGTAATTATCCTTTGGAAAAATGAACCTCTTCAAAGTCATTTAAAACCCTGTTTTCTATTACCTCTTTTATAATGTGGATGAGATGGGTAACTATTTTCAAAAAATATAATTTTATTATTGATATTAAAAGCCAATTTTAAAGGCTTCAGGAAAGGATTACTGTGATTAGGGTATTTGAGAACTTTATTTTAAAAAGTAATTATGTTATTATGATGGGTCTCAAGCCTAACATAGCATTGTGTTCTTTCTCATGGAAAAGGAAAAAGAAGTAAAATTTTCCTATATTCAGAGGACTTTTGATGAGGCATTAAAGCATGTGATAAAAAACTTAAACAACTATATGTTGCTTGAAAATTTCTGGATTTCTAAGTACACTCATACAATAGGAGTTCTGTTGTTGTTTAGGAGAGTAACCCACTGTTGTGGACTCTGTATTTGTGTCCGACCCAAATTCGATGTTAGAACTTTAATCCTAGTGTGATGGCATTTGGAGATGGGGCCCTTGGAGGGTAATTAGGTCATGGGGTGTAGCTCTCATAATGGGAATAGTGACCTTATAAGAAGAGACACAAAAGCTTCTTTCTCTGCCTTCTCTACCATGTGAGGAAATCAGAAATGAATCCTCAGCCAGACCCAACCATCCTGGCACTTTGATCTTGAACTTCTTATCCCCAGACCTACGAGAAACATTTGCTGTTTAAGCCAACTGATCTATGATATTTTTGTTATAGCAGCCCAAACTGACTAAGACACCCATATCGAATCAATGAATTATGTCCCTAAGAGGCTCTAGTGAGAAACCTTATGTTATCCTGTTTGTCACTGACCTTTTTAATATGGCTTAGTCTCTGGGACACCCACAGACTAGAACACTCATTCTATAACCATGTCTGGATGCAAGATACATGGAAGAGCTAATGCCATAATGGATGCAAATTACAATTAATTGTTTCTAAAACCCTCTTAATATAGTTTCTATTGCATCTCCTGAAATGTGATTCTTGAAATCAAACCAGGTATGTGTTCCGAGGATTCTTCTCTTACTAAAACCTGTACCATCTTCCTTATGTGTTTAAAATATTCATTCACTATTTAACCATTTTGTACAGTGAAATTTTAGAGTAACTTGTCTTGAGAGTCTGGAGAGTTAAAAAAAAACTTTAAAAAGTATTTTCACAGTTGTGTGTATAAATTGATATTATCATCTTGAGAAGATCTGTTGGTCAATGGCTCCTCTGTGTTACTATTAGTTTTTTGAGATTCAGCTTTGAAGGCAAACTATAAGTTCTAGAGGAACTCTTTCCAGAACAGCTAAAAGGGATATTGATGATCTAAACTGGAGGATAAAAGATACAAGACCCCTCTTCGTGTGGTTACTCTTACTGTGGTTTGTAGGACTGGCATTTCCTGTTGGCCATGATGATAATGAATCAAAACAGCTAAACACAAGATATACAGAATAGCATTTAAATAATACAAGTACAAAATCAGCTTAAAACAAAATGATCAAAGATAATGTAAAATACTTTAAAATATAGGCTATAACCAAGTTGATGAAATTATAAGAAAAAGTTCTTTGAGATGTAAAAGCCAGATTAAAAAAAATATTTTTTAAGACAAAAAATTCTGACAAGTATATAATACAATCGGAAACCATCAAATTCTAAGAACAAAAATTACAGGGGTGTGTGTGTCTGTGTGTGTGTGTGTGTGTGTGTGTGTGTGTGTGTGTGAGACAATATAAAAGAAATTTAAATCTTTTACTGGAATAAAGTTTAAAAAGGAAAAGCAATATATGATAAATGTAAATATACCAAGATAAAACTCTTTAAACTACAAATAAGAAAATCATTAAAAAGGGAAACAAAAATAAGCAAGATAAATAAAAAGTTTACGAAAATAAGAATGCAAAACTTTTATAAATGTTACCCTCTATTTTTCTCATTGAAGAGAGAGACTGTGCAAGTGGGGGAGAGGGGCAGAAGGAGAGAGAGAATCTTTAAGCAGTTTCCACGTTCAGCGTGGACCCCAAAGCAGGGCTCTAACCCATGACCGGGGGGATCATGACCTGAGCTGAAACCAAGAGTCGGTGCTCAATTGACTGAGACACCCAGGCACCCCCTTTTTAAAATAATTTTTTGACACTCTATATGTTTAGTTACCTATCAGAAACTAAAAAAGGAGGGTAAAGAAATTTTTCATAATATAGAACATTAAAATCCCTGTAAGCTAAAAAATAGGCAGCAGCCTGATCCCAGGTCTGTGCAAGTTCATGCAGAGAGAAGCAGGGTCTGCTAGGAGATGAGGCCTCTTGGACCTTCAGTGCCCAGCACATTTTCCAAGAAAACCCAAGACACAGAAGAAAACTTGTTCGTGTGCCTTTCTGGTGCACAGAGGACACACTGGATTCAAATCATAGCTTCGGAAGTTACTATCTTGGAACTCTGGGTAAGTTATTTGACCTCTCTATACCACATTTCCCTCAACTATAAAAAGACAAGTATTAGTACATCTGAGTCTCTACTTGTAAAACCTACTTGTAGTTCCTGCCATAAAACAAGTGTGTGATAAATGTTAGCTATCATTATTAGAGTCTTCCAGGCCCTGGACTCACCCATATCAGCACTTGAGACCTTCATCTATTCCTTCTGTTCCTTTACACTTTAGGAAGTTCATGGTGTTTTGCTTTGCTTATTCTTTCAATCCTGTTCAGTCACTCCTGCCTCCCTTAGTGTTGAATGTACACAGCAGGCGCACTTTCATGCATCCCAGTCTCAACACTGGGATTAAGCCAATGATAGCTATTGGCCTAGAGAATTTGTGATCATATCATATAGTTAAGGAGGGAGTACCATAAATGACCTACTGTGATCTTCATTATAGTCGGGTGAACTGGCCAGGACATAGTTGGATAGTTTACTTGTCCGTCCAAGCCCCATGGTCAATCAATGGCAAAGCTATATCTAAAAGCCAAATCTAGGGTACATCCTAAAAGACAGCAGGTTGTGCTTTTGTGCCTTCTACTACAACCCTGCATTTCCTTACCTAGCTTAACAGAAGCTTATGTTTCTATTTGATTTTAGTAGATCCTGATAGATCCTAGTCCACAACACTGAGATAACCAGGTCTTAAGCTTTGGAAGCTATCATCTCAAGAGGCCATTCTCATCTGCTTTCTGTGGTCTTCATGATTTTTCAATACTAATGTATTAATTTGACAAGGATTTAGTGACACTTTCTGAGGACAATATTGTTAGGAAGAATCTATAAACTGATCAAAAGAGAGGAGGAACACAATCTTCTTAATGTTATCTTCATTACAAAGGTCTGCTTCTTAGATGACTTATGGATGTTTTTTATGTGTGCAATTCCAAAATAGTTCAAATGCTCTGTGTATTCCAACTGAGTTCAAACTTGCTGTTTTGGAGGATGCCAGGTAATGCTTATCGTGATGAGGTACTTTCATGTTGTTGTTCAAGGTATTAACTGGCACTATGTTGTCAATGCAAAAATTATTTAAAAAAAATTTTAATGTTTATTTATTTTTGAGACAGAGAGAGACAGAGCATGAGTGGGGGAGGGGCAGAGAGAGAGGGGGAGAATCGGAAGCAGGCTCCAGGCTCTGAGCTGACAGCACACAGCCCGACGTGGGGCTCAACCTCAAGGACTGTGAGATCGTGACCTGAGCCGAAGTTGGACACTCAACCAACTGAGCCACCCAGGCGCTCCTGCAAAAATTATTTTTAGAGAAAGGAGGTCTCTAACCCTCCTTTAGGATCTGAAACCCTAACTAATTATTTCCTTAAATCTCTATTCATACTTGGTACAAATTAGTGATACCCGGCTTCTTTTCCATCAAGGAACAACTCCAAGGTAATTGTAAAAGGCTAGTTCCTCATTTCTACGCAAATTCACATGCGCAGTCATGCTGTAGCCTCAACAATATTACATCAAAGAAAGACTTCAGAAACATTTTTAAATAAAGTGTTGGGTTTGTTTCTTCATTCTCCAGTATTTGCAGTTCTAAAAATCACCATAATGTCAGGTGATGAAAAGAGGAAGAAAAAAATATTCTGTCTGTGTATATAAAATTCTGTCACATAGGAAATCAAAATTCTATCAAAGCTCTACTTATAGTTTACAGGAAGAAAAAGTGTCTTCAAGAATTAATGGTAGTTTCTCCAGGGATTTTTATACAAGCCTGCCATGTTTCAAAAGCAGAATCAAAGTGAATCTAAGTTCCATTTGAGTTGCGGTCCAGAAGAGTGGTAAGGAAAGGAAATCATATGTAAATATCTTTTCCTCTGTATGAGGAAATTGAAGCAAAAATTGCTATGGTAACCATGCATATTTAGTTAGCAGTCTAGTGACAATCCAAAGAAATTAATAGGAATAATCCCAGCCAGAGAAAGGGGAGAATCTCATATAAGGGAAAAACATTCACGATGATTTTAATTCTAGGACCCCTAAAGTAGTGCCATCTATACAGCCCCATATTTGTCAATAGTATTAATGTGATTCTTTTCTCTCAGCCATCTCTTCAGTCAATGATAACCTAGTTATAGCTCAAATTTTATTTACTCATCTCAAACCCACCCAGAGATTCAGTCCACCAAAGCTAATCATGTTTCCTGACAGAAAAACATTAGTCTCTTTAGTTAGAAGTATTGTGGCTAGGGGCACCTGGGTGGCTCAGTTGGTTAAGCGTCTGACTTCAGCTCAGGTCATGATCTCATGGTTCATGAGTTCAAGCCCCGCATCAGGCTCTGTGCTGACGGCTCAGAGCCTGGAGCCTGCTTCGAATTCTGTGTCTCCCTCTTTCTCTCTTCCCCTCCCCCACTCATGCTCGTGCTCTCTCTCTCTCTCTCTATCAAAAAATAAACATTAAAAAAAAAAAGAAGTATTGTGGCTAGAATAACTGACTGATCCCCTTTCCTTAAATAACTGATGATCAGTTCTTCTCCAGGGTTTGGGAAGGCTGAAAATATCTAAACTACAAGTTAGGAGGAGGGATCAAAATTACCAGGTGTACTTGTTTAAAATATACATAGATGGGGCGCCTGGGTGGCTTAGTCAGTTAAGCAGCCGAATTCAGCTCAGGTCATGATCTCACAGTCTGTGAGTTAGAGCCCTGCATCAGGCTCTGTGCTGGCAGCTCAGAGCCTGGAGCCTGCTTCCGATTCTGTGTCTCCCTCTCTCTCTGCCCCTTCCCTGCTTGCTGTCTCTGTCTCTCTCTCTCTCAAAAATAATAAACATTAAAAAAAATTAAATATACACAGAACTTCCTAAACCCTTCCCAAACCTACTGAAGTATAAGCCCTGAACCCACAAATAGCTCTTTCAAATGCCCTCAATGATATCCAAATAAAACCAAGTTTAAGAGGAACCAGTGCTACAAGCATGATTTTCAGTGGTCTCTAAGGGGTGGTTCTTACTAGAAGTTCTCAATAGCATCTTGGGGCAACTGCTCCCAACAGAGGCAGTACTTGAGCTGATAGAGTTGGCTCCCTGAAGCAATGCTGGAAGGGTTTATGCCTATGTAGCTGTTCCCATCAAAGCTTTTCTCTTTGGCCTCAAAAGTAAGGGAGGACTCCTGTGGTCTGTTGCTTCACACTCTACAACTCCCATTACGGACAGAGCTCAGTATCATTCTCTCAAAACAAGGCAAGACATGTTGCCTACTAAGCCCTCTCGTGGCATTGATGATACACAATTTTTCTAGAATGGAAATCCTTGAAGACCTTTGTTCAAAGCTCCCTTCTGTTTACAGCTTGGATAACAACATACTGGGTCATATTATTATACCACCATTATGCTCCATTATTTCTCTTTTGCTGGACCCTGAGACTTGATCATCTCATAGCTCAGAGCGAACTCTTCTTCCTCTGGGTACAAGCCCAGGATGCTGGACAACGGGACTAATCTCTTCCTGGGAAGTAGCTGAATCTAGATATCTAGGGGACTGGATGTGCTGCTTAAAGTATCCTATTGGTGAATCCACATGATCAATATTTGTGGATCTCTTCCAGGAAATGTGAGGTGGAGGTCAGATAAGGGGCCAAGCCAGAGAATGTAGGGAAAAGATTGGGGTGGCTGAAAAACCAAAGTAAAGTATATAAGCAGAGATGATGCTACTAAAATTCAAAAGAACAGAAGGAAAAGCCAAATGGTTTCTAATAATGATATGGACAAAGGCAGTATTAAAATTTGGATACAGAAGAAGCTGAAGTTGGAGGCCATGATGTTAAAGGATATTTTAAAGGATTTTAATAGATCAATGAGGAATTTACCTAAGGTATCTTTCAGGTCTAAACAGATGAACTTTTCACCTGAAGTATAATATTCTAGAATGTTCTAAACATTTTGACACATGTCCCCCAAATTCTCCAGACAAGTAACAATGTAATAAACCTCAGACTCAATTGATTTCATATTCATCACAGAAGACTATTTTCTATGAATATTCTATACCTATAATACAAACATTATTGCTTAATTGGTGGGTTAAAATTGAGACATGTTTATTTTATAATACCTGAGTTCATGGATGGGCCTAAAAAATACTTTATTATTATTTCTTCTATTCTTTGACTTGACTTTATATTTAAAGGTTGTTGTGAAGTGCTGGAAGAAAATGATCATAATGCTCAGTCAAAAAAATATATTTCAAATCATAGTGAATATTTACACACTGTTGTCCAAAATAAAAATCTATCTAGAAGCACAATAAGATTTATAAACCAATAAAAGAGGAAATAGATGAGAGATGTGCATATAAAAAGAAATACAAATGATGTGTAAGAAAACAGTTTCACCTCCTAGTACTCTTCCCCAAAATCCAGAAGCCCAGTCTAATAATGAGAAAACATTAGAGAAGGCAAAATTAGTAATATGACACAGAACACTTGACCAGTGCTCTTAAAAGTGATCAGGGTCATGAAAAACAAGGGAAGACTAGGAAATTTTCATAAATCAGAGGACACTAAGAAGACACAATGACTAAATGCAATGTAGGATCCTAAGCTGGATCCCAGAAAACAAAACAAAACAAACACTGATGATAATATGAATGGACTCTTGTATCAATGTATCAAAATAATGTATCAATGTTAATTTCTTAGTTTTGACTAGTTTTTGACAATGTTAATTTCTTGTATTTTACTAAATGCATGGTGGCTTTGTAAGATATTAACATTAGTAAGAGCCAGGTAAAGAAGAAATGGGGATTCTCTGTACTCTTCTTACACGTATGTGCATTTAAAATGATTCCAAAATAATTTTTAAACATGTGTATGAGACTATGCTTCTTTTTATGGTCGTTGATATAATTAGTGTCAATGCTACCAATGATAACTACAGCAACTGGAGAAAAATGTAAAAACATTTACTTAAAGCCATCTGAGAGTTATCAAGAAGGTGAAAAATAACCTTCTCAATATTAAGGAGAAGAAATATGTCTAAAGAGGCAATTAGTATTTTGTGACAGCTTTTGTCTGATGGGTATTTCCCTGTCCAGAAGACACGGTTGAGAGACTGAGCAGTGCTCTGATAGCCTTAATGTTCTGGGAAGACATAAAACTTGTATGGACAGGACTATGATAAATCCCGCATACTTTGGTTTAGACTAAAAAAAAAACAAAAACAGGGAACCTAAAGTAAACCAGAATTAATGCAACTGTCACTGTGTTACAACACAGCTTTGAGTCATCTAAGACCCAGAAACTTGAATTCCTACAATTGTATTAAGATGATCCATATTGCCATTGCCCAGCAGAAGCATCAGAAAATCCTCACAAGGTAAAGATAATATCTTAGGCCTCAAACTGTTTCTATACATACATTTTTAAATATAACTTTTTTTATGCAAAAATAATCAGAATTGTTGGGGATATAAGACATCATAAAAAAGAATCAGCAGATGAAACAGATAACATGTATCCACAGAGGCCAGATATTTGAATTATCAAATAAAAACTCTTAAATAATTGCTACTTTATGTTCAAGGAGATAAAGACAGAATGTTAAAAAATTAAATATAATTTTGTTAAATATCTAAATAAATATATAAAATTTCAGGATAAAACTAGATACTAAACTATTTGAAAATAAACCAAAGATAAATTCTAGAACTAAAAAATGTACTAATGAAATGAAGAATCCTATGAGTAGTCAATAGCAGATTTTACATAGCTAAAGAATTAGTGAACTGGAAGTAAGCCAGAAGAAAATATCTAAAATAAAGACTAGAAGGCCAAAAGGATGATATACAAAAGAGGGTAAGATACATGGTGTATATAGTGAGAAGTTCCAAATTATTTTTAATTATATTTATAGAGGAGACAGAATGGGAAGGAGCAGTATTTGGAGAGTTAATAGGCTAAATTATTCCCTGAACTGATGAAAGGCATAATTCTGCAAATATACAAACCAAACAAATCTTAGTAGAGAAAATAAAAAGGAATCATCTATAGCAGCACTGCTCAGAACTTTGTACAATGATTGAAATGTTCTATTCTTTATAATTCAAAGTGGTAACTGCTAGTCACATGTGGATACTGACTACTTGATATGTGGTTGTGTAACTGAGGACCTGAATTATAATTTTATTTGCATTAATGAAATCTGAAATAACCACATATAGCTAGTGATTATTATATTGCATAGTACAGATCTGGATAATCATAGTAAAACTATGGAAAAACAAAAACAAAGATAACATCTTTAAGGAAATCAAAGAAAATAGACAGACAATAGATAGTTATTCAATAGCTAACTTTTCTACATAAACAATGGAAACCAGAAGACAACAAAATATTCCAAAAGAAAAAACGTGCAAATCTATAATTCTATACCTAATAAAATTATCCATCAGCATTGGAGGTAAATTGTGTTATATGCCTAGCTTAACGCATAGCCCATATTAGAGATGAATTTACATATTGGCCTTAAAACTTTTGAGATACTAAGAGTTGTTTTTGATTTCCCTGTATTCTGAGAAGTCATCTTCTGAGACGGCTACTTTGGCTCAGCTGGGGAAATTTGTCTCTGTAAACCTTTCTATTGTTGCCTTTATACTTTTTTTTTTTGCATTTGCTGGTTTGTATATTTGTTTCTCTTATTTGAGTATTATGTCAATTCTCTGGGAAGTTTTGAACATAAGCACTGATTATATTTCAGGTGGTACACAAAAAGTATCATTTCAAAACTAAAAGTTAATGATAGTTAAGATTTATTTCACAGTCATGGGTCTGGAAAATACATTCTTCTATATTCTTCATATTATATATTGTTCTATAGTGTGATACCCCAGAATTAGGACTCTTTCTACTCATACTGGATCTAGTATCTCTGTCTCCTCTAAACTCTTGAGTTTATCAATTACCAACTTTAAAAAAGAAAAATCAACTTCCATTCTTTACTAGAGGATGGAAAAAAAAAAAAAAAACATCAATCTGGGAGGTCAGGGGACCTTCATTCTCAACTCAGTTTTGATACTACTGACTTGGAAGTTTTGGAGAATACATATCACCTACCGCCCCTGGACCAGTTTATTCCAAAAAGTAACATGTTTCACAGAGTAAGCTATTTAAAATGAAGCAGATATCTTAGGATAGGTCCACGTTTAATTTTTCCTCTTAAATAGTACCATTGTATTTCAAATATTTTGAATTACTTTCTTTTCCTAGCCTCATCCACTTTCTTATAAGAAAGAAATAGACCTAAATGTCACAGAGAAAGTTGAGTAAGTTGTTTCGAATAGTCACCATCAAAGACTAGTTTTTAGCATCTAGGAGTGAAAACAATATAGCCAGTTAAACAAACAAAGAAACAACATATCTGTTTGTTCCTTGTTGGCAGGCTGACATGGTTGAAATAATGGAGAACCACCATGAATGCAGGGACAGCATGCTTTGAAGATATGTATGTAAACTTATAGGTTATGTATCTACCAAGACACTTTTTACATTGTTCAACCAATTTCCGAATTGGACCATTTTTTCCAGGTACAAAAATAGCTCTATAATAGTATAAATATAAATACATAATTATGAGTTCTGGGTAAGCACTAGATCCAGGAGAAAAATAATAAAAATTCAACTCAAATACATTATCTCTGCACACACTCCCTACTCCTATATCCTCAGGCCAATCTGGCCAGGAATTGGATGCCTCTGGGCACAAAGCAGGTTGAACAGCTGTTTGATTCACTGCATTTGACTCCTTGTCATTTGGCAGATTGAGATCTCTGCTGAGAGCACCATTTGGAATTTTTCTTCCCCGAAACTGGTATTTCCATACATGGAATTTGAAATATAGTGAGGCTTTAGTATACATTCATAGAATAACAGTGCCAAAAGGGAGTGTGACCAATTTATATCAAAAATACAACTTCCTCCAAAAGTGTTTCAAAAGATAACCCTCAACTGGCTGAGATTGGCCTGATAGAATATGAATATGGGTTCAGTGAAAATGTGACTATAAAAAATGATGCTGCCTTCAGGTGTGTGGACTAGAGAGGAGTGACTATCAGACATGAGTATAAGTTGAGATACATGTAAGCAGATAGGACAAAAGTAGCCCAGCCACATATACCGAAGAGAGAAAGATTAGGAAAATACCATGAGAGAATGCAAGAGAATCACTAAGTCAAGGTTTGGGTATTTGAGAGGAGACTGCTGCTATTAACTACTACAATACTACGACTACTAACAATAATAGTTATTATTATTACAGCAGCAACAGTAAAAATAGTTCATGCTTACAGAACACTTAATACAGGTCTGTCAGCACTGTTCTAACACTCTAAATATAATGATTCTTTTAATCTGCTTAATGATTATATGACATAAGGGCTATTAGTATTTTTACCGATTCATGGAAGATCAAACTGAAGCACAGAGAACTTAAGTCATGGACTCAAGATGATACAGATGGTAACAGGTGAAGCCATGATTTGAATAAATGTAAAATCTTAACCAAGGATAAAAGATGCTACAGAGAAGCTGAACACTTTTGAATTAAGCATAAAATAAGCAAATCCTGACCAAAAACACACAAACAACCCAACTGTAGCCCTCCCTATGTGGCAAGAGCAGAAAAACATGCAAAAACCAACACAATTCCCTTTTATTTAGGTCCTTCATATCAACTATATTTCTTCCTAAATTTCAGGTCTTTTGTCCCCTTCTTCTTTTTTTTTTTTTTAATGTTTATTTATTTTTGAGACAGAGAGAGACAGAGCATGAATGGGGGAGGGTCAGAGAGAGAGGGAGACACAGAATCGGAAACAGGCTCCAGGCTCCGAGCTGTCAGCACAGAGCCCCATGCAGGGCTCAAACTCACAAACCGCAAGCTCATGACCTGAGCCGAAGTCGGATGCTTAACCCACTGAGCCACCCAGGCACCCCTCTTTTGTCCCCTTCTTGAGACCATAATATACACAGATCTAAGGCTTCCCTGAGGGTCTCAATCTTTCTCCAATTATGAGCAATCTCATTCTCAAAAGAAAGTCTCTTAATATGTAAAATTAATCACTGACTTTCCAACTTAAACCCTTTCTTCTTCTCTGATCTTTATTGAGGTTGGGACACACACACTGGACGAAGGTAGTTAAAATTCTAATCACCTTGGGTTTTCCCTTTTTATTTAATAACTCATTTAAATGTACTTCTGCTAAATCCTATTTTAAAATCTCCCTGACATTAATTACTGATATGTTCACATCTTTCTGACAGGCCTACTTTGCCCTCTGAAATGTACTTATGGTGAGTTTTCTCATCTTACCTCTCCATTTTCTAAGGGGTGTATCTTGGAATAAAATGAAGTGCAGATGACCTCATCGTCTTTGGCATATGATGGCGGTCCAGTGCGGGGATAAATATTGTAAAGTGTTAGACACTCCGTGTCTGTCACAGCATGATACTGCCAAGGCTTGTATTCGACATCATCAAGTGAGCGTTCCAAAATCCAGTTTCCAGGCCGCGGGGAATTAGCTGCTTTCACAATCACATAAGCAATCTGGAACACCTGGAGAAGAGTGACCACAAAAACACGTAACTTTGAATTCCAAAGTATTCTCACCATTTGTTTTGCAAATATAGAGTTTAATGCTACAGTAAGTTTTATTTCAGATTTTATTCTATAACCCTATTATGTTCTCTGAAATGATTTTACTGTTACATGCTCATGTTTAATACCTTTTTCTAAAATGCCGTGTTTCATCTTGACAGCTATGACTTTAAAAGAAATGGGTTAAGATTAGATTTTAGTTCTCTAACAACTAATTGACATCATTTCATCTGATTTTTTAAATTCCATTATAATCATGATCACCTAAAGCATTCATTAAACATCAGTTTACTCACCCTACTGTATTAGAGGATATAAAGTATGATTCCGAAACTCCATGTGTGGATAAGTGTTGGACTGTTTAGAAAATATACTTACTTATATCACCTAATCCTCAGAAAAGTACCATGTAGGTGGAATTAGTATGATGAGCAAAAATAACAAAGAGCTTCAGAGGCATAGACTTGTGTTCAAATTGTATTCTCAGTATTTATGTGACCTTGGGCAGATGATTTTACTTTCCCAACTTTTAGCTTCCTTTCCTACAAATTAGGATTAACAACAAGCACAGTACTGACAGACAATGTGGATTCAATGAGATAATGTATAAAAAGTACCCGGAAAAGGACTTGTAAATACTCAATAAATGTCGATTACTTTATAACACCCAAAGAGAAAATAATGGAGAAGAAATTCTGGGATCTGCAGACAACTGATTGAAATAAAATTAAATAAAGGGTGACTATACTTTCTGAACAAGAAGTAAACACATATTTTAAAAAAGGAAGATAAAGAAAGACATGAAGTTACTACATATCAACAGGGTGACAATTGAGGGGATTGTGGCAAACCTTTATTTTGAAATCTACATAAAGTGTGAAGGCATAAAAAGTAAGCATTCTAGATGTTTTGTGAAGGTGCATGACCAATGAAGTCCAAAAGAATAATGCACAAACATTATTGAGTGACATTTATATGCAATGCCCTGGGTAGAAAGATAGATATAAGCTAGTTTAAATTACAGTCCTACCATTCATGGGTTGATAATATATTGTAATAATGAGACACATAAAAACTATACTAATAATAAAGCAACATGATATGTTTCTGTTTAGTAAATACTATGGTATTTGGGGAGACTGAAAGCTCTAAGCTCTGAGGAATTAGAATCACTGGAATGGTACAAGTGGGAGGACAGGCCCACAAAAATGTGACTAAAGGGCCCACTGGACTACAGAGGGAACGCAGAGGAAATTCTGAAAGAAATGTTCTAGAAATACACTTCATCTGCTTCATAGTTTTGACATGAGCCCTTCATGAGTGCATGTACAGTGTCCATAGGCAACTCTAAAGGGATGAACTTAAAAATATGAAAAGTTTTAAAAATAGAAGGGGACAACACGAATAGTGCTGATGCTGGTCTTTTGTGATGTTTATGAGAACATGGGCACAGGTGTGCTCGGAGGGGAAACACAAGCCATCAAATGATTGAAAGTAGGACCAGTATTGGCCTTTTAGGCACAGTTGTGGAAAAACTAGTTATTAAAATTCTGAAATACTTCTGTACTTGTTGGTAAATCATTGCTGCCCAAGCCTCCCAAATGCCTCCTCTCCCCTGAGACCATCTCGTTAACCTCAGTGTAGCAAGGAACAGCCAAGACATCTGCTGTCATTGGTTGGGGCTTTGGCAGTTCTGCTTTACTGAGTATCACTCCAAGTGGGAAATATTATGAATGTGTAAATATAAATTCATAAATAGTATGAATTTATAAATATAAGCTTATAAATATAAACTTACAAAGGTATATAGGTAAGTATAAGTGCAAATAGACACATATCCATGTATGTGCATATGTGCTTTGACATTTTGGGGAAGGTATACATATACGTGTTAAAGCTATTCACCTCTGGGGTTTGAGGATAAGGAGTCGAGAAGGAGAAGAGATTTTACTATTCATCCAAAATCTTGCTATATTAATTGTATTAACATAAATGTCTTAGTTTTTAATAGATATTTTCAATTTTTTTAATGTTTATTTATTTTTGAGACAGAGAGAGAGCATGAATGGGGGAGGGTCAGAGAGAGAGGGAGACACAGAATCCGAAGCAGGCTCCAGGCTCTGAGCTGTCAGCACAGAGCCCGATGTGGGGCTCGAGCCCATGGACGGTGATATCATGACCTGAGCTGAAGTTGGACGCCCAACCGACTGAGCCACCCAGGCAACCCTTTAATAGATATTTTTAAAATAAAGAACAATTAATCAAAAAGTATCAAAAAAAATAAGAGTAGGAGTAAGAAGAGACATACTCTATTAATTGTTATCCAAGATATTTGTGGTTTCTGCATTGTTTTTGGTGTTATTCATGAGGAAGTATTTCTCTTAGACATTCTGTATTCAACAACCCATGCACATGGAATTCTTTTATAAATAAATTCATTGAGGAACATACCAATTGATTAATCTGATATAACACAGAGATAGTTCTTTCTACTATAAGCATAAAGCACTGATCTTAATTTCCCGTAACGCTAAATTATTCACAGCAAGGTCTGTAAATGATGAAATGATGTAAATGGTAAAATGATGAAAAAAAATTAAAATAACTAAATTGTGATCTCCGAAAGGTCAGAAACTATAGCTTTTATATCTTGAAAGATGCTAAAATCCTTATAACTCTTGAAATAGTGGGCATTCAATATTAATTACTTTCATTTGCATAACCAGAGTCACTGTAACATGCTACCATGTTACTTCTACCAGCTTAACACTTTTTTTTTCCGGTTAGATCTTGATTCCCAGTCAACACTAGAGTATTTTTTCACTTGCAAGAACTAAGACATACGTTACTTGGGGATTCATTATGTTATGCCTCTATGAACTAAGGAAATTGCTTCAACTCTTTTACCCTCTGTTCCCCAATGTTTATTTTCCAAAGTCAAAACCACGGAAGACATAATGAAATGATGAAAACAAAACACAGCATGTTCTTTGGAAAAAGAATCTATGTAAATATTTTAAATTAGTATTCAGGAAAAAAAAATTGCACACATGTATTTTTTTAAGTGGAAAACAAAAAGAGGAATAGCAAAGCATAATTAGAGATCATAGGTGCCCAATAAGAAAAATATACACGGAAATTATAAAGAATTTTGTTTAGAAAGCAGATCATCAAGCAAATATGGAAAGAGTCCAAATTCTCCTAGCACAACAATGTGGATTTATGACTTAGGAGCTTCTGCATTGGTTCTGGAATAGTAGATGAAATCCATGAAACAAAGTTATACTAGAAACCCCACAGACTCTTTCTATAATTCAATATAACAGCCAGCATTTAGTGACGTGGAAAAGCAGCCACTGCCTTAGAGAACATTAGAGGAGTCCCATTTCAAAACAATATCCCTCTTTCATTTACTTTCTATGGATTCTTTCACATTTCATGCAAAATTAATTAAATTAGCTTGCATGTAGTATTTTGAATAAACTTTTAAAAATGTGGTAGACAGCATTATTGAAAAACACAATGAATAGTAGTATTCTTTGAAGGCATCAGAGAATGACTGTGGAAATTTTAACAGTGATGTTCTAAGTACAACATTTTAATGACCCTAATAGAATAATTTTCTAATGCACCTCTGCCACTTTTATTAACTATGTCTTGTTTTCCAGTATAAAGACTTGTCAAAATCAGTAATTATAAAACCTTTTTTTTAAAGATGAACAAAACCCTAATCTGTGGTGTGCAACAAGGAAAGCAAACACCTCATTAGAGGAAGTACAAAAACTCTGTGACAGCCAGGCTTCGATGAACCTTAGTGAGACACAATACCGCAATTTTTTTCCCTCTGTCACGGGCATTTTTTTACAAACTTCATGGCTTGCAAAAAATCCAAATAACTTTTGAAATAACATCAAATGTTGGACATTTTACTGGAACAAAGACAACTTTCTATTTCATATTTCATTCAGATATCACCTAGGAAAATATCATGTAATTACTACACGGATGCAGCATTAAATTAGATGTTCTTTCTTTAATGTGTATAGTATTAAAAACTTGATCTCATTTAGAGAATTGGAATTGGTGAACAGAATCTTCTGAAGAATCCTTCAGTTCCAAAATAACAAGGAACACATGCAGTGATGTTTTGCCCATCATGGCTGAGAGAAGATAATACTGTAACAGTACTGGGGTAAAAGGGGAGACCTCACAGCCTAAAGTGAGCAACCTAGTAACCCTCACTATTCTAGCTCGTGCCCTGGGCTGAATATCTTAGCTCACCTATAACCTATGTAGATAAGTCTGACATCTGCAACCAATTTCTAACACATGAATTGTTAGGTCTGGATTTTTAAAAATTATTCTCTTCTAAGACTCTCAGGAATCCACTGTATTCCAGTTTCTTTGTGTTCAGAAGAATCACAGATCTAGGAAAATGCTACCAAAGAGTACTGAATTTTGTGGATTTCATTGAGACTTTTGAGTGACACTGGCACATAGTTAAGAGAGCTAGGTCAAAGTATGGCTCCTTAATGATGTAGCAAAGCCATAGAACCTTAGTTTCCGATAGACCTGATGCACATGAAAGCCATAAAAATATTAACAAAGGTTACTCTCTATGGAAGATGAAACTTCATCCTTCTCATAGGACTTGACTTAAATTACTCTTTTCCATTTTTTCTTTCCTAATCTCTCAAGAGAACAACATGTGGTCATCTAAATTCTTCTCACTGTTGGGCTCTACCTCCCTCCCAACATTGCTGTCTGTGGACTTCCTATAGCAAACAGTTGTTCATATAGCAAAACTGCTTAATTATGAGGAGGCTTTGCATTATTATAGCACCCACTCTTGCCAATGTTATGGATGTTAAAATTTCTACATGGTGTGATGCCAACTCTAATACAGTTTAAAAACTCATCTGTATTCTTAGTTCTACTAGTAAGTTTGTCAAATTCTCTCACTTATCCATACAGGTATATTAGCATTCAGAAAACAATGAGATTACACATTTTGAGAACCAGAAAGGGCTTTAGGAATCAGATGTTTCCAGGCTCAGTATCCACTGGAATAATCTGGGAAGCTGTATAGATATGCACATAATATATATGTTTGAGCTGATGGGTACAGTTCACGTGATCATCTGCTCTTTCACCTGAGACCTCAAAAGAGAGAAAAAGAAATAAAATAGAACCCAATAAGAGCCAAAATACATGGATAAGAAGAGTTCACCTTTTCTTTTTATTTTTTTTTTAGTGTTTACTTATTTCTGAGAGGGAGAGAGACAGAGAGAGACATAGAGCATGAGCAGGGGTGGGGCAGAGAGAGAGGGAGACACAGAATATGAAGCAGACTTCAGGCTCTGAGTTGTCAGCACAGAGCCTGACACAGGGCTTGAACCCATGAACCACCAGATCATGACCTGAGCCGAAGTTGGACGCTTAACCGACTGAGCCACCCAGGTGCTCCAAGAAGAGTTCATCTTTTATCTGGAAGGTCCATGATAGTTGGCTGATGAGGGAGAGCAGAGGTCATGGCCTTAAGCACTCAGAGTGGCTGTAGCCCTGAAGAAGCTCAGGAGGACCTCACAGAGGCTGGTCAGATGAGAAGCAGGGGTGAGAAGAGGGGCCAAATGCAGGGAATTCATCGGAAGTCTGAGTACAACATAAGATTCACTCAAAGACCCGCTCTCATCAAACCACATATAACCAAGTTCTTATTCTCCAGCAAAAATTTCTGGGCAATCACAGAGAAGTGGCTCATTATAATCTTGAAAATGCTCTGAAGAGATTTTTCTACAGATTTTGATAATACTATTTATTACTAGACCTTGTTTAAATCAAATTCCAACAGTAAAATCATTTAAATGATGCTCTAACTTAAAAAAAAATAACCTCCAATTATTTTCAGGTTAGTAGAAATACCTCCAATTGTTGCTTTCTGGGTTTTATGTCTCCTATAAATTTGCACAAAATTCACTAAACCTAGAATAACGTGGTAGGAAGTCCAGAAGGATTGCCCCCTTGTCTGCTTATACTCCGTTTCAGACAAGTTCATTTACAATCATTTACATTCTAAAAGGATTTGCAATTGTCACTTAGTTGTCCTAGGCAGCCCATTTATTCTACTTGACATGCCCCACTCCAAGTGTATACTACAAAAGCTGAGCGTCAATGTAATGTGTTACAGGTAAGAAAATGTGTGATTTCAACTCAGGGTAAGTGCTTCGTGTGTTGTAAGAGAAACAGAAACACTGTACCCTCAACTAAAACAGCCTTTTTTTATACTAACCTTAAACTCATGAGAAATTTACACATTTGAAAACGAATTATGCAACCACTCCAAATTTCTAAGAAACAATAATCTAGCCAAAAGATTAATGGTAATCCCTTGAAGATAAAATGTTCAATTATATGCTGAAATTGTTTTTTAAAGGGGTTTTAATCAATGCTTAACAGTCCACGGGAAAGTATTTGAAGGACTTCTCTACCTCTTTCTGCAAAAAGAAAAATCTCAACTTTTAGCTCTGGAAAATAACAAGAGTTAATTTTCAGCTCTTCCTAAGTTAATACATATGTGTAAAGAAATTCCATTTTTCCATTAAAAAATTGGGTTTTTTTGGTTTGTGTGTGGGTTTTGTTGTTGTTGTTTTGGGTTTTTGTTTGTTTTTTGTTTTTTTGTTTTTTTCTCCTAGAAATGGACAAGTTGATTATAAAGTTGATTTGGAAGAATTAACAAGCAGTAATAGCCAAGGAAACCTGACATGGAAGAGCAATAAATGGAGGGATATATTGTTAAATGAAAAAAGCAACATGGAGAAAACTGCAGTTATACAGGATACTGCTATTTACTACTATTTACTATGAAGGGATAACAAAAACAAAGATATTCCATGGAAAAATAAATATTGTTAAAATGCCCATACGACCCAAAGCAATCTACGTATTTAGTGCAATCCCTATCAAAATATCAACAGCACTTTTCACAGAACTGGAATAAATAATCCTAAAATTTACACAGAACCGCAAAAGACCCAGAAGCAAAGCAACCTTGAAAAAGAACCAAACTGAAGGTATTATAATCCCAGATTTCAAGGTATACTACAAAACTGTAGCAGTTGAAACAGTAGTGTAATGGCACAAAAATAGACATATGGATCAAGAGAATAGAATAGAGAGTCTAGAAATATACCCACACCTATTTGGTCAAATAGTCTAGGACAAAGGAAGCAAAAATATACAATGGGGAAAAGACAGTCTCTTTAATAAATGGTCTTGGGAAAACTGAACAACTACATGCAAAAGAGGGAAACTGGACAACCTCCTTATACCACATACAAAAATAAATTCCATTTGGATTAAAAACCTAAATCTGAGACCTGATAAAACTCCTAGAAGAAAACATAGGTAGTAATTTCTGTGACCTCAGCTGTTGAAACATTTTTCTAGATATATCTCCCCAAGAAAAGAAAAAGGAAAGGAAAGGAAAGGGAAAAGAAAAGAGAAAAAAAGGGAAGAAAAGAGAAGAAAAGAAAAGAAAAAAAAAGAAAAGAAAAGAAAAAAGAAAGGAAAAGAAAAATTAAACTATTGTGATTTCACCAAAATTAAAAGCTTTTGGTCAGCAAAGGAAACTGTGAACAAAACACAAAGTAACCTACTGAGTAGGAGAAGATATTTGTAAATGACATATCTGATAAGGAGTTAATATCCAAAATATAAAGAACTTCTATAACTCAACACCAATAATAATAATAATAATAATAATAATAATATGACAATAATAATAATACAATTCAAATGGGCTGAAGACCTGAGTAGACATCTTCCCAAAGAAAATGTCAACATCACTAATAATGAGAGAAATGCAAGTCAAAAACACAATGAAATATCCCCTCACATCTGTCAGAATGACTAAAATCAACAACATAGGAAATCATAAATGTCAACAAGATTGTAGAGAAAAATGAATCCTTGTGCACTTCTGGTGAAAAACGCAAATTGGTGCAGCCACTGTAGGAAACAGTATAGAAGTTTCTCAAAAATTAAAAAAAAAAAAATTACTATATGATCCAGGAATACCATTACTATGTATTTACCCAAAGAAAAATGAAAACACTAATTCAAAAACATAATTTGAAAATGAAAACATTATGTTTATTAGATCTTGGTTTATAATAACCAAGATATAGAAGCAACTGAAGTATCCATCCATAGATGAAAGAAGATGATAAAGAAGATTACACACACATACACACACACACACAACGGAATGTTATTCAGCCACAAAAGAGAATGAGATCTTGCCATTTGCAACAACATGGATGGAATTAGAAGTATAATGCTAAGTAAAATAAGTCAAAGAGAAACAAATACCATATGGTTTCACTCATGTGGAATTTAAGAAACAAATAGACAAACAAAGAAAATGAGACAAAAGAAACAGACCCTTAAATACAGAGAACAAACTGGTAGTTGCTAGAAGTGAGGTGAGTGGGGTAGAAGTGAAATAGAGAACGGTGATCAAGAGTATACTTATTTTGATGAGCACTGAGTAATGTATAGAATTGCCGAATCCATTATTTTGTACACCTGGAACTAACATAACGCTGTATGTTAATTACACTTCAATTTTAAAAGGAAGAAAGAAATTGCAAGGAAATAAAAAATAATGAGGTTACAGATTAACAGAGACTTAAGAGACGTATCAAATGCAGTATGCGACTTCAGATGCACCCTGATTCAACCAAATAGCTGATAAAAGAAACTTGGAGGCAAATGTGATAAATTTGAACTGACTGGATATTTGTTAGTATTAAAGTAGTAGTAATAGTATTAATTTTTAGTTGTGACAATGATTTTATTTACAAAAGAATTACGTCCAGGGGCGCCTCGGTGGCTCAGTTGGTTAAGCATCCGACTTTGGCCAGGTCACGATCTCACAGTTTGTGAGTTTGAGCCCCGCATCGGACTCTCTGCTGACAGCTCAGAGCCTGGAGCCTGCTTTGGATTCTTTTTCTCATTCTCTCCCTGCCCCTCCCCCACTTGTGCTCTGTCTCTCAAAAATAAATAAAAATGCAAAAAAAAAAAATTAAAAAAGAATTGTATTCTTCAGAGATACATATTAAAATATTTATACAGAGAAAATGATATGATTAGAATTTGCTTCTAATTGATCTGGAGGGCAGGATAGGATATAGATAAGTACAGAAGTGACAGAAGAAAGGCCATGAGTTCATTCTTCCAGGTGAGTGTCGGGTACATCTAGGTCTGTGATATTCTTCCTTATACAATTCTTTGGAGGTATGTTGGGAAATTTTTATAATCACAATTTAAAGCGTTACTAACGCATCTTATTTTAATAAATGATTCTCTTATACACAATGATCTTACCACTACTGGTAATGTAGTGCTTGCTCTTACTGATCAAATGTTTAATGTACTTTATTATCATGATAAATGGTTAACTCTACTTCATTCTGTGAATACACTGCATCTTGAGCTCAATAAGTAGATCTTAATAATTCTTTCAGCTTAATTATCAATTCTAAAAGGCATTGATGGCCCAGAAGGTATCAAAATTTTACTTCAGTCTTAAGAAAACTAGTAACACAAGTGAACGGAATGCAAATTGGAATGAATAAGGTCCTCCCCAAGCTTATTAATGCTGTTAGTACTTCATGCTTCATTAAGTTGCTATCATTGTTAACAATGTTAGCTGCAGGTAAAACTCAGACAAGCATTTTCTTGCTCTTCAGCACTGCCCTTGACATCGCTTCTCTCCTCACATATTTTTCTCTTATCTGAAACAATCTATGGTTTCAAAAGATTGACCTGCCTCCTGTGAACAAGCCGTTGGCACAGCAAGGCTTTCACACCAGCTACTGGTAAAAGAGCAGGTAGGCTGAGTCCCCCATAGAACACGACAGTCCTTTCAATGAAGCCATCACAGAGCACAATATTGGTGTGAATCACAGACAATCAGAAATGTGACAGTTTAAAGCTTGCCTTCTAAAAATTATTCACCCTTGAGAAATACCCAGCATTGTCTTTGTTTTTGTGCTTCTATCGCTATCAGGGTAAGAAGAACCTACGCATTCTCCAATTTATGACATTGCAGACATGAATGAATCACACTAGTTCAAAGCATTTGGGGAATAATAGCAAAGATTTGTAGTGATGAGAAGAGTCAGAAATACAACGTTAACAGTGTAGAATAACAAATCAAAGACAGAATAAAACTTTCTGATCTTGGTTCATGAATTCTTTCAACAGATCAGAGTCACTTAACACTTATTCAATTTTAGCTATTACAAATGAAAATAGAAAGAACTATTTTCATGTTTATATACTGCCCCACTTTCTTGTTTTTCTCTAAGGACTTTCTCAAGAGCAATCTGTACCCTCTGTTGTTTATAACCTTACCACCCATTCTCTGTTTAACCCCTTACAGCCCACCTACTTTTATCACTTTCAGAGGAGTTACCAGAAACCTGGATGAAAAATTCATATTTTTTTCCTCATCCTCATCTTCTTTGCAGTCTCTACAGCTTTTGACTATGCTGTTCTTCCCCCTTTTGGAAACTCTCTTTATCTTTGGGGTAAGAAAAGGTATTTACACTATTTATAATTTAGGGATTATAAAAAACCATGTTTTCCTGAAACAGCTTTTCACCTAAAATGGAAGGTAAACAATAGGACAGGAGGGAATGAAGACAGAAAGTGTGTTCTGAAGACAGCATGCCCTGAATTTCTCTCCAAACCCTGTATTGGTACACCTGCTGTGGTTCTTTTTAATTCCAGTTTCCTTAACAAAAGGGTGTTCCAATGTTCTACTTCTGAAAAATCTTTTTCTTGGGGAAAGTTACATTTTATTTAAAGCACAGCATTTGCCAGGCACTTCGGCATGCAGAAGCTGGTTTCCACAAACAAGAACCCTGTGAGCTAGGTAGGAACCAATTAGAAAATTAAAATGAGAGGGGTGCCTGGGTGGCTCAGTTGGTTAAGCATTCGATCCTTCATTTCTTGAATTTGGCTCAGGTCATGATCTCATGGTTCATGAGTTTGAGCCCTGCATCGGGCACTGTGCTGAGAGCACAAAGCCTGCCTGGGATTCTCTGTCTCTCCCTCTCTCTTTGCCCCTCTCCCACTCACTCTCTCTGTCTCCCTAAATAAATAACATTTTTAAAAATTAAAATGAGAGATGTGGCAGATGTGGTAGAAAGAATAATGGCCCCTCAAAGATGTCCACATTTTAATCCTTAACATGGAAAAAAAATATGGCAGATAGAATGTAATTAAAGACCTTGAGATGGCAATGTGGGCCCAATGTAATCACAAGGGTCCTTAAAAAAGAAAAGGAAAGCAAAAGAGAAAGGCAGAGTGATGGGATATGAGAAGGACTCAACCCAATTCTGGCTCTGAAGATGGAGGAAGGGGCCATGAGCTAAGGAATACAGATGACCTGTGGAAGCTAGAAAAAATCAAGCAAATGGATTCTCCTCTGGAGTCTCCAGAAATGAATGCAACCTTGCCAACATCTAGATTTTAACTCAGTAAGGATCATCTCAGACTTCTAACCCATTAAACTGTAAGATAATAAATTTGTGTTGTTTTAAGACACTAATTTGTGTTACGGCAGTAATAGAAAACCAATACACTAAGTAACTTGTTCCACTTTACATGAGTAGTAAATTATAAAGTTTATAAATCCAGGTTGCCTAATTTTGCTTTTTGCAAAATAATACTTTCTAGTCTAAGAATATTTCAACTAACTCATTTATATAGATATTTCCCACATCTCAATTTCTAATCTACCCACACTCTCAAGTCCCATTTTATATTTCAAAATAACTCGATATTTCTTATGACAATTTAATTTTGCTTTGTAAAGAAGCCTTGCCCATATTTTAAAACTAAGTTACAAGTTGCTAATAGTAATAACTACAGAATAGTTTATAAATGTCTCTTAATGCCTTACATGTAGTAGATTCTTAATAATTTCCTTTAATTCAATTGAATAGGTGATCAAAAATAGAATTGCACCTCTGAAATGATTCAAGAGACCCGGAGGTGATTTCTACACGGTGAACCTACCCAACTGTCATGCGACATTAGTATGTGAAGATGACACATCCCGCCTCATTTACAGAGAGGTGTCACAAGATGATATTGACAAGAAAACTATCTTAAATATGTCTGAATCACATATTCTCCCTCTGAAATGAGAATCTGGAAAAGAGAGGATTCCGCCAAAATTTGTCAAGCTGGCCTTTACCTCAAATTTTAAAGAGGTTACCTCACTTGCCAGTGAAGTGTGAAGAAGTTTAAAGAAATGAAAAATGAGAAAGCTGAAGAGCCTGATGTCATTCTGGCTGCGATTTAAAACTAAGGGTAGGAGATGACACTCATATAACTATACAGACATTTTCTAAAGACTGAGTGCCAAAAAGTTATGATAAATATGTCTGAAAGGCTACCATTTTAAGAGGACATATGATAAAGTTCTTACAAGAGCCATCCTGCAAATTCTTCACTTTTTCTATTCTGTCTAGATTTCTCCCGATTCTTTTTGAGTTAGAAATACACCAAATCATAATATAACTTTCATGATGTCAAGTCAAAAATGATTTAAGAAGTGCTGACAGCTGGATTTCTAAAGCTCCAAAAGGATCCACAGCATACACAGACGACACATGGAGAATTTTACTGTCTTCTCTTATGCTGCCTTCACAAGTAAGTGTTTTGCTCTGTAGTCAAGTTTGACTGCTTATGGACTTTCCAAAGCTCTCCATGTAGGACTAGTTATTTGGCTGCATCAAAATAAAAAGCTCTTTAGAAAAACAAAACAAAATAAAAAAGCCCTTACCACCAGAGAAAATCAAGGCTAGTCAAATTAGGACCCATAGTATAGGAGGGAAAAAAACAACAACACCAAAAAACTTAAGAAGTGACATAGGATAATTTTTAACACTGAAATACTTCCAATTAAACAGGTTATGGATATCACAAAAAGTCATGGTTATAGTTTCCCAGAAAAAGAACAAATAATTTTGGACACTGTATAGAACCAATGTCCTCCTGGGAACAGTCTACTAGCTCTTAACATGATTAATTTATAAAAATCCTCCACTAGAAAAAACCCACACACACTTCCACTTAAAATATAACAAAATGTTGTCATTGTATTCTGATTTTAAAGTCACTATCCAATAGAACATTTAATCACAATGTCTAGAAATGAATCGTAAAGAGCAAGACATCTGTGGGAAACAGACATGGTATTTCACCAATATGGAATCAAGCTCTATCTCATGTGTGACACTTGAGACATACATCATAACCCATAGGGATTCTTGAGCAGTTTGATTGACTATCATTACTCAACATTAATTGGTAAAGCTGCAAGGTCATCGGTAGTACAATCTGACAGTATAAATTTAATCGATCTACACAGCAGGGAATGATGACAGCAGAACATCCATACAATTACACCATAAATATATATGGATGAATGACTGTAAAAAGAGACACTATAAACAACAGTTTAATGATGTGCTTCATTATGAAGCCAAGATTCTGTTAAACCTAAACATGCTGTGGATTGTTGCCAAGTAGCGACAGCTATTAGGAAAGCATTACAAGAGGTATGAAGAATGGAGGCTTCTTCCTTACTGCATTGAATATAAGAACAGTAGTGCAGTTAGTAGCCATAAACAGCAGCTAGTAAATACAGATGCTTTTTGGAAACAACTTTACACATGTTTTGTGCGAAGGAGACCCTTCTTCCGTTGCTTGCTCTCCTCGGCACAATATACTATCAAGTGTCATCAGAGAAGCGAAAATTCTTGAATCTGATTTTTGTGTGTCTAGGTCACTTTAAAATGATAACAGAAACCAAAAGAAGGTCATAATTTGAATCGTAGATATTCTTGACGTGAAGAACACTTTAGACATGCATCAAATGCTTAAGGTACACAACATACTGGAATAACTTCAAATCAATTTTTGCAGACTAAACATAAATGAAATTATTTAAATATGAACAGAATACATTTATGTCTACATTCTCAGTAATCTCTCTAGAAAGGTTTGAAAGAGAATATTCAAACAGGGATTGGGGTGGTTTCTTGATTAAGAAGGATGGGAAGGACAGCTGTAACCGCAGTCAAATTTGCTTTGACTAGCAACACTCTCACCTTTTCCCCCAAGTCTCCTATTATAGATTCTACAATTCTGCACTTATGTACACATTTTAAAGGCCCACAAATTGTTATACTAATTAGTTTGTTGACTCATATATTCTTCATATCTTATTGAGTAACATATTATTTATTGGGCCAACCTTTAAACTAAGTTTTCAAATACAGACGTGAAGATAACAACATTGCTCTTTCATGGAGATTATATTCTGAAAAACAGGCAGTACACCAGTGATGTGCTGAATCCAGCTTGCATTGGCTTTCAAGAGCCAACTGTTGGTGAGGATACAAAGAAAAGGGAACACTTAGACACTAGTGGTGGGAATGTAAATTTGTTCAGCGACAGTGAAAAATAGTATGGAGGTTCCTCAGAAAATTAAAATAGATGTACCATATGACCCAGCAACTCCACTTCTGGGAATATACCCAAAGGAATTGAAAACAAGATATCAAGGAAATAAATGGATTACCAGTATAGGATTATTCACAACAGCCAACATGGAAACAACCTAAGTGCCCCTAAATGTATGAATGTACACACACACACACACACACACAACTGTATATTATTCAGCCATGAGAAATAAGGATATCCAGTCATTTGCAACAACACAGATGAACCTTGACCAATTATGTTAAGTGAAATAAGTCATACAGACAAAGATAAGTGATGATATCACTTATATGTAAAATCTAAAAAAGCCAAATTCCTAAAAACAGAGAGTAAAATGATGGTTACCAGAGGATGATGGTGGGTCAGATGTGTTGAGGTACAAACCTGAACTGAGTAGTAAATAAACCCTAGAGATCTAATGAATAGTTCAGTAAATTCAGACAATAATATATTATAATTATCAAACTTGCTAAGAGACTAGAATTTAATTATTCTAGCCACTAAAAAGAAATAATTATGTAATGTGATAGAGGCATTAACTGTCACCACAGTGGCAATTATATTACAAAATATAAATGTGTCAAATTAACATGCTGTATACCTTACATTTTCACAATGTTACATTTCAAATACATTTCAATTTAAAAAATCCAATTGTATGGATTTCTTCCCAATTCCTGATTCAATATGACATCATGTTGGTAGCTTTAAATCAGTCGTGATGGACGTTTTTATAGCATGGAAATTGGCTGAGACTACAAATCATAGCTTTTTATTTTTATCTTCTCGAGAGGCAGTTGTTAAATATTTGCCAGGTCCCCCATTGTAACAACAAGGTAAGTGAATAAATATTACAATTTTAGGTAGCGGTTTCTACAATAGATGGTGATCAGGGAAGGGTGTTCTGAGAAGATGAAATTTGCATCGAAATCTCAGTGACATGAGGGATGAAGCTATGTTAAGATCTTGGGAAAGGGCATTTAAGGCAAAGGAAATAGCAAGTATAAAGAGCCTGGTGCAAAGATAAACATGGTTCATCTCAAGAAGGACAATGTGACTAGAATAAAATAGGAGCAAGAGACCGTGGTGAGCTAGGATGTTGGAGAAGCTCACAAGGGCCAGGAGTGGCCAGGAGCATGGATGTTAGTCTATGTATGTCAGGAAGCCATTGAAGGATTTTGAGCCAAGAGGCTTAGAGATCCAATGTATATTTTTAAAAGATTATTGTGTAGGGTGCCTGGTTGGCTCAGTTGGTTAAACATCCGACTTCGGTTCAGGTCATGATCTCATGGTTCATGGGTTCGAGCCCCACATCAGGCTCTGTGCTGACAGCTCGGAGCCTGGAGACTGTTCGGATTCTGTGTCTCCCTCTTTCTCTTCTCCTCCCCCGCCCATGCTCTGTCTCTGTCTGTCTCTGTCTCTCAAAAATAATAAATATTTAAAAAAAAAATTTTAATGAAAAGATTATTGTGGCTTCTGTTTAGTAAGTAGGCTATGAAGAGGGAATATGGAAGCAAAGAGACTATTCAGGGGACTATTCTAGCAGTCCTGGTAAGAATAAATGGTGTGGGAAAAGTGCAGATAATAAGTGGTCAGTTTCGAGATATATTTTGTAGGTCAAGTTTAGGGAACCTGAATAAGGGATATGAAGGGAAAAGAATAATCAAAGATAACTCCCACAGCTTTTGTTTATTTTTATTTATTTACTTCAATAACTGGATTCAGAGTGGTGCTTTACCAAGAAGGTGCATGTAGGAAATCATTAAGACTGCTGTTTTGAGCTATAAAATATGTGATGCTTCATTAGATGTTCAAGTGGAGTTGCTGATTGAGAGACAGACTCAGTATATGGATAAACAGGCTCTTGCCATTTGGGAAAGTTTCATAACCTTTCTATGCCTCATGTTTTCCCCATCTGGACAATGGAAATAACAATACACTTCCATCACAAAGTTGTGAGTAATATAAAACATAGTATCTGTGAAGAACTAGAGAAATGTCCAGCCCATGTTAAGCACTCATTAAATATTTGTTATTATAATCAGTAGCAACACTTTCCTCCATTTCCCAGCTGATACACAAGATCTAAGTTGCTACTTTTCAAGGGAAAGAATATTGCTTACCAAGTTGGCAAGAGAATCTATTTTGAAAGTTTTGACTGAAAGAGAGAGACAGACAAAAACAATTAGATTAGACGATAAATATCTTCTCATTGAGAGTAAAGGCTACTTGAGTCCTAACTCCCATCTATCATTATAATTCACCAGCCAACAGTTTATTTGATTTTGGATTCTTTGGTTTGGTTTGGATTATTGTAATGAAAAGATAATGAAGAAAAGGGAGCGCAAATAATGCAATAGTAGAATGCTATTTAAATTTATTTAATTATTGATTTGTTCCTCGTTTTGAAAGATCACATTGCTTGCTCCCATGATATTGGCAGGTACCATATAGTCAATGGTATTTCCTGAGATCCTGCTAGGTGTTCTGTCTCACTTATTACCCTTGCATTTCAGAGAGTCCACAACTTCAAGGAGGTCTGGAAGCAGGAACATGATCTGTGAGACCAGATGTTTGAGATTTAATTTTTAAATAACTAAATTTCAAAGACTATATACTTACATGAAGATGTTCATAATATCCAGTTAACAAAACACAGTTGAAAAGGACATACAACTTTATCTACAGCATGCTACCAATTTAAAATGCATGTGTAGTATCCAAAATATATAAAGAATTTATAAAATTCAACACCCAGGGGCACCTGGGTGGCTCAGTCAGTGGGTGTCTGACTTCAGCTCAGGTCAGGATCTCATGGTCCATGGGTTTGAGCCCCTCATCAGACTCTGTGCTGACAGCTCATAGCCTAGAGCCTGTTTTGATTCTGTGTCTCCCTCTCTCTGTGTTCCTCCCCCACTCACACTTGGTCTCTCTCTCAAAAATAAAGATTAAAAAAAAAAACAAACAAAAAACTCAACACCCAAAACCTGAATAATCCAATTTAAAAAGAAGCAGAGTATATGAATAGACACTTTTCCAAAGAAGTCATATAGATGGCCAACAGACATATGAAAAGATAGTCAACATCGCTCAGCATCAAGGAAATACAAATAAAAACTACAATGAGATATCACCTCACATCCGTAAAATGGCTAAAATCAATAACACAAGAAACAACAGTGTTGGTGAGGATGTGGAGAAAGGGGAGCCCTCCTGCACTGTTGGTGTGAACGCAAGGTGGTGCAGTCACTGTGGAAAGAGTATGGAGGTTCCACAAAAAGTTAAAAATAGAACTATGCTACAAAGCAGCAATTGCACTACTAAATATTTACCCAAAGAATACAAAAATACTAATTCAAAGGGACACATGCACCCTGATGTTTATAGCAGCTTTATCTACAATAGACAAATTATGGAAATAACCCAAGTGTCCATCAACCAATGAATGGGTAAAGGAGATGTGGAATGTGTATGTGTGTGTGTGTGTGTGTGTGTGTGCACGCACAATGAAATCTTGCCCTTTGGAATGACATGGATGGAGCTAGAGAGGATTCTGCTAAGTGAAATAAGTCAGTAAGAGAAAGACAAATACCGTGTTTTCACTCATGTGAAATTTAATAAGACAAATGAGCAGAGAGAGAGAGAGAGAGAAAGACAGAGACAGAGACAGAGAGAGAGAGGCAAACCAAACAAACCAGACTCAACAATAGAGAACAAACTGATCGTTCTCAGAATGGAGATGGGTAGGGGGGTGGGTGAAATCGGTGATGGGGATTAAGTAGTGAACTTGTGATGAGCACCGGGTGTTGTACGGAAGTGCTGAATCTGTGTATTGCACACCTGAAACTAATATTAGACTGTATGTTAACTAACTGGAATTTAAATAAAAACTTTTTAAAAATGCATGTATATTTGTAGGTGTGCTTAGGTGTTGGCATGTGTATGTACAGAAGAGAAATGAAAGAAATAAACCCAAATGTTAATGTTGTTAGCAAACTTTTGTAAGACAATAAAGCAAAGTCTCTACCTAAAAGTTAGTTCATGAGAAAAGAATTGATAAATATAGCTATACTTGCTATGATACCTAGGTAAAAATCCCATGATGTGTATGAAACCAAAACAAAGCACCAACGGAAAAATCAAATGTTTCAAGAATTAAATTAAAAAGTAGTCATTTTAAACCATACTGGAAGGAGTAAAATGTAATGATTTAAGGAGATAAAGAAAAAGATATAAAGATGTTCGATGAATTGTACTTTATAGCAGCAAGTTGTTCACAAATTATTTTGGAACTAAACATTTTAAAGGAATTAAAGCTAGTCAATATAGGCAGTATTCCAACAGGTGTAAAGACTATTCTCAGGGAACTGAGAATATAGCCAAATTTAGGACTTTACTTAAAAGTCTTATTTTTATGATTTACAATAGCACCTGCTGGAACTGCATTCTTCAAAAAGAATCCCCACATTTTGTAATCAATAGATACAAGTGTTTTTTGTTGAAACTAAAACTTTTCAGAAACTTGAAAATAGGCTCCTACTGGAAAAGTAAAGCATTACATCCAAAGTTTTTTGGATGTTTATAAGATTTAGATTACTGAAAAGTTAAGTCTAGGAGGTTGGCTTAGCAATTTATGCTATTCCTGAGACAGGAATAATTTACACAATCCTATTAAAGAGGAAGGAATAATATAATTAAGAAAGTAATGGGTTTTTAAAATTTTTTTTAACGTTTATTTATTTTTGAGACAGAGAGAGACAGAGCATGAACGGGGGAGGGTCAGAGAGAGGGAGACACAGATTCTGAAACAGGCTCCAGGCTCTGAGCTGTCACCACAGAGCCCGACGTGGGGCTCGAACTCACGGACCGCGAGATCATGACCTGAGCCGAAGTCGGCCGCTCAACCGACTGAGCCACCCAAGCGTCCCAAGAAAGTAATGTTTTAATAACACAAAGAAGAAAGCTCAGAAATAGAAAGATTCAGCAAAGCTGTCCATCTATTCAACAGCTATTTATTGGGCACCTGTTGTATCCCAGTCACCACATAGGTGCTCAAAAAGTAATGAAAATTTAGAAAGGAATTACCAAGAACTCTTACATACTTATACACTTAAATAGTATAATATGGAATTATGGCTTTCAATCCAATCATCCAGTACAAATTTCATTTCAATTATAAGGTATTATTTTGTCAAAGTTCTATGTTATTAGGAATATTTGGATTGAAATATAAGACTTGTTAAAACCCCAGGTATTTGATGTATAGAGTAAACAAGTTTATAATAAATCATTTTTTCCAGCGAGTTGTTTTAGAACCTTAATCTTCATTTTCTACATTTGAGAACAATATAAAAAATTTGTAATTTCTTGTATTTAAAATATTGTATTTATTATTTATGTCTTCAGAAATGTTTGTTTTGTAAAAGTTAGGTTATAGAATTCTATTTAATGTCCATAAGTAATAAAGACTTCAAAAGCTATGTTGATATGGGACCATTTAGGCAGGCTTTTATTGTGATTACTAGAGAAAAATTTTAAAGCCCTTTCTTAGGAAAATCTATGAATCATACTAAAAACAAGAAATAAAAGTTTAAACTTCTGGAAATCACTTTGATCAAATTGGATCAATGATTACCTTTCTCAAACCTTCTAGAGGAATGTTTAGTCTATTGCAATTGCAATTAACCCAAAGAATTTTCTTGTCAAAGACCCACAAATTCTGCATGATCATTAAAAGTACTTATTGACCAAAAAATCACATTTAATAATGCAGTAACTCTGTATAAAACATTTTGAAAATATAAAAAAATACAGATATTTAAATAGTCAACTAAATATTTCAAGTTATATCTATGCATATATATCAGAGGATAGTAGTATTTTTGGTAAATCCCAAATTTAATTTAAAGGTAGAATTTTAAAAATTAACCCTCTTTTATATTAATATATTCCTGTTTTTAGTAAGATTATCACAATTATTGGCATGTACACATGCCATGATACATGAAAATATATATATTGCATACAGAGAAGTCCTGATGCTCTGAATTACTCCAGGGTTTGGGTAAGGAGTTAAGTTGCATGAATGTCTGTTTGGAGTATAGACAGCAGGCTCTGAAATCAGGAAGAACTGAATTTGGACTCTGGTTCTATTACTTGCTAGATCAAGTTGCTAAATCTCCTTGATGCAAAACCCTCTCATCTGTAATAGTATCGTTCTCACAAAGTTGAAAAAAACTCTGTAAGATGATTCATGTACAACATTTTGCCCAGTGCCCAGGACAAAATAGATTTTCAAAAGGCACTGGTAGTCAACTCCCTAGAGACAAGAGTACATGTTTTGTATTTCTAAAAAAATGTTTAGTGTTTATTTATTTTTGAAAGAGAGAGAGACAGAGGTGAGCGGGGAGGGGCAGAGAGAGAGAGTGAGACACAGAATCTGAAGCAGGCTCCAGGCTTTGAGCTGTCAGCACAGAGGCCAACAGAGAGCTTGAACTCATGAACCATTAGATCATGACCTGAGCCAAAGTCAGATGCTTAATCAACTGAGCCACCCAGGCACCCCCTGTGTTGTACTTCTAGACACAAGTGTTCTACATATTTTATTTATAATATTATTTATATCATAAAAACCATAATTTATGAAACAATAATAAAATAGTTCACTTCCAGACTCTTGGAATTATCACTGTCCTTTTGTTGATGAGACATTTCAGTAGGCTGAGCAAAATTACTCAGGATTTAACTTCCTTTAACGTACTTTCTGTAACTTTCATGTTTCTAGATTCTCAGACTTTACATGGACACTCATTACTGCTATTCTTTCCAACAGCATATGGTCTAAAAGTTACTGTAAAATAAAATCTGAACCATGACTACTCCATATCCACTAGGAAGTCATCTGTCAAAGAAAAAAAGGCAGAAAATAACAAGTGTTGGTAAAGGTGCACAAAAAATTAGAATCTTTATGCCCTAGTGGCAGGCACGTAAAACAGAGCAACTGCTGTGGAAAAATATAGCAGTTCCTTCAAAAATTACAGATTAAATTAGTGTATGATCTAGCAATTCCAATTCTGGGTACATACCCCTAAAGAAATAAAAGCAGAGGCTCAAATAGAATTTCGTACACCTATGTTCA
Source organism: Neofelis nebulosa (assembly GCF_028018385.1). Lineage (NCBI taxonomy): Eukaryota > Metazoa > Chordata > Mammalia > Carnivora > Felidae > Neofelis > Neofelis nebulosa. The sequence continues at coordinate 120,112,704 of NC_080787.1, read as the reverse complement.
GAGCAATGTCATTTGCAATAGTCAAAATGTGGAAGCAACCCAAGTAAAGTGTCCATGGATTGATGAATGGGTAAAAAAATATGTATGGTGTATACAACAAGGAAATATTATTCAGCCCCAAAGGAAGGAAATTTTGACACCTGCTACAACATGAATGGATTTGAGAATGTTACGCTCTGTGAAATAAGCCAGTCACAAAAAGCCCAATATTGTATGATTCCACTTATGTGACATATGTAGTTAAATGCATAAAGACGAAAAGTAGGATAGTGGATGCCAGGGCTGGGAGGAAGGGTAAATGGGAAGTCATTTACTAGGTCATAATTTCAGTTATGTAAGACGAAAAAAGTGGTGAATCGTGGTGATGCTAGCCCAACAGAGTAAAGGAGCTTAATGCCACTGAACTATAAACTTAAAGATGGTCAAGATGGTAAATTTCATGTTATGTGGATTTTACTATAATTTTTAAAGAATGAATCATAGCATACTCTGAGTCGTTTATCATAAGTGAAAATATGGTCCAAAGTGTTAAATATTGCTTAAGTTTTTTTTAAAGATGATCTTTAATGAAATAAAACTAAGGAGCATTGACTCTCTTCTCAATGAAAGTGAAAAATATTATGTTGATTGTCAGAGAGAACAATGATGCAAATAAAAAAACAGTTTTCAGAAAGAGAATCTTTCTGACATATCAAAAGGTAATGTAAAAAAAAAGGGGGGGGCTTTTTCAGGGATGAATTAGGAAGTCCTAGGAGGTTCTCTTAGAAGAAAGATATATAGGGTGCTATATATTACATCCGGTATTCTATAACACATCATCACATAGAGTAGCACTGCTGTAGTCTGTGTCCGTATCCCTCCACCAAATTCATACACTGAAATCCTAATTCCCAAGGTGACGGCTTTATGAAGTGGAGCTTTTGGATGTGTTTAAGTCATGAAGTCCGAGCTCACATGACTGGGATGCATCCCCATTTAAAAGAGGCTTCCCAGAGCTCCCTAGTCCTTCTGCCATGTGAGGCTACAATGAGAATCTCAAACCTCCAGCCACCAACACTGTGAGAAATAAAGTTCTGTTGTTTATAAGCAACCCAACCTGGGTATTTTGTTATCACAGTCCAAATGGACTAAGACGCACACCTACTCAATACCTTCTCCTCTGTTTCCTGGTATATACCCATTTTTATCTGGTTACGTATATAAAATGGTGGCAGGGTCACTTGAAATCCCCAAATGGCAGGTGGAGTCATGCTAATCATGACATCAGCACGTTATGCTCTTCATGAAAAAAATTTCTGTGAAGCCTCAGTTACTCATACTACATTAAAATAAATGGTAGCCTTATATTAGAACCTATTTTGTGGCTGATTTAATGATCTTGAATATCTTCTAAAATCAGTGGACAATATCTTTTTACTTTCTTACTCTACTTCTTGATTTTTTTATCTCATTTTATAAATAGTGCCATAATGTCCGAATCATTGATTAAATACATTATTCTCAACATTGATAGATGGAAAAGCTTATCGTTTGAAATGAAATAATTGAGGGTAGGTGGCAGCGAGGCTGATGAAGAAGCAAAACTTAAAATTGTATTTAAGTCATATTACAGAGAAAATCACATATTGCATACCACTCCTATAAGATTTTAGGACAGAGAAAGTGAAATCTATGAAGGCAGACAGCTAAATTAAGTCTTTATATTTTGGAGATGATTCATCTCTGCTTCCCAAACTGACTTATTAAATTAATATAATCATAATGACCCAATGCAGAGAGGCAACTGCTCATTAGTGTTTTGGGCTGATTTCCTTGGTTGTAGTACTTTATGAGACTGATTTTTCTTTTAGTTGAGTTTATTGTTTCAGCTAATTTGAGATTAATCTACCATAACCTTCTGACAGCACACTTGGCTGAAAAGCCACATTAAAATATTTGTAAAAGCAAACAAAACTGAGGTATTTTGACAGGAAATAGATTACTTTTAATATTTAGACACAACCTAGCTAATAAGTAAAGGATGCTACAATTTTTTTTCTGTACAGTTTTATTAGCTGGCACCTTAGTTAAAAAATTATCAACATATGTGCATTTATTTTTTAATATAATTTCTGTCAAATTGGTTTCCATACAACACCCAGTGCTCATCCCAACAAATGCCCTCCTCAATGCCCATCACCCACTTTCCCCTCTCCCCCACCCCCAACAACCCTCAGTTTGTTCTATGTATTTAAGAGTCGCTTATGGTTTGCCTCCATCCCTCCCTGTTTGCAGCATGTTTTCCCCTTCCCTTCCCCTATGGTCTTCTGTTAAGTTTCTCCAGACCCACATTGGAGTGAAAACATATGGTATCTGTCTATCTCTGACTGACTTATTTCACTTAGCATAATACCCTCCAGTTCCATCCACATTGCTACAAATGGCCAGATTTCATTCTTTCTCATTGCCAAGTAGTATTCCATTGTATATATAAACCACATCTTTATCCATTCATCAGTTGACGGACATTTAGGCTCATTCCATAATTTGGCTATATGAACATATGTACATTTAAGCAAATAAACTGAACACTAGTAGGTATTGCTGTGATGGGAGTTTCCATATCAAGTCTCAGTGCCTGGAGCCATCACCTTTTATTAAGGATCTCTTAAAACATTGTTATTAATTGAACTTTAATGTTTTTCCCCCACATTCTGATATTTCCAACATCTGAGTGGTTTAACTCCTCCCTCTTAGCAGCTACACCACTATGGTTGATCACTCCTTCTTTTTTGATAGATTTTATCTTGGCTTCTTTGATTTCACCTTCCTTTCCTCCCTACTGCAGTCACCTCTAAATCTGAAATGACTACAGTTCAATTTTAGGACATCCTTTTAACTCTACACTTTCTTTCTAGGTGATGTTCAATGAGGCCTTTGTATAAAATGAAATTGCTGTGCCAGTGATATCCAAATTCACATCACTACCTCTGGTTTCTCCACTAGACTCCAGACTTGTAAATTGAATTGTCTCTTTAATGTTTCCACTTGGAGGGATAGTGCACATTTCAAACAATGAATGTTAAACAGAGTCCTTATCTACTATTTAGCATCCCCAACCTGCTCCTCCTTCAGCCCATACAATCTCCGCAAAATATATTCCTTCAGGCCAATATCCTAGGAGTCAACATCTCTGCCACACTCTCTACCCCCATTCCACTATCAACTCTGGTCACACCAACCTCTACAGTTAATCTTAACCTATTACTTCTGTCCATCTCTGCTACCATTGCCATGGTCCAAGTCACCCGCATCTCTTGATTAGAGTCCCTCATTGCTTTTGCAATTGTTACTTAGTTTCCTGCTTATTTCACTGCTATCATTCTCCATTTAGCAGGCAGACTAATATTTTTATCAAAATAAATGAAATCATATTACTCGTGACTTAAATCCCAATGTATGTCTCCTATTATACTCAGAATTAAATCTAACTCCTCATCAGGACTGACTACTTCCTACAGGAACTAACTAGATCTGGATTCCATGGGGAACATCATCTCATGACTTTCGCTCTTGATCACTATGTTCCAGCCACATGGGACTTCTTTCCATTCCTCACCACACCAAGTGTATTCCTGCCTGATACATACTTTGCTCAGCTTTTTCCATGACTGGTAATTTCTGTTATTCAATTCTTAGTTCAAATATCACTTTCTGAAAAATGCATAGACAGAGTACATAAATAAAGTAGCTACTTTTATCACTTTCTATTGTATCATCCTGTTCTGTTTTTTTTTTCCATGACACTTTCACTACTGTAATTATTTACCTAATTTGCTATGTCTCTTCTCTCACCCCCAGAAAACCACCATAGCCCCCCACAATTAGAATGTAAAATCCTGAAAAAACAGAACTTCTGTCTCCTTCATGGCCAGATGCTCAGGCTAAGAACAGTTAGTGCCAAGTAGCAATTGTTCAATTAACATCTTTCAAATGCAGCCTTGTTATTTTATTTATATGTTATTCAGGACAGATACCATAAAGGGCATAGGGCTTCTTACTTAGGATTGTACCGACTTTGTTCAGGACTACTTTAGTTGGTAACCTCACGCATCCCAGATTTTCCAGGATGATCCCAATCTTAAATATTCTTTCTTATATCTTTATAATCCATCAAAAAATTCCCAATAATTAGTATATTTTAATACTGAAGCAATAATTGAGACTGCTCCTTAAATTCACACACAAAAAGAATTCTCATTAGATAATACACTCTGGGGGCGTCTGGATAGCTCAATCAGGTAAGTGACTGAAGCTTGATTTTGGCTCAGGTCATGATCACAGAGTAAGTTCAAGCCCTCACATCTGTGCTGTCAGCACAGAGTCTGCTTGGGATTCTCTCCCTCTCCTTCTATCTCTGCCCCTCCCCTCGTTGTGATCTCTCTCTCTCTCTCCCCCTCTCTCAAAATAAATAAACATTTTTTTTAAAAAAAAGAATACACTTGGATTTTTGTTTTTAAAGCCACAAATAGCACAGACATATTTTCTACTTTCTCTCAAAGAGACGCACTATAAATGCTGAATAAAATACCAAAAACAGTTGTTTGAAGGCATCAGAGAGCAATGAAGGCAGTCAGATGTGATTAAAAGGATATAGATCAGGATGAGCTGGCCATCTTCCTCTCAGAGTATTCACTGGTGTACCAAAAGGTGAATTGAATTGAAGCTCAAAGACAAAGCTACATTCTAGGGCTTTCATCGGTCACACAGGATGAGAAGATGAACACTGAAGTTCACAGCTATGAAGTCACAAGCCATTGAAAAAATGTGAAGCTAGCATGTGAAGGGTCATGAGCTGTAGAAAGTGATTCCTACTTTCTGTTCAGCTTTTGCCTTCAACAGATCTACCAATTAAGTGGTAAAGGAGCCAGAAGATAAACAGCATGCAAAAATGAACTCATAAGTAGTGAAATGCTAAGCAGATCTTTGGAAATCTCATAGAGCTGAGAAGACAAAGTTTGGAGTACAGAGTCAGCCAAGAAGGGAATAAAATGTTGTCTGCTGGGATCCCTGAATGGCCACCTCTAGAAATAGGGTCTAATCAGAAACAGCCCTCAGAATCCCTGATAAAGGCACAAAACATCTTAATAGCTGATTGAATCAGGGCAAGCTGGCCCTATTTTAACTCTTGCCAGAATAGAAATAAATCCATTGAAGAGAACTGTTACAGATTTTCAGACACAATGCACATTATTTAATAATAATAAAACTAGCAAGTTTTCCATGAATAAACCAAGAAGAAAAAGACAATGAAAACAAACTCACAGATGGTTTACACGTAGTTATCAGACATGTAATTAAAAATAACTGTGATTAATGTCTTGCGATGAATAAATGAAGGAGTTTGAAATCTATTTTTAAGACCTATCAAATGGAAATTTAAGAACTGAAAAACAATTGCTGAAAGTAAGAATTTAGTAAATTTAGTGTTTAGTGTTTAATAGATTAGACCCAACAGAAGAAAGGATGGGCATACTAAAAAAGGTCACCAGAAAATGTTAAAAGAAGGGCAGAAGAAAAGGAAAAAAAAAAGTAAAGCATAGAATACATCAATGGACTTGACAAAAAGCCTGGCATATTTGTAATTGGAGTCCCAGAAATAGAAGAGGGAAAGTGGACAGTAACAACATTTGAGGAAATATTGGCTGGGAATTTTTCCAAATGAGTGAAAGACATCAATCCACAGAGTTCAAAAGGTTTTGAATCCCAACTAGTATTCATATTCCTAGACACTGTGGTAAATTCCTGAACATCAGAGTCAAAGAAATAAAATCTCCAAAGGAGACAAAGGAAAAAGTCACCTTTCCTTCAAAGGAGAAGAAAAAAAAAAAAAATTAACTGACTTCTCAGCAAAAATTATGAAAGCCAGGCAATAATGGAATGAAATCTTTAAAGTGCTAGAAGAAAATAACTTAAACAAAATGTTATTCCTAATGAAGAATATGAATCAAAAATAAAGGAAAAATGGAGGCATTCAGGAAAAAAAATTGAGAGAATTTGTCACCAAGAAACTCTTCCATTAAACAAAAAATAGGGGTGGCTGGGTGGCTCAGTCAGTTAAGCATCCAACTTCATTTCAGGTCATGATCTCACTGCTCATGAATTTGAGCCCTATGTCAGGCTCTGTGTTGACAGCTTGGAACCTGGAGTCTACTTCAGATTCTGTGTCTCCTTTTCTCCCTGCCTCTCATCCTCTCTCTTTCTCTCTCTCAAATATAAATAAACATTAAAAAAAATTTACAAAAAAGCAAGAGAGAAATGACCTCAGAGGGAAGTACACAAAGAAAAAACAGAGAAACAGAAAAATTTAAACATGTTCAAAATTAAATGAAAACTGTCTGCTTATGACAGTAACATTTACTTCTTATGGAGCTTAATATATACATGGAATTAACACATCAAGACAAAATCTGACTGGGTAAGGGATGGGGTGAGTGGACAATATGGTGGTGAAGTGTTTTAAGGTCTTGCCTGGCTTGGAAGTGATAAACATACAAATTTATAGCAAGTTCTGAGAAATCAAAGATGAGTCCTATAATATTTGTGGTAATTAGTAATATAGACTGCACAGAACACAAGTTAATGAAAGGAGAAATCAAATGATTAAATGGGGAAAAATATTTAATATCAAAAAAAAGAAGGCAGAAAAAAAATTACAAAAGACAAATAGAAAACAAAGGGAATGTGGCACTTTGAACCCAAATATCAGTTGTAATATTAAATGTAAATTAAACATCCAATTTAAAGACAAAGATTGTTTAACTGGTTAAATTCAATTCAACTACATAGTGCTCACAAAAGGTACTCCTTATATATAAGGACCCCAAGAGGAATGGAAAATACTGTATCATGCAACACTAACAAAACAGAAGCTAGTGAAGCTACAAAAGTAAACCTTAAGGACGGAATTATTGCTAGCAAAAGTATGGAAAGAAGATTAATACAGCTCCAATCTTAAGTTTGTATGCCCCTAACAAAATAGTCTCAATATATATTCACAAAGACATACATAACTCACTGATGTATTTAAAACACTGCAGCCAACAAGTACAGAATCCACATTCTTCCGGAGTGTGCAAATGCTACTGACCATATGCTAGATGAAAACAAGGCTCAAAAACCTGAGTCTCAAAGAATTGAAAACATGAATAACCATGGTAAAATTAAGTGAGAAAAAAACAGAAGCAAAAAGATGAGAAAAACATTCAATAGTTGGGAAATGAAGCACTTAACTTCTAGGTAACTCATAAGTCACAAGAGAAATTACGAGGGACGTTGAAAATATTTTTAAGGTTTTTTTTTGGTTTATTTATTTTGAGAGAGAGAGTGAAAGTAGGAGGCGAGGGGGGGAGCAGAGAGACAGGGAGAGAGAGAATCCCAAGCAGGCTCCACACTGTCAGCGCAGAGCCCAACGTGGGGCTCGAACTCACGAACCATGAGATCATGACCTGAGCCAAATCAAGAGTCAGATGCTTACCCACCTGAGCCACTCAGGTGCTCCAGAGATATTTTTCAATAAATAATAATGAAAAATGCAACATAATCAATCTTATATAACTAAAATCATGTATGGGGGCAAATATGTACCCTTAAAAAATATGTGTGAAAAAAAGAAAGGCTAAAATATTGATAATTTAGGAACCTATTCAAGAAGATAAAAAAAAGTCATCTAAAATCTAAAATAATTAAAAGTTAAAAAAAAGACACATAAAAGCAGAATTCAATGCAATATTCAATGCAATATTTAATCTAATAGAGAAAATCAGCCAAGTCAAAAATCAACTATTTGAAAAGACTAACAAAATTACAAAAACCTATTAAAGCTGTTGAGGACAAAGAAAGTTTGCAAAACAATGTTGGAATGAAAAAAAAGAGCATCACTACAAATCATTTATACATTGAAAAGGAAATAACAGTATATCATTCACAACTTTGTGCCAATACATTTGAAAATACAGGGAAAATGGATGGATTCACTAAAAAGCTCAACTCAACAGAGAAAATAAGAAAAACTCTGAAGAGGCTTACATTTCTTATAGCTATTGATCTGTACCTAAAATCCTATCCACAGAGAAAACTTCTAGGGTTAAATGGCTTCACTGCTGAATGGAAATTAGAACACTGGTTATCTTTCGGGGAAGAGGGGAGAGAAAGATTTAGAGAAAGCACGAGGGTAGTTTCTAAGATGCTGGTCATCTTAATCTAGGTGGTACTTAGGTAGGTTCACTTTGTGAAAATTCACCAAGCTTTTCACTTATGATTTATCTTTTTTTTTTTTTTTTTTGTATACATGCTTCGCTTTGATAAACCCATTAGACAGGTAAAGATACACGGAAAATAAATGTTTTTAAAAGACATTGTTGGGCGCCTGAGAGGCTCAGTCGGTTGGGCGTCTGACTTCGGCTCAGGTCATGATCTCACAGTTTGTGAGTTCAAGCCCCGCGTTGGGCTCTGTGCTGACAGCTCAGAGCCTGGAGCCTGCTTTGGATTCTGTGTCTCCCTCTCTCTCTGCCCCTCCCCCGCTCTCTCTCTCTCTCTCTGAAAAATAAATAAACATTAAAAAAAAGAAAATTAAAAAAAATAAATAAAAGACATTGTCAGACTAGATAAAATGTCAAAACTCATCTCTATGCCGTTTATAAGAAACCATGTATAAAATGGAAGGTGGCAGCTAGATGGAAATTAATGAAAAGATTTTTGAAAATCTCATAAATGATAACAAAATGAAGCTGATATAAGTAAAATAATACCAGGCAAGAAAAGTTTTGAAGAGCATACTAGTAATGAATAGGATTACTTCCTAATGATTAAAAATTTAAGTAGCTGAGAGGATACAATCACAGCAAAATAGTACAGATGGTGTTATAAAAGAGTTTCAATGTAAAAGTGACGCTTTTTAGACTTTCTCTATATAAATATTAATTTTCATAAGTTACCGTCTATTAAGTACAACAATTTTCTTAAGTTATATGCCAAGTGAAACTTGTAAATATTACTTAAATATCTCAATAATTAAACTGTTTTTGAACTTAACCTAGCTTTGGCTTTGTTTTTTTTTTTTTTTAATTTTTTTTTTAACGTTTATTTATTTTTGAGACAGAGAGAGACAGAGCATGAACGGGGGAGGGTCAGAGAGAGAAGGAGACACAGAATCTGAAACAGGCTCCAGGCTCTGAGCTGTCAGCACAGAGCCCGACGCGGGGCTCGAACTCACGGAGTGCAAGATCATGACCTGAGCCGAAGTCGGCTGCTCAACGGACTGAGCCACCCAGGCGCCCCTGGCTTTGCTTTTTTACAGCACTGCCATTGTTCTCTGCTCAGCATTACTTTCAGTAGAAGTCCAGGAACTAACTTTTACTGAGTATCAAGTAATGTGCAGTAGTGTGCAAGGCTATTTGCCTACCTTACATCACTTTATCCTTATAACGATCATCTTCAGAAAGAAGTGGTACTATTATCTCCATTCTCTATGTGACCAAATCGAGGGGTGTAAAAATGGGACAATTTACCAAAGGCAAAAGAACTGATAAGTGACAGGTCAGGAACTGGAGCTCGGGCACAAGGTTATTTACTCCTTTCTTTTTAGCCTCATTCTCATCCTTTTTGCCAGTATTTTAGAGACTCGGGGTCATAATGAGAACATGTATTATCTACGAACTAAAACACACGTTATCATATAACTTAAATACGTAGTCAGCCTCTAAAGACATAGATGTGCATGTAATCTATAGATATAATCATAGACATAATATATGTAACATATAGGATATGTTATAAAACTTAGACTCCAAGAATAAAATGGGAGAAGACACAATATACACCAGCATGATGAAATGCAGTTGTGTTTTATGTGTGGAAGTCGTCAGACAGCTGTGAAAACTGCCCACGTTCGGTCTATTTTAGGCAGTTCTGTTCAGACTTTCTATAAGAGAATTAGTATGATTTTAAAATTTTAACAGATCCTTTCCCACAGATTTTTAACAGATCTCTTCCTTATGTATTATTCTGTTTTTAAATAAACAATTCTCTAATTTATTCTCTGGTTTCAAGAATCATTTTCCAGGACAGTCATCTTGAGACCACCTGAAATACGATCTGTATCTCCAAACACTCCCATTATCATGATGCTGCAATAATTTATCAGCATTTTATATCAAAATACATACATCCTGTGTCTATACTCTCATTTACGTAGCATCATGGTAGGCTTTCCTCCCCTTTTACATCTACTTTTCCTTTTTCACTAAGAAATTATAAAATATAAACTCAAAAAATTACAGCCTTGGGGCACCTGGGTGGCTCAGTCAGTTAAGTGACCAACTTAGGCTTGGGTCGTGGTCTCACAGTTGTGAGTTCGAGCCCCGCGTTGGGCTCTCTGCTATCAGTGTGGAGCCCGCTTCTGATCCTCTCCCTCTCTCTGCCCCTCCCCTGCTCATGCTCTCTCTGTCTCTTAAACATTTAAAAAATATATATATGTATATATTTTAAAAATTACAGTCTTACTTACTTCTCTGTGACAAAAGAAGAGTTAAATGAATTAACACCTGCCTTTCCTAAAAGCTACAAACGTGGTAAAGTCATATAGGGTGACAAATATGACTGAGGTTTAGAATATGTTTGGAAAGAGGATTAGTGAATAAATTTACTTTGTGTTATTCAGCCTGAGACTTAAAGAAAAAGTCACAAATTTTAAAACGTACAGCATATTTTATTATAACATCACAATGAGATTACTTCATCTTTTGTTTAATTCTCAACTTTAATAAGATGCTTACCTCATGGATTAATGTTTTGCATTGTTCATTCATTTAATCATTTATTCATTCAGCATAAATTTACTGAGTGCTTCATATGCTGGTCACTAGTCTAAGTGCTTAGAATGTGGTGATTAAAAAAAAAAAAACACAGAGGCACCTGGGTGGCTCACTATGTTAAGTATCTGATTTTGACTTGGGTCATGATCTTGTAGTCTGTGAATTTAAGTCCTGTGTCGGCCTTTGTGCTGATAGTTCGGAGCCTGGAGCCTGCTTTGGATTCTCTGTGTCTCCCTTCCCCTCCCCTACTTCCTCTCTCTCTCTCTCTCTCTAACTCTCACACACACACACACACAAATAAAATAAACATTAAAAAAAAGAAAAATATCTCAACTCCCATGAAAATTGCATTTCGAACAATGAGGTAAAAGCGACATACAACATAAATAGTAAAATATGCATAGTAAGCGAGGTTGCAATATATTTTATGGAGAAAATATATTGGGAAGTGGGTTAGGAAGTGGAGAGGAGTTTGTAATTTTAAATAGGATTATCAGAGGTGTTCTCTCTAAGAAGGTGGCATTTGAATAAAAGCGCAGAGGAAGTGAGGAAACAGCTTAAATGTAAATTGGGGGAAATGATTCCAGACAGAGAAGAGTAAGTGCAAAGGTCCTGAGGCAGGACTTTTAAGACCTGAAGAGGACACCAGAAGGGCAAATGAACAGGGAGATGAGTCCAGAAATGAAATGGGGTGGGGTGGAAAAAAGATCCTGTAAATCCTCCTAGGTCATTGTGCTTTTCCCACTGGGTGAGATGGAAGGCCATTAGGGAACTTTAGTGGAAGGAGTGATATAATCTGATTTTGTACTAATAGGATCCATGTGACTGCAATGTTGAATGTAGACCTGAGGGGAGACAATTAGAACTAATGTTCCAGACAATGTAGACACTAAAGCTGGTTGTCACCTTCATTAATGATTAAGAGGTCAGCATAAATTCACTTAGAGGAAGAATATATATTTTCTAATTAACCATAGATTCAACTTATGACATTCAATCAATGATCTTAAAAGAACAACAACAACAACAACAACAACAACAACAAAAACTAAGGCAAGAACAGTGATTGTAATCATATTCTGCTATACTAAACAAGATGTATCCATGTAGGACATCTTGAATGTGTAGATCATAATTTCCTCTATTGATGATTTTGTATTCATCAATTTAGTAGTGGCCCAAATACTACCAGGAAAAAAAGTCAGTGATTTGAAGAGCAGCCATGGGCTATTCTTTCATCAAATCTCCTGAGTTCTTGCTAAATGCGGAGCTCCACAATGGAATAAACGGAAACCTCTGTCTTCAAGGACTCAAAATAGAGTGGGACTATTGGGAAATAAACATCTGATCACCACACCATGGGCTAATAATGCCTTTGTAGAGATCTGTCTCCAGGAGAAAACCCTTACATCGAATAGACTGTATTGAATAGAAGCATATTCAGCAACACTATTTCAATCTTGTATGGCATGGGGCGCCTGGGTGGCTCAGTCAGTTAAGCATCCGACTTCAGCTCAGGTCACGATCTCGCGGTCCGTGAGATCGAGCCCGGTGTCGGGCTCTGGGCTGATGGCTCAGAGCCTGGAGCCTGCTTCCGATTCTGTGTCTCCCTCTCTCTCTGCCCCTCCCCCGTTCATGTTCTGTCTCTCTCTGTCTCAAAAATAAATAAACGTTTAAAAAATAAATAAATAAATCTTGTATGGCTTTTTAATATATTACATGTGTATGTCTCTTTTGCTTAGATAATGAGATATTAATTAAATGTATATCATTTATACCCCATCCAACCTCTTGAATGCTTATAAATTCTCTCTCTCTCTCTCTCTTTTTCATTCTTTAATAGGTGGAGCTAATGTTCTCTAAGCTATAGGGCAATGGATTTGTTTAACAGGAATGAGTAAGAGGAGTGTGAGAAAAGAATATGCAATGAAAGGATAACAATCTTCCTTTGAGATTGAAAATTTGACCATCCTTATTATGTTTAAACAAGAAAATATTGAATATAGGAAAAATTGAACATACTGAAATATTTTAATGTATTTCACACTTTATTATTACAAAAATGTTCAATCATTTCACTAACAGTTTAAGGATATAGGAAAAATGTTTCCATGCTACTCACAGAGATTTTAAAACCATAGTATTTGCACAGTAATGCTAATTCAACCTCCTTCGAAACCTCATTTAACACTGTTAACCTAACTCACTAAATATGTCTCTGTAAGGTCAATGAATAAAATATTTAGGTCAAGATCTCGGTAGCTTCAAGACTATCTTTCCTTACAAATGCATTTTTAGTTTTGGGGGATAGGCCAGGAAGAGAAGTGAATTGTTTATCAAAATGAAGGAGACTCCCTCACATGCGTATAACTAATTTCATGGCATACCTGGATTATGCAGGAATGAAAATGACCTCACTTTATATTAACAAAGTCTATCAAAAAGCTGCCTGCCCGCCTATGTTTTATCTCACTTGCCTCCAGTTGGCTTTCTTCCTAAATAAATCAAAGAGAGAGAAATGGCCAGATTTTTTTAAGTCAAAAAATGAGATCAGATATAACCCATATTATAGTAAAAATCTGGTTGGAAAGGAGTTAAAAGGGACTATTTTGGATATCCTATTAACTTTTAAGTCCCCATTATTGTCTTTTAAATTGCTGTATATTTTTCTTTGCCATCATACTGGATTTTTGTATACACATTGTGCAGTTAAGTTTCTCTTCAAGTTTATGCTGATACCAGGACCTTATAATACCCAAAATTGCTATTTTGCTATTATCATCACTTCAAATTTCTTACCATGATATTGTAATATTTATTATGCTAATCTAGAAATTGGGGCACAGCATGATGAAGTCATTTGCTCAAGATATGCTGTGAGTAAATAACAGAATTGGGAAAAGTTAATAATTCCTCAGTAATAAAAATCTGAAAACAATCTATTAATAAAATAAGGAGCCACTCTCTTCTCAGTAAATTGCTTTGTTTTTCATACTTATTTAGAATGTTAAAGTGTCAAAAGGAATTTTCTGGTGTAATCTATAAAGATTCAATCAAGGAAATTCAATGGTGGCTGTTTATATGTAAAATAGTAATTTTATTAAAAGTATTTCACAGAGGAGCCAAGTATATATCGACAACAGCAAGTAAAACTGGCATTGGCTGAAATTCATACATCTCAAAATAAAAAGGAGAGCTAAGGAATGATCAAATCTCTTGCTGAATCAATGACAAACAAACACTTAGTGATATTTACCTATTCATTATAAAACTGCTGTCCTTGGTTCCCAGTAGGATAATAGCTCATATTATGCTGAATAACCCATTAATCCTTCATGATGCAGGTTTAAAAAAAGACAGAAGTTATGCTATTTTAGAGGCATACTAAAATGTACTAGAAAATGAGAGATCTAGTCTCTTGTTTTACAATAAAACAGATGGTTGTATTCTCCCATAGAAGCCAGGAGATCATAGTGTGGTACTTCTAGAATCCAAGCAATAAATGAAGCTCTTAAAATTAAATACCAAAATTTCTCATGAGCAACCTAAGCTAGCCTTCAGATCCCAGTTTAGGAAATACTGGTCTGGATTCAGACTACCTAGCTTGAAATCCTAGCCCTGTCCATAATTAGCTTTGTAAAGAAGGCCAAGTCACTTGACTTTTCAAAGTCTCAGTGTTTTTTTTTTTTTTTTTTTTTACATAAGGATAATAATTCAGCTGCCCTTTTAAGATTTTTGTGAGAAGTAAATAAATACTAAGGATGTCCACATTGTCTCTGTTGCCAATGCATTGAAACATGCCTGCCTGCAGCTTTGTTCCTTAGCTAAACAAGTTCCAGGAATGTGTTACAAGTTACAGGAATTTGTTACTCCAAGCCTAAGACCAAAGGAGAGGGCTAAAGCCCCTTCTTGCCTGAGGAATTCCATCATAAAAACAGATTACAAAACCTACTTAACTTTTTACATCACTAAAACACTGGCTAAGTTAAAACCTTGAGTCAAATAGAAATAAAGATTTATCATTTTACAAATTGCACTGCCCTTCTCTTGAACATACAGTAGGTTGATCTGCAGGAAGTAGGAGGGGGTTAAAATAAGTAAGGACATGGGTGGGTGCCATCCTGTAATATAGGGGCCCATGTACGGCTTCCACTAGGCGTACTCCAGACTTTGGAGTTAGGTAGAACTGTCTTATAAATAGAATTTTATAACTTGTTATGAAGACTCAACTATAAAAGATGTCTTGGAGTATTCACTCATTTTAAGGCTATTAAACTAAACAGGAAAACAATCCACATAAGTCTTAAGATACCATGCGGCAATAGATGAGTGGCGATACAAAGCAAACCTAGGAAAAAAGAAATGTCTTCATTGAGAAATGGGCTTTCAGGTGGACTCTGACCTGTTGAATTAATAATGATAGGAATGTTGGATAGAAATGATTTAATAAAAACTTGTAATGGTACCATCCAGTTTTAAACTGGAAGGGGAAAATGCTGCTATGCTTATTAAATATATACTATTATGGTTGAGAGCAAAGAGTAATATAAGTGATTTATGTAAATTATATTAAGAGTAGACTGCCTGGGTGGCTCAGATGGTTAAGTGTCCCACTTCAGCTCAGGTCATGATCTCATGGTCCATGAGTTTGAGCCCTGAGTGAGGCTCTGTGCTGAAAGCTTAGAGCCTGGAGCCTGCTTTGAATTGTGTGTCTCCCTCTCTCCCTGCCCCTCTCCTGCTCGCATTCTGTCCCTTTGCCTCTCAAAAATAAATAACATTAAAAAAAAAAAAAGAGGTGACTCTGAAGTTGCCCCATGTGCAAATTGGAGAATAAGCAGAGAGTAAACTAGAGAAATTAGCCATCACTATTTATTATTAACTCCCTATCCCCGACAATGACTCGAGGTAACAGCAAAATCACTTCTGATTGCGAAGGCCAACTTTCAAACACCACATGAAGAGAGAGAACCACGGTGACTGATAAAGAACTAAGCTGTCTTTATCAGAAGAGGGATGAAGTCCACTTTGAAGGTGGGATCCTCAGGGGATTCATGCACCAGAGATCATTGACCTAAAGCATGATTGATCAGTGCGATAGTTTGCCCTGCCATTCCTTGGTAGTGCTTGGAGACTTACTGGGAAATACCATTGACTCAAGGCTGACATTCAGCTGTTAGTATGGGTGGATATAAATCCATGCCACCTGGTGATTTAGTTGCAGCCCTGAGCCCTTGCTATCACCCAGGTGCTTAGGTCCTGAATTGTCCCAGATGGGTAAAAAGAAGATCTCCTGTGAGACCCACCAGCCAGCAATTTGGAGTTCCCCAGTGTGTATACCCTGGCCAAAAATGGGCCCAAGCTCTGAATAGAGGAGGTTGTACCCCTGTTGATGATACACAGCATCCATATGTGAAATGGCTGGTATCTATCTGGTCCTCTGAGAATGTGACCAATCCCCATTGGCTGGTGCTTCCCTCCACCATGACTACCTGTGTTAATATGACCTCTACAGTGTATATATAGTATCTGTCACTAACTATCTTGGTCATTCTGCCTTCACTAACCCCAAAATGCTTTGCTTCTCTGTCCTTACTGGGCCCAGGAGGAATGGCTGAGAGCCTTTCCCTCACAGATTACAGGGAATCAGAAAGAGGTTGAGTTACAGAAGCAACCTATGTAAAATGCCCCCAGTCTCAGGCTTCAGTCAATTAAATTAGTTTTTATATTTGGAATAACAGCAAAATATGGAAACACTTTACCAGATCCCATCCTATCTGCAAGCCTAAATAATTTGGGGTGATGGTGGTCCTTGAGTAATAACTTCAGCCTGACCTGAATATTGTGAATGAAAAGAAGAAAGAAATTAAGTGTAGAAGGCACCCGGGCCTCTGGCACACAAACTTGAACAACTTGAACGTCAATTTTGTACAACTACAAGGTTTGTTACCTCATTTAGTGGCCCAAGTTTAATTTAAGAATCAACTGTCACAGCTTGTTCAACTCTCAGTAATGAGAGGCAATTTACTCAAGAGCCCTGTTATCCAAGAACCTTTCAGTAAACACACCATGATCAGAACAGGAGAGCTGTAGTATTTTAAAAGTTAAAAAATGGCACTATTATATTTTCTTTATGTAAAACGTGCTTGATCTATATTTTCATCATTAACTCTCATTAGTCAAAACAGAGTCAGCTGCTAATTCAGTTCTAAACTCTTCATGTGAATTCATTTTCATTGTGCTTTAGAAATAAATGCAAAATTCACCCAAGAACTACTAACTAAACAAATAGTAAATCAAAAATACAATTTTAAAAGTAGAAAATTGGTAAATAAAAAAAAAGAGGGACTATACCTGCTGTAAATCCAGTGTAATCGTCACATAATGGTATTCAATTCCATTCTTAATACTGGGACTCTGCCACCAAGTGTTCTTTCCATCAATAGCATTTGTAATCGGGTGTCTCTCTATTGAATCAGCAGCAGGTGAAAAGACAAAAAAAGAACATATAATGAATTGATCGCTGTTTCCTTAAAGAAAAAAAGTAAAACTAAGTTGAAGCCATCATCATGTGAATATCAAACAGCAAAATAATACAAAGAGAGCAATTCATATCTTCAAGAGAGTTTATTTAATTCTCTTTTTCAGACCACTCTATATGGCTTTTAATCCAGCTTTTTCAGACCACTCTGAAATGGCATATGAAATGCTTAAATACTTAGGCTATAAGAGAAGCTGTTCAACACTCTGGCCATCAATTAAAATAGGCAACTTTGAAGATTACTACAGAAATTAAGTGTGAAGAAATAATATTGAAATCTGATGAACACGTCAGTCCTTCCAAGATGCAAAAATTAATGTTTGAGGCAGCTCTTGTATGCCATCCACACTGTGGGAAAAAACCCATAAAATTCTGAATTGTGGTTGAAGATTTGCCCTTTTGACATGTTCATTATTACCAAGACTTGGGCAGCCCAATATGTTACCTGGGATTTTTTTGTAAGTTTATTTTTGAGAGAGACAGAGACAGTGTGAGTGAGGGAGGAGCAAAGAGAGGGAGAGAAAGAATCCCAAGTAGGCTTTGCACCATCAACGCAGAGCCCAATGTAGTGCTTAAACCCATGAACCGGGAGATCATCACCTGAGCTGAAACTGAGAGTCAGATGCTTAACTGACTGCACCACCCTGGTGCCAGTTACCTGGGCTTAATACAAAATGCTGTCAGGTCCATCCTATGAGGCTTCTCATGGTCAGTCCTTAACTTGCCAACTTTCAACCAGTATTTACAAATATAATGAGGGGCAGAGTGCCTGGGTGGCTCAGTCAGCTGAGTGTCAGACTTTGGATCAGGTCGTGATCTCATGGTTCGGTTTGTGGGGTTTGAGCACTTGCTGCTGTCAGTGCAGAGCCTGCTTTGGATCCTCTGTCTGCCTTTCTCTCTGCCCCTCCCCTGCTTGTGTTCTCTCTCAAAAATAAATAAAGTTAAAAAATAAAAATAAAAAATAAAAATATAATGAAAGATACTCCAAACCTCTCATTTAGCATTGTCCATCCCCATCATCACTAACTCAGTGGAGGAGTCTGCACAATAATGGCAAGCAGGGAGACAACAGCACACAAAACTCTCTCCTACCAACAAAACATGGATCTTCCTTCTCCTTTACTACCTATAGGTGAGAACAGAACCTACTGTTCTGTACTGGAGGGGCTCCTGGGTAGCTCAGCTGGTTAAGCATCCGACTCTTGATTTCAGTTCAGAACATGATCTCTCAGTGGGTGAGTTCAAGCCCTGCATCGGGTTCTGTGCTGACTGCTCAGATCTTGTTTGGGATTCATTCTCTCTCTCTCTCTCTCTCTCTCTCTCTCTCTCTCTCTCTCTCTCTCTCCGCCCTTCCCCCACTCCTGCTCTTTCTCTTTATCAAAATAAATGATAAAATTAAAAAATAATTTAAAAATAAATAAAAGGAAGACTGGAGATAGACGATGGGAGGGGTGGACATTCACCCCAGCCCTCCCCACCCCTACTGTTCTTTCTTACCATTCCTTTTCTCCTTACACCCCTCAAACCTCATATTTCTTCTCCAATTTAGCTCCATGCATCTCACAACAGCAGCCATTACCCCTGAGGTGCCAAAGCCATCATTCTGCTTTGGTTCTTAGCCACTGGAAATCTGTTCTCGTTTCCAAGTAACACAAGTTCTGTTTTGTTCTCAGCAGGCCCAGCTCATTCACAGGTGAGAATGGCAGGAGTGGAGGTGGATGGAGAGGTTCCTATTTCTTCTTTTCTTTTTTTTAATGTTGATTTTTGAGAGAGAGAGAGAGAGAGAGAGAGAGAGCGCAAATGGGGGAGGGGCAGAGAGAGAGGGAGACACAGAATCTGAAGCAGGCTCCAGGCTCTGAGCTGTCAGCACAGAGCCTGATGCGGGGCTCGAACTCACAAACCTCGAGATCATGACCTGAGCCGAAGTCGGAGGCTTAACCAATTAACCCACCCAGGTGCCCCAAGAGGTTCCTATTTCTATTCCAAGGGCTGCACTAAGGGTACTTAACTTCCTAAATTCTCACTTGAAAGTCAGCCTATTTGCCCATAGAAATGTAAATAAACTGGAGGCTAGATTCACTGCTACTCTTCTTTTTTTTTTTTTATTTTTTTTTTATTTTTTTTTTTTAAATTATTTTTCAACGTTTTTTATTTATTTTTGAGACAGAGAGAGACAGAGCATGAACGGGGGAGGGGCAGAGAGAGAGGGAGACACAGAATCGGAAACAGGCTCCAGGCTCCGAGCCATCAGCCCAGAGCCTGACGCGGGGCTCGAACTCACGGACCGCGAGATCGTGACCTGGCTGAAGTCGGACGCTTAACCGACTGCGCCACCCAGGCGCCCCTCACTGCTACTCTTCTATATGTCACAGATAACATATGCTTTGGAGCATCAGTCTTGAGAACTTCTGAACACTACTTCTCCGGGGAGATGTTTCAAATAAATAGCCTAAGAGTAACCTTTTAGATTAGAACACAATCTTTTTTGGTAAATGGAAGGAATACTTCAAATAATGAACAAACCTCATCACTACAAGGAGCAATCATGGACCTCCGTTTGCCTACAAAGTGTAGCATGTAGCCATGTAGTCTAATGATAATGGTGATGAAAAAAGCATGATATCTGCAATATGAAGGGGGGCGTATGAGGAGATAAATAGTCCACCTGTATTCCACCTGGCTCCACCATTTAGTATTCAACAATGGCAACTCACTTAAACCGTGTGTGCAATTCTTGAACTAGGGTTAACAAAACTCCACTCACAGCAGTAGTTTCCAGATTAAGTTTCAGAAAAAAAGTAAAGTAAAAAAAATGTGTATGAGAGGTTTGTGGAACTGATATAGGAGTTCTAGCTCTTTATTTATGTAAAACATAGGAACCTCCAGTCAACTTTTACTGTCATTTAATGTACCATCACTGTTATTTCATAAACTAATGAACATTTAAACCAGGCAAAGTTTTAAAGAACCATAATTTCAAAATGAAGAACCGTTCTTTAAAATGCACTCATTTTGTTTTCAAAAAAAATTAGGAATTTCTCAGTTTCTCTTTTTTCCAGGGGCCAGTAAACATATCTTGGATGAGAACTCTAATCTTACAGGGTTACCAGAGGAACATTACAGCTATTAATAGTCTAACCATTATTACGCATATATATAAAATAAATTATACATCTGTTCAAAATGTATACTCTTCTGAATCTTAGTTACAGGCAAATTGCATTTCGTAAAAAATGTGAAAGTCACAAAACAAAGCAAAATGAAGTCCTCAATGCAATAGGAATTTGATAACGTCAAGTCATCTTCAAAAGAAAAATTTTATTCAAAACTGAATATTCATTAAGTTTCCCATCTTTAGATTGTATTTTTAGATTAATTTTGTTAAAGTAGCCTGCTATACCTTGTTTAATTAAAAACATAAAGGTTTATGTCCTTGACTTACTTATGGGAACATGAGAGCATAGGACAGAACAAAAATGTTCTATTTTTACTGATAAATGATTTAATTCAACTAAACAACTGGATGGACTTTGTTTTGTCTCAAGTCTTATCACATTAGCAGTCCACTGAGATGAGGCATCCTACCTCATTAATGAAAAGTAAAACTGCTGACCATATTTAATAATTAGCACTAGTGAACTTGTTCTGTTGAAGCTATAGCAAAGGTGTCAGGTCTTTATAACGACAGCAAATACCATAAGCATAACTAAATATCAAACAAATGCCCTTGTGGTGTCAATGCGTGCTGAAATTGACACGTCAGGAACCAGCCATAAATGAAATATTACTGGCATTGCTTCTGAAGAAAAATAAATACCACAACAAACATTCCCCAAACATCCTCTGGAATCTTCTTTACAGATTGTGGGTTTAATATGTGATAGAAAAACACACCCACAACCATATTTCCAAATCAGATTTGTGGCTCAGGTAATTCTGGGAGAAGCTGTCTAATTGGAAATTTTTATATCTGCCACTTCAGGTCAAATTGATATGAGAATTAGTCATGAAAATGAGGACTGGGAGATGAATCAACAATTAACCATAATCCCCATTATGAAAGTTTAATCATAATTAATTTGCAAATACTGATTAATTGTTGGCATACTTCCCTTATTTAGAATGAGATAGAAACTTATAACATCCTCAACAGGGATAGCTACACAAGTAAATCCAAGGGCTAACTGCATCAGAATACTGTCCAGGGAATCGTTGATGAAGTAAATCTTTCAAACTGCTAATTTTTAATTGGAAAGCACAATCTAGTAACCGGAAGTTCAAGCTTCCTTTTCTTTGTATGGTGATTACGCACAGACCTGCCTGATATGTTCTAGAAGTTCAATGCATTTGTAAAATTTTATCATCTGCTGCTCCAACTTTTCCTAAAATATATTCATGTAGTTTATTGCTAGATTTTTATTCTTATGGGGTATGTTCTTTCCCTATCTCTAGTTCCAAAACAAGACTTTGAAATGTAATGAAGGTGGTAGCTTAAAACTAATCACACAAAGTAAATCCAGATTATGATAGGTTAAAAAACACTTCAGGCAGGGGCAGCTGGGTGGCCCAGTTGGTTGAGCTTCTGAAACAACTTTAGCTCAGGTCATGATCTCAGGTCATGGTGAGTTTGAGCCCTGCACCAGGCTCTGTGCTGACAGCTCGGAGCCTGGAACCTGCTTTGCATTCTGGGTCTCCCCCTCTCTCTCTGCCCCTCCCCTGCTCACACTGTGTCTGTCTCTCTCTCTCTTTCTCTCTCAAAAATAAATATTAAAAGAAAGTTTTAAAAAAAAAACACTTCAGGTAAATAAAAATGAGGAAATATAAGACATACTTCCTGTGCATCTTGCTTTACTAAAACAATCTGTCACTTCTGTCCCAAGATAAATCTATGGGACAGGCTTGCTTAAATATGGATGTCTTCCATGGAGACATAAGAGACCCTGACTATATAACTCTGAAGGGGGAAATGACAGGATCGCTCGTGGACTCAGTTTAGCAAATGCACCTCATTCATTTTTCCAACCAAGAGTCTCCACTTGGAGCACCTGGGTCGCTTAGTCAGTTAGGTGTTCCACTCTTGATTTCAGCTCAGGTCATGATCTTGTGAGCTTGTGGGTTCAAGTCCTGTATAGGGCTCCATGCTGACAGTGCAGAGGCTGCTTGGGATTCTCTCCCTCTGCTTCTCCCCACTTATGGACTCTCTTTCTCGCTCAAGAATTAAATATTCATATATATAATTGATAATAAATAATTATATGACTATATATTTATTATTTATAATAATTTAATAATAAGTTTATTATTTATAATACATAAATATTTATACTATTTTACATAATAAAATTATATATATATATATATATATATATATATATATATTTAATTTTAAAAAAGAGTCTCCCCTCAATTATTTTCCACCCCAAGCTTTCCATCTTCCTTCCTTCCTTCCTTCCTTCCTTCCTTCCTTCCTTCCTTCTTCTGTGACTGTACACATTTCTTTGTTTTTCTCCTTTCCTGGAATACCTTTCCTTCTAATCTCAGGCAATTCAGCTTTTTAATTCTCAGCTGAATCTGACCGCCTCTTGGAACTACCTCTCGATATTTCAGTTCCCACTAATGTTTTCCTTCTCAGAAATTCTACGTCACTTTTTATTTATTTATTTATTTTTTATTTAAAAAAAAATTTTTAATGTTCATTTATTTCTGAGAGAGACAGAGACAGAGAGAGAGAGAGAGAGACAGAACAGAGCATGAGCAGGGGAGGAGCAGAGAGAAGGAAGACACAGAATCTGACGCAGGCCCCAGGCTCTGAGCTGTCAGCACAGACCCCAACGTGGGGCTCAAACCCATGAACTGTGAGATCATGACCTGAGCCAAAGCGGGACATTCAACCGACTGAGCCACCCAGGCGCTCCTGCATCACTTTTTATTTTTTAAGTTTATTTGTTTATTGAGGGAGAAAAAGAGAGCATGGGGTGGAAGAGCGAAAAAGGGAGAGAGAGAGAGAGAGAGAGAGAGAGAGAGAGAGAGAGAGAGAGAGAGAGAGAATCCCAAGCAGGCTCTGCACTGTCAGCTCAGAGCTGGATGCAGGGTTCAGTCTCACCAACTGTGAGATCATGACCTGAGCTGAAATCAAGAGTCAGATGCTTAATGGACTGAGCCACCCAGGCGCCACTCTACATCATTTATAATATGTACCAGATAATAAGCCCTGAGTTTACTGTTTGGAATATTTGCTTAATTGCTTTCTATGTTCAAGCCTTATTTATCCTAACCTTGTACTTGTAGTCAGGAACTACACATGTATGTATTTATATACATACGTATATAAACACATATATGCATGTATACACACACACACACAACTTTACATACTTTACCTAACTCCCCCTTTCTGCCCAGTGCATCCTCTCCACCCCCTCCCCACCATTTCCATGCCTCTAGCCTTTCTCACATTCTTTATCAAATCATCAAGGCTACCAGTCTAAACCAATGGCAGTTTCTCCCCATCAGGCTTCATTTTCTTCCCTAACAAACCTAAAGCTCATAGTCCATCAATTCATTTATCTTCCAGACTTGACTTCAATTTTCTTGCCACCTTATTCTTCCATTCTACTTTCTCTGTAAAACTCCATGAGGATCTGCACAAACATTTGATTCTTCCATTCCACCCCATATAGAATTCTCACTTTATTCTCACTATGGCTCAGCAATTCTCCTCCTATTACCCAAAGGGGCTAATCAAAATCTTACTTCTTTCCTTAACAGAACACCTAGACACACATATTAATAAGAAAATTAAGAGCATTAAGTAAGAATTTCTTCCCAAATACTCCCTTCTATTTACCTCTCCTCATCCTCCCTCTTTCTGATTTGATGAGTTAAAAGGATGCCTTCTTACCTGTGCTCAGTGACTCATCTGTTTTTACCTCTATAGAACTACCACCCCCATTGTCACTTTATCTTCAAGTTTCCTGGCCTCTCCTTTCGACTGAAACTCGCTCAAATGCCCCATCTCCGAAAACCTTCAAAACACCACATCCATTCTCTTTCACACCAACGATATTTGAGAGAACACCCCTATACTTCTTTCTTTCCTTTTTACCACTCGCTAACTCTTGAATATGGCTTTTGCCTCATCCATCCACTGACTGCTTTGACAAGTTTACCAATGGATGTCCATATTGTCAAAATCAAGGAAAATCTATTTTATACTTTTCTCACTAAATATCTTGAAGTAGCTAACATTGTTGATCATTCATTCTTCCTGAAAATTCTTTCCTTCCTCACAAGCATGGTACCTGAATCTTCTGCCTTCCTTCCTTGGATTCTGTTTCTCTTTATTGCCTTCCTGGATTCCACTAAATCTACCTCCCTTAGCTTCTGACCCGGGGCTTTGGCCCAGGTCCTCTGCCCTTATTGTTCTAAAAAATAAGCCAACAGGTGAGATGTGTTCCATTACTCCCCACTCATACCTCTATCATAATAATCTGAATCACAGATAATCAGACTCATTAAAGACATGGAAGATTCTGGTAGTTGCCATCTTAAGATTTTTTAAACATTCTGTGATACACAAGATCACCGGTTTTAATCACAAAAGTTCCAGTTCTCCAAACATAATGTTTTCAGCATCTCTAAATTATATAATAGAGAGGGGACCATGCATTCTACCCTTTAACTAGTTCCAATAAAGAACACACAAGGCCTTCCAACTTTATTTTGAGGTAAAAAAAATGCAAATTGTGAGAGAAAACTTCTTTCATTTTATAGGTTTTTAGCTTAAAAAGAGAAGGAAACTAAGCAAATTTTAAAATGCTATAATTGTGAAGCTTTATCCCCATTAGAACTCACCTCTTTGACATTAAGTATTCACATTATTAACCTCCCCAACAGATTTGATAATTTCCCAACGTGTATCTCTGAATCAACCTCCATTTCTAGAATCCTCTCACACCATTCTCCCCTTCTCCATATAAATTCTTTACCCATTAAACCACATTACTTATCATTATCTGAATGTATCATGCTGTTCCGTAACTCCAAGACTTATGTATGCTTTTTTTTTTATAATACTTTTCATCTTACTTTTCTTTCTGCAGTACATGAGTCACTTTCTCCCAGAAATAGTTAAATAGCCTCTCTCATGTTCCCTTAACACTCAATTTACTTTTCTGCTTCCCCTATTCCCCCCTAAGTCGCTTAAGTCAAGAACTATGTATGAGTTACCATTATACTTCAGTACAATGCATTGCTAGCAGCAGGGGTTCATATGCTTGCCGAATAAACACATAGATGAATCTGAGACGTCAGTGTGGTTCATAGAAGCCAGCAAGAGGGCTTTGTATGACACCTCTCCTTAAAACTCCCCTCTTGAGGTGTTTAAGAACCTTCATAATCCACTTCCAGCCTCTGCACAAGACCCATGTCTACATTCTGCTTTTTGATGCTTTTAGTTCTAGCCCTTCCAACTACTTGTAGTTCCCCGAGCAAGTAAGGTTTTCTATCTCATTCTGATCTTTCTGGCATTTCTTCGTCTCTTCTCACTCTCTCTTCTTTACCTGCGTATTTAATACTTGTCCTTGAGTCTCAGCTTAGATGGCCCTTCTGGCAAGCCTTCACTTGCACCAAGACTAATTTGTAACCCTCCTCTCTCTCCCTCAGACCCCTATGCTCATTCTTTACTTTGTTCCTTTTGCCTATTTCTTCACTGGTTGCAGTGAGGGACCATACCTTATTCCTGTTGATCTTCACCGGAGTACCTGGCACGTAAGTGACCAACAAATGACCAAAGCCTGCACTAATAACCACATCCTCAGATGTGATTCTGGAGGTAGTGAACCTAATGGCTGCCACAGGTGTTCAGCTAGAAAACTCTTCTCAAGCACTATACCTGGTACACATAGAGAACTCCAGTAATGTTTGTCAGATGGTACAGAAGAGGTATAAAGAAGCACCCAATGGAAGAAAAGGTCTAGGAATTTGGGGACCACAAACCCTTTGACTTGAATGCAACTTCACCTCAAAGTCTCTCAACTACATGGGGTGCCTGGATGGCTCAGTCAGTTAAGCGACTGACTTCGGCTCAGGTCATGATTTCACAGTTTGTGAGTTCGAGCTGCATGTCGGGCTCTGTGCTGACAGCTCAGAGTCTGGAGCCTGCTTCAGATTCTATGTCTCCCTCTCTCTCTCCCCCTCCCCTACTCATGCTCTGTTCTCTCTCTCTCTCTCTCTCTCTCTCTCTCTCTCTCTCTCTCTCTCTCTCTCAAAAATGAATAAATGTTAAAAATTTTTTTTAAAAAGTCTCTCAACTACAGATCTTAACCAGTGCCATGCAAACATGTATTAAAATACATACGATACGGATTGCTGCTGTTTTGATTGCAGATTCGACATTGGGGGTTCCTCACAGGCTGTCCAGGGACATGCTCTACCAATTTGCAATACATTTCAGGTCCTTTTTCTCCACATGTTGCATTTGTGGTGATGAGAGCATTGGAAGCAAGATTCAGGACAGCAGGGAATAAACCTGAAAAAGAAGGACAAATGAAGATGTGTGGGCCAGAAGCAACATGGTATGATCTTGCTGCATTTTAAGATGAAATTAAGATAGGATATTTTTCGGAGAATTAAATTCCTTGAAAATTAAATAATCAGTGATAATTGAATATCTGGTTTAATTAACTACTCTACATAAATAGCACGTGTTCTCAAATGAACATTTCTTCTTCAGTCTTAAATATAAAATCTAAAGCTATCTTCTTAATGTTTCACCTGTAACATTTAATTAGGAAGAAAGCCCTGTCTCTAACACACTTAAAAAACAAAGACCTTCGGGGGTGCCTGGGTGGTTCAGTCACTTAAGTGACCAACTCTTCATTTAGGCTTAGGTCGTGAACTCACAGTGCATGGGTTCGAGCCCCACATCTGGCTCTGTGCTGACAGCACAAAACTTGCTTGGGATTTTTGTCTCCCTCTCTCTGCCCCTCTCCCACCGCCCCCCTCAAAGTAATAAAAATAAACTTATAAAATATCTTCTCTTCATGTCATTGGCAAAAGATCGTATTGAATCTTCCATCTTCCACTTCAGCTATTTTGTATTTAGTACTAAACTATAATCGTGTATAAAGATTTTGTGTAACTAAGCATTTATGATTTCTGTGGCCATTTTTATTCTCCAATTATTATGTAGCATTAAGTGGTTGTTATAATTCCTTTTATTCAGACTGGAGACAATAGCAAATGATGAAAGATTTTGGAAAACCATTCTTTACTGCCTTCTGTGCTACAAAGCCATATTATATAGCAATGAGTTATCAGAAACAAGTAGTTACAGTGGTCCACGATCATATACCAGCAATTATTTCTTAGATACAATAGAAGTTTAAGCTCACTCAGGTAAAATCACAGAGACCCATGACAGCGTATAGTTGGGAAGGCCTTTCTGAACTCAGGTTTTTCTTTCTAAAACTTAATGTCAATTTTGCCTAATACGTGTCTAGTATTTGCATTTTATGGACCTCATTTCCTGACAATATGGTAAAGCCATTTATCAGAAGCCACTCTTTAAGTGAAAAACTTGTCTGGGAGAAAATACATCTGTGATTCCAGATGATTTGATTCGATTTATATACAGAACGTGCTAACCATCTAGGTGGTCTCTGCTCTATACACACGCCAAGTAGGTCTACATTAATTCGACCTCTGCTAGAAAGATCTTTATTAACTAAATCTTATGTCCCAACGTTTTACTGAGATCCCCAGAGTTTTGAGTTCATAGGTGTTTTCTTCCTTATCTTGCAAACTTAGCACATGCTAGGTACAGAGTAAGCACTCAATATATTTATAAAATGAAGGAACTCCAAAGATTGGCCACATAAATGTTCTTCGCATCATCTTCATTTTCACCCTCATCCTCATCACCAGACTTACTGAATGTTTATAATGTTCCAGGCATTGTTCTGGCTTCTTGGGCTAATTTGCTTCAAAAGGCACCTACATGAGCAGCATGCTACTATTGCCCTTATTTTATTACGACGTTCAGTAACTTGCCTAGGATTACACATAGCAAATAGCAGAGCCATGATTTGAGACCACGGAATCTGGCTCCAGAATCTATCCTTTTAATCACTCTAGTGCTTGTTCTCTACAACGTCAAATGATACCCTACCTGAATCTAGTGCTAATTTGTGGTCCTGGTTGACCTTAGAATTGCACTGAAGGAAGTCACAGTACAGTGAATGAGAAAGATTTTTAAATGCTTTTAATCTCTTTTGTAATCATTCTCAACAATTTCAAAGAGGTAAGCAAATTCCTAAGACCACCACCACAATTATCATCTCAGTCACTCTCAGGGTCTCCCAAAAAGTTGCCTTCAGACTATTTCTCTCTATCTTCCCTCCCTCTCCATAATTCACCAGCCTCTAAAATCCCTCAGTTCTGATGCTCTAATCTAGCCAGGCCCGAGCCTGCTGGCCCTCCTGCCTTGTGCTTTTCTCCAGTGAATAGTTACTTGAGGTTTCCAATTTTTCCTTGTTTGCCAGAAGGTCAAAACTTACTTTTTTACTCAATTGCAGCCACTATCTCATTCATTCTTCCTGATAAGTTTATTTCCCCAAACCCCTCATTTCCCTCATCTATTTGCTCTCACCCTCACTCAATGAGACATTCTATCGTTAAGACGTGCACAGATGATCGTTGATCAGAAAAATATTAGCCATTCATAAAGCTATTGTTACTTATTTCATGAGGAAATATAGAGTGTTTTCTAAATGGTAAATTACTGTAAGTACAATGGTTATTAACTTTTTTTTAGTCTTCCTTGTATACAGGCTTATTGGAAACTACCTCAGTTTTGTGAAGTTAACCACATTATAAATTTGAAAATAATTTGATCATCCCCAAAACATTATCTCTCCACCTTAGAAACTTTATTCTCTATATTTGTAAATGATATATGATTAAATAAATATGATATGTCTGCCCATCTTTCTCTTCTGCCATTCATCCCCATTTTGCATTTAACTGTAATGCATTGAGCACATACTATGCCAGGTACCATAAAAGATTTGAGAATAAAATACCATTGAGATAGGCTTATTGTGGAAGTGATCTTGAGCTAAATCTCAAAGGAGAAATAGAAGTTTATCTGGTAGAGAAAAGGAAAAAAAACAACTCGCCAGGCAGAGGGAATAGCATATGAGTATGGACTTTTTCTGGAAAACTTAAGCAAATGTTGAGTGACTAACCGAGTAGTTGACTTTAGAATTATTCTAACCCATTAGATTATGTGATTATACAGACATGGATACAGATACAGATATATAGATATAGATATGGATACAGATCTAGATACATGGATTACACACAGAGGACACTTAATGGTTCACATAGACATCAACACAAACTGCTGCTTACTTGTCACTGTTAGTGATTTGTTTTAGTGGGATTTTTTCCCCCAAGTCTTTATAATTTTAGTGTGTAGCATAGAACAAAGTTGGTAATTAGAAGGAAGAGATATGCTGTTTTCAGGAGGGCAAAACTCTACTTCTTATCTTGCTGGCCTGTAGTAGGAGTTTAGGTAGTTAAGCCTGTTCTTATCCTTCCAAACAAAGCCAGCTCACTTACACAAAAGGCATCTCAGGCAGTGGCCAACATGTCTAAAACTGCCCCAGGACACTGTCGGTTTTTGTCTGTGATCTTTGTCTCCTCCTTCAACTCTGAGTAGTTCTGATTTTGACCCTGGTCTTGAGTCTGTTTTGTAGGTATGGGTAAGACTCGCTATGCCCGGCTTTGGAGCAGCCCTGTGTGGAACCTGATTTGAGTAGCCTCAACCTCAACTTTCTCAGGTCTGAGTAATCATGGGAGGGGTCCATAAAGGAAAGACGGCTGGCGAAAACTACTTTACTGTATATTGTGTGGTCCAAAACATAGAATTGAATTACACCCCAATTTCCCTACAGAATTAAGTGGATAAAATGTGAACGACATGCCATGGCTATAAAAGAATTATAGGTAGAAAAGTAACACTGATTCAGAAGCTATTTCATATTCATTAAGTAATAAGACTTAATCCCCCCATCACTCCATTGTATAGAATTTATCAGTTTCATTTTACAAATGAAGAAAGTGCAGCTCAGAGAAGAAAAGCAATATGTACAAAATTATGAATTAGTAAGATTGATAACTATGATTTGAACTCAGCTCTTTAACCAAGAAAACGTATTCTAATTTTTTTAATGTTTATTTATTTTTTGAGAGAGAGAGACAGTGTGAGTGGGGGAGGGGCAGAGAGAGAGAGGGTAGACACAGAATCTGAAGCAGGCTCCAGGCTCTGAGCTGTCAGCACAGAGCCCTAGGCGGGGTTTGAACTCACGAACCGTGAGATCATAACCTGAGCCGAAGCTGGATGCCTATCAGGGCATAAAAAAGAGCCAAAACTTGGTCCTCAGCAATGCTTATCCATTTACATCCACTGTAATGGATATGACTTATCCAGTTGCCAGTCTTTTGTTGTTTCATAGAGTTTTCTACCCATAAACAAAGAAATTAATAAAATTTACATTTATTATCTTTCAGTTCTTTCCATTGATTTGTTTCTGTTACACTTACTGATCAGGTGCTCAAAATTAACCTTTTCAATTTAATTGCCTTGCTTTGTGGGTAGGAAACAGTTGCCTTTTAAAATGTTATCAGCTATTTTACTGTTTATTTTTTACAAAAATCAGTAAACTATATTGGTCAGGGAAGGTCTCCAATTAGTTGCTAACACCCAGTTTGAAGAGTCAGTCAATATCTGAGCTTTTATTGAATCTTCAGCAGGTTGTATTAGAGATTGCAGCCCACTTCCATTATATGTAAAATCTATTAAACTGTACCTATTTATTCCCATTCAAAAGCAGCAGGGTAATATTTATTTCCACTTTTAATACGGGTTGCTTGGGTAAGATTATGTAAACATTGTGAATATAAATCAACTACAAATAGCTGGTGAACCCTTATAGAGTATTGACTTACAGCCTTTTAATTCAATTTGAGGTCATGTAATGTTAATGACATAAAAGCCAGTCATCGTTACCCATACAATTATGATTGACTTTTTTTTTCTGAATAGTATGCAGACTAAATAAATTTAGCTGGATTTGTGGGATGACAAAATCTGAACAAAAAAACAGATAAAATTTTTTCTACCTATATATTTTCTTTGGAGATTAGAATATGATTAGTATAGAGAAAACAACAATATATTCTGTTACATAATGTATACATTTTTTAAAATTTATTTTTTAATTTACATCCAAGTTAGTTAGCATACAGTGCAACGATGATTTCAGAAATAGATTCCTTAGTGCCCCTTACCCATTTAGCCCATCCCCCCCACAACCCCTCCAGTAACTCTCAGTTTGTTCTCCATATTTATGAGTCTCTTGTGTTTTGTCCCCCTCCCTGTTTTTATATTATTTTTGTTTCCCTTCCCTTATGTTCATCTGTTTTGTCTCTTAAAGTCCTCATAGGAGTGAAGTCATATGATTTTTTTCTTTGTCTGACTAATTTTGCTTAGCATAACACCCTCTAGTTCCATCCACATAGTTGCAAATGGCAACATTTCATTCTTTTTGACTGCCGACTAATATTCCGTTGTATATACATACCACATCTTCTTTATCCATTCATCCATCGATGGACATTTGGGCTCTTTCCATACTTTGGCTATTGTTGATAGTGCTGCTATAAACATGGGGGTGCATGTGACCCTTCAAAACAGCATATATCCCTTGGATAAAAACCTAGTGGTGCAATTGCTGGGTCATAGGGTGGTTCTATTTTTAGTTTTTTGAGGAACCTCCTTACTGTTTTCCAGAGTGGCTGCACCAGTTTGCATTCCCACCAGCAATGCAAAAGAGATCCTCTTTCTCCGCATCCTCACCAACATTTTTTGTTGCCTGAGTTGTTCATGTTAGCCATTCTGACAAGCATGAGATGGTATCTCATTATAGTTTTGATTTGTATTTCCCTGATGATGAGAAATGTTAAACACTTTTTCATGTGTTGGTTGGCCATCTGGATGTCTTCTTTGGAGAAGTATCTATTCATGTCTTCTGCACATTTCTTCACTGGATTATTTGTTTTTTGGGTGTTGACTTTGATAAGTTCTTTATAGATTTTGGAAATTAACTATTTATCTGATATGTCATTTGCAAATATCTTCTCCCATTCCGTTGGTTGCCTTTTAGTTTTGCTGATTGTTTCCTTTGCCATGCAGAGCTTTTTATTTTGAAGACGTTCCAATATTTCATTTTGCTTTTGTTTCCCTTGCCTCCAGAGACATGTTGAGTAAGAAGTTTCTGTGGCCAATATCAAAGAGCTTATTGCCTGCTTTCTCCTCGAGGATTTTGATGGCTTCCTGTCCTATATTTAGGTCTTTCATCCATTTTTGAGTTTATTTTTGTGTATGGTATAACATAATTTATACATTTAATAAATAGTCTAGAAAAGGATAGTCTATAGTTGAAAAACAGCAATTTTTCAAAATATGACTAATATTTACAAAATTCACCAAATTTTCATTTGGATGTTTTTATACTATCTTTGCTCATCCAAATACTATGGTATGTTTGTAGATGTTTGCATTATTGTGATGATTTGCAACCTCAAAATTCCACATTCTGGTTTCAAAGAGCAGAAGCATTTTTAAAACCTGCATATACAAGTTCTACTCTTAATAATTGTGGGGTAGCTCCCAGTGAACCAACCTTCTCACAGATAACAGGTATGAATTCTAAACAAAATATATTTTTTAAAAAATCCCAAATACCTAAAAGCAATGGAGAACAACCCCAAACAGGTAAGCTGGGAGGGATGTGTGTGCTTGGAAAGGGGAAGATACGGGATGCGTTTCAGAGTGCACAGGGCACAGTGGCTAAAACTCAAGTAGAATTCCACAGTGTCTCTTGTCTGTTTGTCTTTTTCTAAACGATCTTGAAAAAACAGAGGCCAGAATTATGAACAGCCACAGCTGCTACGAAGTGAAGGAAAAATATTGGGAAAAACCTGTAAAAGGAGCCTCAAAGTATGTGTATAAACTCTTCCCAAATCTCTCACTGATGCCAGACCTGAATATGACCCAGGCAGATGCCAAGCATACAAACTGGGGCTAAAAGAACAACACAGAAATCTGCAGTAGCTGCATTCCACAGGAAAGACTACAGTTTGCTGTTTGAATCCACATACGTTAACCAACCGATATAACACAGAAATAAAAAATGGAGGACTATTCTTCAGGAAAACATAACAGAATCCTGAGTTTCTATAAATGTATCATTCACAATATCCAGGATGCACTTTTTTAAAAAAATTATTAAACATACGAAGAGACAATAAAATGCTACCCATGCTTACAGCAGTGCATAGATCAACACTGGTATCACCCAGATACTGAAGTTAGCATACAAATATTTTTAAGCAGCTTTTATACCCATAATCAAGGACACACACAAAAAATGCTTACAATGAAAAGACAAATAAGAAGTTTCAGTAGATGAATAGAAACTACAAAAAATATCAAATATAAATTATAGAACTGAAAAATGCAGTATCTAGAATATAAAAAAAAAATAACAGCATGGGATTAATAGAAAATTGGAGATGAGAGACAAAAAGTGTAAGTAAACTTGAAAAAAAAACTGATAGACTTTTTCCTAAGTTCTTTTTTTTTCACATTTATTCATTTATTTTGAAAGAGAGATAGGGAGTGAGCAGGGGAGAGCCAGAGAATCCCAAGCAAGTTCTGAACTCAGTGCAGAGCCTAACGTGGGGCTTGACCCCATAAACAGTGAGATCATGATCTGAGCCAAAATCAACAGATTCTTAACCAACTGAGCCACACAGGTGCCCCTCCTAAGTTCTTTAAATACGTTTTAATGTTTAAAGAAAAAAAATATAATATTTCGGGGGGGGGGGTTGGGCAGGGAGGGTTACAGTGTATGTTAATGTAACACATATGACAATTATAACAAAGAAATGGTGGGTGGAGAGATCATGGTAAATAGACCTACATATCTCCAAGGTTCTTATGCTTTATAGTAAGTGGTAGATTATTAAAAATATTGACAGCACCAAATGTTTGAAGGTTTGTGGAGCAACTGGACTAGAATTCTACTCCACTGCTGTTGGGAGTGTAAATTAGTACAACGGCATTAGAAAAAAGTCAAGCATTTTTTTTTTAAATAAATTTAAACCTAGATCTACTTCATGACCCTACATTCCACCCATAGGTAAAATCCCAAGAGAAATGACAGTATGTATCTATGAAAAGACCTATACAAAAATGCACATGGAAGCTCTTATTATAATAACCCAACCTGGAAATAGCTCAAGTTCTTAATCAGTGGGAGAACTGATACAGAAACGGTGGTTTATTCACAAAATGGAAATGTATTCAGTATGGAACAAGATGACTCCCAAAAGCAATATGTCAAATTAAAGAAGCTTTACAAAAAAGAGTGCATGTTCTATTATTTGACTTTTTAGAACAGACAAACCTAATCTATTGGGAAAATAGAAAAAAAAAAAAAAAAAGATTGCTTTGAGGGGTAGACTGACCAGAAATTTCTGGGGTAATGATAATATTCCTGATGGGAGTTTATATTATACAAGTGTGCACATCTCTTAAAACTTATTAACTGTCGCACTCAATGAGCACATGCTACACCCAGGCAGGACGTGTGCATTTCACTGTAGGTAAATTTTACCTTAAAAAAGAAAGTAAACCAATATTGAACTCTAGTTAGTAATATTCATATTGAAGAGTTTAAGCATGAAGTTTCCAAGAGATGCTGAGTATATGAGTGTTTACTGGATGATTCTTTCAATGTTTCTGTATGCGGGGAAATTTTAATAAAATTTGTCAAAGAATCTATAGAAATATTATACATGTATATATATGTGTAAGTATATGTCTGTGTAATAACCACATACACATATATGTAGATGTACATGTGCATACATGCATATACATATGTATATATATTATTTCTTGCATTTCTTGGTTTTTATAAATTGTCAATGCAAGTAACAATAGAACTTTAAATTGACATTTCTTAAATCAAATGGGGAACAGTTTGTTAGATACTACAGAGGAAAACTGTCTTTTCAATCTCTGTCAGAATCAGTGGAAACAAGCAAAAGCAGGTGCTAGATCAGCAAAACAGATGAAAGTCTCCCCAAGACCCCAGCAGGCCAGTAATCAGCAGGTAACTCTATTTTCCTCGTACAGCTTTCCAATCCTTCCAGCTTTGATTTCATAAAAATAAAGAACTTTGACTTAGAATCATATTTAATACATAAGTGCTGTCTTTTGAAGAAGTACAAGTGAGTCATCGAGAAATGCATTCAATGTCCTCATAAGTGATCTGCGGTGTGGCACGGTTCAGACTGGTTTCTTAGGCTTTAGG
Source organism: Neofelis nebulosa (assembly GCF_028018385.1). Taxonomy (NCBI): domain Eukaryota; kingdom Metazoa; phylum Chordata; class Mammalia; order Carnivora; family Felidae; genus Neofelis; species Neofelis nebulosa. The sequence continues at coordinate 120,076,861 of NC_080787.1, read as the reverse complement.
TGATGTTTCTCTAGGTGGCGAACTAGACGGTTGTCTTCTGGTAGCAAAAAGAATTCAGTTCAAAGAAGCCTAGTAAGAATCTGAACTTTAAGAGTGGAGAACATAATTCCCCAAACCTAAGTGGCACTGTTAGTTTTCAAACCCAGTTACTGTGATCCCAAATGGGTTAGAATTAATTTTATTATTGAAGACTCACTGGTCTTACTCCCCTCCCAGCTCTAAATGAAAATTCTTTCCACCTGCTACACCATTCCTCAGTTTTCCACCACCCACTTCTCCTTTTCCCTTCCATACGCACACTCACAGGCCAATTTCCATCATAATTTTGTAAGTCTTGAAATTTGTTTCCAAATTTCTCCATTTTAAGAGAGCACTTCTTCAGCCTTCTTATTGTAACTGAATCCTTGCTTTCCTCTGACAGTGACACTCTGTAGATCTCCCCAGTGGATCCCTAGAACCACTGGGAAAGGAAAAGTAGCTTCTTTTAACTAGCTTTTAACTGCTACTTACAAAACAGTTCCTCTCGTGGCTCATAAATTCTTCTTTAAAAGTTGAAATCATCCGCCCTTTACACATGCTCATCTCCATTACTGACTGACCTCATGAAGACCATCCACAAAAACATTACTGAGTCAGTCATCTTTATCCCCCAGATCTCTGCCTTTCGCACCTAACAGCTGAACATCAACCAGCCTTCCTGTTATTCCACAGAAACTAGAAAATGTTAAATGGTTCTTTGAGAAAAAATACATCTGACTTCTCACCATTCTAAGATTTCTGCTTCCAATTTTTTTTTGTCTCCACCTTAACATCCTCTTTCTCTTTCTCTCTCTCCTCATCTATCTGTCTATACTTTTATATAAGGGTATCCTGTCCTGTCTTACCTCTACTGCAATCGCACCGTAACTTGTCTTTCTGCATGACTCCACTTCTGTTCATCTGCCACTGCGTCATGAAAATGATCTTCCTAAAAATTAAGTCTGATCACATCATTTTTTTTTTCACTTCTTTTTAACAACCTCTGTGACTTATCTGTTGCCTACAGGAGAATAGTCACTCCTTGGTCCCCTGGACATTTATAATCAGGCCCTTATCTACTTCTCTAAACTTATCTTACACATCAAATGTACTGACATCTTACTGTTTAAAACTATACCAGGTGTTTTGAAAATTCTACATCAGGCATTGCCTCACCAATTATCTTATCCATTCTATAATATTTTTCTTTTTCTGTGCATGGTCATCTACTCACCTTTCATGACCTGACCCAGCTCCCATATCCCCAGCTCTGTGAAAGTATTTTCTGACTTTGCCACATAAAATGCTGTTTCCTTGTTTTTTATTTTTTAAAGTTTATTTAGTTATTTTTGAGAGAGAGAGAGAGAGAGAGAGAGAGAGAGAGAGAGAGCACACACACAAGTGGGGGAGGGGCAGAGAGAGAGAATCCCTGTCTACACTGTCAGTGCAGAGCCTGATGAGTGGCTCGAGCCCACGAATGGCAAGATCATGACCTGAGCCAAGACCAAGAGCCAGATGCTTAACCAACTGATCCACCCAGATGTCCCTGTTGTTTCCTTCTTGGTGTCCACACAATACTTGTTGATGTTTTGTTATAACCCTCATCACACTGAAACTTCAATACACTTTACAGTGGATTTCTACTCTATAACATTATTGAATATAGAGTTAACACTAGCTAGCCTGTTATAACACTCAAATTTAAATTTATTGAATGAGAAGAAATAGATGCACTTGTGTATTCTTTCTAGAGAGAAATCTGGCAAACCAAAGCCAGTAAACTGATCACACCCTTGATTTAGTAGAAACGTAGAACCCTGTTTGGGCATTCTAGCTCAGTGAAATAATTCAAAGAATCCAAGCTATGTGAAACTATGCCAGACCTTTATCATTTCTTGGCTCCAGCCTCCATTTCTACTCTTAGGTAATTGACACTGTATTTAGTACAAAGGGTACATAGTTCCTCACCCCCTGCTAGGGAAGTAGAAGTAGGAAAGATCTTTCCTCTCCCCTTCCTTTAACAGTTTGGGCATGTGCCCATGATGTTAGCCTAGGGTTGTGAATCTTGAGCACTTAAAGAACAGGGCTAGGGAATAATGAAAAAAAAGATGACCGCTAAAGAGATAAAAGTATCAGTGGTGGTGGGGAAAAGAAGGGGTAAAGGGCAATGTCTGTAGAAAGACTCTAACTAGACTATTCAAGCAGTGAGACCTGCAAATGGCCTTGATGAGCACCATGTGCCATGCCTTGTGCTCAAAACTTTCCAACAATTCTGCAAGTCATGTGATACACTTTAAATACATTTCTGTACTTACATTATGTTTATACATTCCCCACCCACACACACATGCACACACATACACAAAGATCAAGAGAGTAATTTTATTATAACAAAATAAATAAATAGACATGTAGTTGCTTCATTTAAGCATCTTTAAGATAAAATGTGAAGGAATAGTAGTAGTGACAACAATCACAATTATTTACACAAAGACCCAATGCTTATACAATGATCACAATCAGAAGTGGCCACTTTCTTTTAATGTTTATTCATTTTGAGTGAGAGAGAGAGAGAGAGAGAGAGAGAGAGAGAGAGCAGGGAAGGGGCAGAGAGAGGGAGAGAAAGAATCCCAAGCAGGCTCTGCACTGTCAGCAGAGTCCATCATGGGGCCAAACTCATGAGAACCGTGAGATCATGACCTGAGCCAAAATCAAGAGTCACTTAACCAACTGAGCCCTCCAGGTGCCCCAAGAAGTGGCCACTTCAAAAATTGTTTCACAGTGAAAATTTCCTTCTAGGTTTTTTGGTTGTTTTCCCCTTCACTATGTTCTTTTTGATTACCTTGAAATGTGTGAAGTTTGGTAACCATCACTTTAAAATGATGATAACCTAACTCATGTCTTTAAAGAAAATCTTTCTAATGTAATCTGGCAAAAATAATTTCTAAATGTATATTTCTTGTTTTCATCAGTTTAAGTGAACATCGTGGGAGTAGTTGTTTTTCATTGCCTGTGCCTAACATATACAATTTTTATTACTACTCAGATATTGATATATATGTTCATATATCAGTACACACAATACATATATTTTAATTTCTCAAATCATGGTTCTTGTTAACATCTACAGTCAACCTACCAAAGACCATCACTAATATAATAACAGATGGTACATAGATATTTGCTATGGAAAAGTCACCCAGTCAATGACTTCTCTTCAATATAGTCAATTTCTTAATAATTAAAAAAAAATCATCCCATATTGTTTACAATACATCACAGATGTCTCTTTCCCCTCTCCCCACCTCCAATTATTCCTCCTACTCTTGGTACCTAGTATTTCTCCTGCTTGTTTATGCCAAGCACCTATCACTTCTCAAAGAGTAAGAGGAAACTGTTTGAACGTCTCTAACTTTCCATTTAAGTCTTTCAGGTCTGTGGAGCATTTTAAAAAAAATATTCAGGCAGGCAAACAGAGCTGTTTGCAAGTGCTTCAGTATTTGAAAGACAAAAGAGAACCTGCCAGTTTAAAATGTTCTAAGATGCATCAAGGAAGAAAAGGAGATACTTGTCTGCTGAAATTCTGAGCTATGTGGGTGTGGGGGAACACATTGGTATAAAACAAAAATGGGATGAAACGAAATGTTGCCGAAGAGAATGATTTCCAGCTGTGCACTGCAGGAAGTAACTCAATGCTTTTGATACATGATGCAGATGAAGAGTTTTATAGAACTAGAAAATCAGTCCAATTTGAACTAATAGCCATCCAGACACAACAATGCTTGTAAGCTGGAAAAAAAAAATAATAATGCTGAATCTAGTTGTTCAGGGAGAAAAAAAAAGAAACAAGGAGAGCATGTATTCTAGTCCAAACTTGCATTTATAGGCCTTTCAAATTTGTCTTGTACTGTTGCTAAGTTCTGCCCTTTCCAGCTTCCAAAATAAAGGATATTTTTGGAGACTTCTGAGTTGGTCTGGTCTCCTTTCTTCTTTTTACATAAGGAAACATAGTACATGTCTCCCTGTGGAATTAATTTTAAAAATTCTTGGGGCGCCTGGGTGGCTCAGTCGGTTAAATGTCAGACTTCAGCTCGGGTCATGATCTCACGGTTGATGAGTTCGAGCCCCACATCGGGTTCTGTGCTGATAGCTCGGAGCCTGGAGCCTGCTTCAGATTCTGTGTTTCCCTCTCTCTCTGCCCCTCTCCCGCTAGCAGTCTGTCTCTCAGTCTCTCCGAAACAAATAAACATAAAAAAAAATTTTTTTTAATTCTTTACTCTGTTCCTTCCAAACAGATTAAGAAGAAAATTTAAGTATTTTCATTTTCACCAGAGACAAAATAAACCAAATGCAACCATTTGTATTCCAATGGCGCCTAAGCAAGCTGTGCTTGTGGCATATCAATACTATTCTGTGTAGCAGATATTCTTACTAAAATGAGGACTAAGAGAGCCATTATGAACTGAAATGACATCTAGCCACTTGGCCCAGACAAGCACTATAGGATTTTATTAAATTCCTCACAAAGGGAATCATTTATCTTATTCAAACAAGATTATATCATGAATTTACAGTGACCTAAAACTTACACATACATAAGATAATAACTGCCATTGTAGCCCAGATATCTGGCAAGAATACTCACTGACAGATATATACCAGGAAGGGCAGGGCAATTCATCTCCATGACAATGACTTCAAGCAAGGCATTTGTATGCAGAGTTCTTCAAACTCCTCCAAATAGTATGTTTGAAACCAACTCTAACTATCCTATGCCTGGTAAATTGAAGTTGAACACACTACCTCTGATCAATAAAAATTCCTTGAAATGCAGAACAAAACCCCCCAATTTAGCAAACTATCATCAGGAGGGCTAGATTGAATAGATTCTTTATCTAACTTCAAATATACCTCCCCCAAATACAGGTCCCTGCTACTCTCCCTTCTGCCACTTGTTGAGTATTCAGTGGACTGCTCTGATCACAAAATTTCTGGTCCTTCCACTTTCCATGGATATCGTATCCTCTATCCATTTAAAATTAGAATCTACAAACTACTTTGTTTTTTTTTTTTTGTTTTGTTTTTTTGGTTTTTTTTTTAATGTTCTACTTGTAGAACAGTTCTGATTCATCCTAAAGGTTTTCAAAATCATATGATAAAAGTAATTATTATAGCTGGGGTACTTATTTAGAATGTTCTAGCATAAGGGTACCCAAAATATTCCTTGAGGGGGTGGCAGTTGGGGGAAAATAGACTGCTTCCAACTTCTTCCAACCTCACTTCATCAATATCAGCAGAACATATGTTCGGTATCTGCTCTCTTCTGCCTGGCTTACAAAACCAAGCCTAGAAACTAGATGTCTCTTTGGCAGGTCTGCCCGCAAACTCAAAACGGGAAGCAAAAAAGGCAAGGCAAGGAAAGGCAAAACATTTTTAAGTCCCTGAAAATGAAATGGAGAGCCGTACATTGGCAATGACCCCGTCACCAGAGGTGTTTGTAATATAGAACACAAATTGAAAACTTTGTGTCTATCTGATGTTAACAATCCAAAATGTAAAAATAAAAATATGATAAATCCCTAAGCTGATTGCTATGTGAGGAGCATAAGCTTGCATTTACATCCCTCACACAAAAATATCAGAAGGGGCTCATGTAAGCTTTGAGTCACACAATGGCAGCTGGAAAGATGCTGTTCCCCATGGGCCCTGCTCTTTAAGGACTGCTAGACAATTTCTTATCTCTAATGATGAAACATATATTAAAAACATTGTTCTACACCATGTTTCCTCTGGTTTAAAAGACAGAAGAAGAAGAGGAAGAAGCAGCAGCAGCGAAAGGAGGAGAAGAAAACAATGACAAGTTATATTCATTTGTTTTTTCTTTTTCATTTGTTTGTATTAATAAATATACAAGTTCCTCGGGTCTTGATCCTATATCCTCTTCCTGTTTTGTTTTTTTTTTATTTTTTTTTTTAACCTTTATTAATCTCTGAGAGACAGAGCATGAGCTGGGAAGGGGCAGAGAGGGGGAGACACAGAATCCGAAGCAGGCTCCAGGCTCTGAGCTGTCAGCACAGAGCCCGATGTGGGGATCAAACTCATGAACCCTGAGATCATGACCTGAGCCGAAGTTGGATACTCAACTGACTGAGCCACCCAGGTGCCCCTCCTTTTCCTGTTTTATTCTCCTCCCCAAATAATCTCATCCACTTCAAAGCCATTCACATACCATCTGCATAGTACAACTAGTACAACTCCCAAGTTATATCTCCAGGCCAAAGATCTCTTTGAAGCGCAGGCCTCCTGGTCCAAATGCTGGGTTAACACCTCCACTCAGATGTCTTGCTAGCATCTCAAAGTTTACCCGAAGCAGAGCTCACGACTTCCTATGCTCCGGCACTACCACCATCCCCCCTGCCCCACACCCTGAATTAGCTACTCCTAAATTCTCTCTAGCTCAACACATTCTGCTTTTCCTACCCAGTGTTTCCTACAGAAAGCTAGGAGTCATTTTGCTCCCACTCTACCACTAAATACTATTCTAAGTCCAAAATTAGTTTCACATCCGTTTGCTTTTCTCTAGTGCCACTACCAACACTTGGAGCCAAATTATGGCATTTTTAACATCTGGACTTTTGCAAAAGCCTCTTAAATGGACTCCTGTTTACCTTCTGCCTTTTTATCAATCCACTTTTAATAAACTGGATTTTCTTACGGTGCAAATCTGATGAAGTCAGTCCTCTTCAAATCTTTTAATGGATTATAACTTAGGTTAAGTTTAAAAATTATTACCCTGCTATAAAGTGCTCACCAAACTCCACACCCAAAAAACAAATAACCCAGTGAAGAAATGGGCAGAAAACATGAATACACACTTCTCTAAAGAAGACATCCGGATGGCCAACAGCCACATGAAAAGATGCTCAACGTTGCACCTCATCAGGGAAATACAAATCAAAACCACACTCAGATATCACCTCACACCAGTCAGAGTGGCCAAAATGAACAAATCAGGAGACTATAGATGCTGGAGAGGATGTGGAGAAACGGGAATCCTCTTGCACTGTTGGTGGGAATGCAAATTGGTGCAGCCACTCTGGAAAACAGTGTGGAGGTTCCTCAGAAAATTAAAAATAGACCTACCCTATGACCCAGCAATAGCACTGCTAGGAATTTACCCAAGGGATACAGGAGTACTGATGCATAGGGGCACTTGTACCCCAATGTTTATAGCAGTACTTTCAACAATAGCCAAATTATGGAAAGAGCCTAGATGTCCATCAACTGATGAATGGATAAAGAAATTGTGGTTTATATACACAATGGAGTACTACATGGCAATGAGAAAGAACGAAATATGGCCCTTTGTAGCAACGTGGATGGAACTGGAGAGTGTGATGCTAAGTGAAATAAGCCATACAGAGAAAGACAGATACCATATGTTTTCACTCTTATGTGGATCCTGAGAAACTTAACAGAAACCCATGGGGGAGGGGAAGGAAAAAAAAAAAAAGAGGTTAGAGTGGGAGAGAGCCAAAGCATAAGAGACTGTTAAAAACTGAGAACAAACTGAGGGTTGATGGGGGGTGGGAGGGAGGGCAGGGTGGGTGATGGGTATTGAGGAGGGCACCTTTTGGGATGAGCACTGGGTGTTGTATGGAAACCCATTTGACAATAAATTTCATATATTGAAAAAAATAAAGAAAAATAATTTACGTTATTAAAAAAAATTATTACCCTGCTTACGATATCCTCTCATTACATTCAACCGACTGCCTTTAATCAATTTCCAGAACAAGGCTCTGCTTTTTCCTTCCTCAGGACCATGTCTAGAAATCCCTGCTCCTTAATTTTCCTCTACTCTTCATACCTCCTACCTTTCACGAGTCTTCCTTCCTGATATCCTTCTTCTTCTGAGATATTTCCTAACCCTTTCCAAACAGTGCCCCTTTACAATCCCTAATTATGCCTTACTTTTCCTCTGTCGCACTGATTACAATGTGTAATTTTATAAAACGATTATTTATCCAAAGTCTATCTTGCCCGAACAGCAGCTCCCCAATAGAAGAAGCTATGTTTTTTTGTTTTTGTTTTTTTTACTTTGTTCACCATCGTCCTCAGAGCCTCTCCAGGTATGGACACATAAGGTGCTCAAAAATACTCTCTAAGGAAAAATGTAGCTTAGAATTTAGGGCCTCTTCTGATGAAATGGATAACTTCCTTTTATCAAAATATAAAAAGAACAAATAATGAAAAAAGCAAAACAGAACAAACAACGTACAACAAAACAAAACAAAACCACACAGATACAGTTATTTTACTGTTTTAGTGACTTGACAACACAGAGGTAATGTTAGCCTCAAGGGCTAAAATGAATATTCCTTTAAAGTTTATTTTGTTAATTGTCTTCCTAAACTCAAATCCCTATCTCTCGGTAGTTTCTCAGCTTCTGTCTTAGAAAATAAACAAAAAACTGTCTTTTGTGTTCTGTTGTAAGTCACTTTGAATTCTCTCTGGGATTAGGTCAGCTCAGTTGATAAGATTTTTGGGTTAGGGGTTATATTGATTTATTGATTGGTATATTTCCCAAAGCCCCAGGCTATCTGCCCCCCCCCGCCCCCACCAACACACTCCTCCCACAGAAAAACAAAACCAAAACCAAACGCACACACACACACACACACAATTTTGGAAGAGATAAATGTACGATTCTAATAAATATAATGTAAAGTTATGCCCACCGATGGCTTGCTTCTGGAACTTTTATACTGCATTATCACTTTCAAATTGCACCAGGTCTCAGTCTGATCCATAGGGTGAAGAATTAGAATAAGAGTCGCATGAAAAAATATTTCACAGCTGACTCAAGCATCTAATTCTGTTTTATGCTTTAAAAGCAAATTCTATGCAGCTTCAGTATATCTACGGAAATACTTGTTTTATAGACAAATTTTTTTTGAAGTGAGATTTGACAGTGTTTATAGCAAAACACTTTGTTCTCTAGCAGCTGTTTGAACACACACATAAATATGCAGGAAAACTCACAAATATTCTGTTTGCTCTTGTAAATACTTGAAGTGAAAAAATCAGCATTTTACAGTCATTTAGCATAGTGTTGCTAATAATACTTTTCATTTACCGAGCACATATAAACTCTCAGATATAATGAGGTTTTTGCCAATTTTTTTTTTTTTTGGCTATTTTACCAACATTCTATGACCACCAAACTCTAAGTTCCTTGAAGGCAAAGAGTGTAATTTATTAATCTTTTTATTCTCAGAGACAACTAGATTCACTGACATCAAATGGGTGCTCACGCATTTTTCATAAAATTAATGAATCTCATTAATGAATTGATTTAGTCATACCAATTCTAACTTCTTTTTAAAAACTCTGCATGGAGTAAGTACATTTGTTCTAGTTCCTCTAATCTAACACAACAAACACAAACAAAAACAAAAACCACGAGCCTTTCTCACAGGGCATGTACTGTTAATGTTTGTTGAAGCAATGCAACTCATTGATCATAATAAATGTGTAGCACTGACCATTTCAAAATATTTTCATGTATCAATTCATTCTCAAAAAAAAAGATAAAGGATAGGCATTATTAGCTGAATTTCATAGATAAAACAATGGGAGATCAGTAATGAGAGATAATTCTCTAAATAAGGAACTTGCGTTTTTCAAACTCAATTCCAGCTCTTCGTTAACTATATGTAACACATATTCATTGAATTCCTTCCCTCCAACTGCCCAGGCACTCAGCTAGGCAGTAATTATATAAGAATAAACAACACGGGCATGACCCCTTTCTTCACAGAGCTTAAAACCAGTGCAAGAGAATTATATAATAGAATTTCTGCACAGATTTTATTAGAAACATTTCCATATCGGATACAGTAAATACAAGACCAGAAGTAGGGGTGACAGCAGGTAGCAATGAGAAAATTTCAAAGATATTCAAACTAAGTGTGGCCAGCCATCAAGTACAGACAGTAAGCTAAGATAATGGTGGATAGAAGTCCAGAGACACCAGATTAAACTAATCTTCACTTTGCATTCCTAGGCAAAGACCTGGAACCTAGATATGGAGATGAAGAAATTAAAGATAAGGGTCTGGAGAAATGATGTGATTCTGAGTCAACTGTTTGCAGAAAGAAAAACTCTGTATTCTAGTCAAGAGTCAGAGGTAGACTTTAGCAGGCAAGCAGCTCTGCATCAACAGGTAGAGACAAGGGGCACCTGGGTGGCTCAGTGGGTTAGGCATCTGACTTTAGCTCAGGTCACGATCTTGTGGTTCATGAGTTCGAGCCTTCTGTCAAGCTCTATGCTGACAGCTCAGAGCCTGTAGCCTACTTCAGATTCTGTGTCTCCCTCTCTCTCTGCCCCTCCCCTGCTCATGCTCTCTGTCTCTCTTTCGCTCAAAAAAATAAAGCAAACATTAAAAAAAAAATAGGCAGTGACAAGAAGTATCTACAGTTGGTTGTCCTAGAGGTCTGAGGATAAAGTGACCATGCCATTCCTAAAAATCAACTTAGGTTTTCAAAATTCAAAAATTTCTGAAAAACTGCTTTCAACATGTGACCAAAGATCACTTACTACTGGTCACTAAAAAGATTTCCAAAAAATTTCCTTGATTTTATGGGGTCTTTTGCCCCAGTTTTTCTCACAACTTGTGTATTTGGAAGCATGTTTCTTTTCCCCAATTATTAATGGGCAGTAAGGAAAGAACTCATCATCATCAAGTTTATGTTCTTTAATAACTTCAGTCATCTTTAAATTTTCTAATTTTCATTAGCATTCCCCCAGAATAAATACCATTGCAACTATTTCCAGATCTTTAAAAAGTGTTTTATCCTCATTGGAATCCATGAGATTGGGGCACAAATAGAGAAGAGAGGTATCAGTGTGACTCTATAATTTGCAGTTGGTTACTGGTTGTTTACATTAAAACCTAATTCAGTTCCCAGTCCTGATTGGCAGTCAAAATTGACAGAAGGAAGTTGATAGGCTCCGGGATATATTATTAGGGATGAAGGAAAACATCTCTGTAAGCATCCGGGGTTGACTAGTCTTTGGAGTATCAGTCTTACTGTAAGTATGATATCCAAAATGAGACAGTCTTGCTTAAAAAGATGTTATGGAAGGTGGCTGTGTAACTGTTGTCTAATTAAATATGCCTAATCAGTTTCCTTTTTCAAGAGTATCACTCTACTAAAATTCCATCCACTTCTGAGTTTTTATATGCCACCACACATGATACACTCTTATTTATACTCTCTAGTATGTTAATTGCATAGTAGTTAGAACTCTTCATTGCTGATGTATAATGAGCTCTCAGATCACTACAGTATCGCAAGCTATTTTTTCTACACACTTGCACACAGTGTAATTTTTTCGTCATCTTGTTTTAGTGTCATGAGATTTTTGCTTTCAAAGTAAATTGCTCTTCAATTGTACTGATGAAACTTCTGATTTGTGTCTGCTCATTTCTCTTACTGTTCTCTCCTTGTATCTAATATTTTATCTATTTTTTTTACTACTGGTAAATTTAACAATAAACTATATCATCTGAAATCATATCTAGATAATATATCCTGCATTATTTCAGAAGTGAAATATATATTTGGTGGATTCAGTTATGTCAAGACAGCCAAAGGTTGGTCATTTTTTGTTATTAATATTGAATCTCGTAATAACTGCCAGATTGGTTTATAGAAGTTACAGGTCAGAGTAAAATATTCCAAAAGTAATTCTTTTATTCAAAATATGACAATAATAATAAAGAGTTGATCACATTGGAAGCTTAAGTTTAGACACACATAGATTAAATTTAAAGACCATATTGTTTTCCCTCAGACTCCAAAATTTATTCAAGAAGGTCAACTTACTGAGTGAAATGTTTTCAGTATATGGATTTATTCACTCACAAAACTATAAATATTAACTGGCCCCAATATGTTGAAACAAGAAATTTGAACATTTTCAGAATAGTATGTATTTTCTTGGCTACTACAAGAATGCCAAGTAAAGTGTTATTCTTTACAGATATATATTTTGTCTACCCTGTCAGTAATGAAGCAGACTTGTACATCACACTTATGAAAATAATAGATGGATTTAGGGCCTTAGGATTTCTAGACACATTATAATAAGATTTGTTAATTGTCTTTCTCTAAATTGAAAGCTTATTTAATTAATCTACTGGCTTAATGTAATGCTAACTTCAAGAATGTGTTCAAGAAATATTAGATAAATAGATCAACTAATGTATGAATACAACATAAAAGTCTGGTTTTCAATATGAATCAGAAAAAAATTACACTGCAAAGAGCAATAGGAATAGTTTATCATTTAAAATATGAGTAAAATATGGTATTTTGTATGTGTGTGTGTATACATATTGTTTTAGAGCTATCATACATAAACCCTTCTCTTTTAACTTCTAATTATCAGGTCTAATCTTTGTGTTTCAAAACTATATTCTAATTTCACATTACCTTCAATCAGTACTTATATAGCTTCAAGCCCCATTTTTATTCAAAGCAGAAATTATCATTATTTGCCAGATTCTTGTGCATTATAGTCAGATTCAGATCTACATAAGTCCACTTTCTTTATGTTTGTGCCCCACTCCAGATCCTCTGATAACCCTAATTTGACTCTTAGATTAAATATAAATGCTTCACCTAGGTATTCCAAGTATTCCATAATTTCACTCTAATCCCCTTCCCTACCTAACTGTATTCTAAATTTATCTCATTATTATGAGTTAAAATCCCATGCTATAGTCAAATGATTTCATTATTTTAATCAGAAAACACTACCTCTATAAGATCAAATTAGTACTGAGGATGATGAGTATAGTTAACACTGTTGTATGGTGTATATAAAAGCTGTTAAGAGAGTAAATCCAAGAGGGTAAATCCTAACCATCTCATCATGAGCAAAAGACTATATTTTACTTTTTTTTTTTTTTTGAAAAATCTGCTAAACTTATTGTGGTAATCACTTTACAATATACATAAGTCAAATCATTATGCCATACATCAGAAACTTATACAGTACCGTATGTCAATTATATCTCAATAAAACTGGGGGAGAAACCCATCTCATTACCCACTACACCTAGTTTATGTTAATATCCCTATCTGAATTATTGTCCATAGTTCTTCATTTAATATTTCCTTCAAAATCAGTTAAAAATCCATCCTCTTGATTAGAAAAATGTCCCATCCTGCTTTACTCATCAATTTATCTATATTATATAATTTATCATTTCAAAAACTATTCTTTGTCTTACATAGATATACTCCTGACATTAGAACAAAATATTACATGCTAGTTTTGAACACCCAGAATGCCTATCATGTGGTACTCAGAAGTGCATAGTGAGTACTCAAAAGTTCTCATCAAACTCTTTCATTTCACTTGCATGGTATAAACACACATCTCTCTCTCTCTCTCTCTCTCTCTCTCTCTCTCTCTCTCTCTCTCTCTCTCTCTCACACACACACACACACACACACACACACACACACCCCTCCACATATTAAAGCCTATCAGCTGTTGGGTAAAAATTTTCACAAACTATTACATATGGATTCTAGCATATTAATTTATCATTCATTCAGCAAATATTTATAGAGTTCTTGTTATGTACAACATAAGACCAGACTTGAGCTAGTCACTCTGGAGTTACTCATTTCTGTAACTCCTCTGTCAGTGTCTAGCTCAAGCTCTCCACAAAATTAAAATAAACTCAATTGATAAGAACTAGCGTATCTGGGAGTGTCTGGGTAGCTCAGTTGGTTAAACACCTGACTCTTGGTTTCAGCTCAGGTCATGATCTCACAATTTGTGGCTTCAAGCCCCACTGTGCTGGCAGCATGGAGCCTGCTTGTGATTCTCCCTCTCTCTGCCTTCTCCCCCTCCTCATCTCTCTCTATGTCTCTCTCAAAAATAAATAAATAAACATTAAAAAATAATTAGGGTATCTGTTTTTAAAGTGTTTATTTATTTTGTACAACTATTTACAGAGACATTCTCTTTCAATAAAGGAGTTATTACTAAGCAAGAGATACATATTTTATTTATAAATAAATACTTTTATTTTTAATACTGAGTACTAGTTTTCTCTTCTTTTATAATCAAAATTACCTGGAATTTTCCACTTTGAAAAATGTTCAATTTTAGCTATGGCTGAATAGAGAAAGTAAGGCCTAAGCAGATGGCTGTCAAAACACCAATGACTACATACTATGGGCTGAGAACTTGAACACAAAAATATGCAATGTGGTACAGAGTAGACTTCTTCCATGTAAATGTCAAGGGACATCTGGCTTGAAAACTCTGAAAAATCAATTTGATGCTATTCTATATTTGCTCTGTCTTCCACGAATATTAAATTATATCAGCATCTGCTAGAATCCCTGACAGGAAAGGCCATGTCCCCAGAACGATTTCAAACCCTAGTGTTTCACTTTCCAATATCAGAAAACAGCTGGAAGCTGAAAACTGACTTAAAGTGTTGTCTATATGAATGGAGTTTTTTGGGAAATAGAACCCTTATGCCTGAAAGAGTTAATGCATCCCCACTCACAATAAATTATCCTTTCTCTAACAAAGCCACATATACCAATTGCTTGTAAACAGCTCTATTCTTGGAGTTTGTTTCTAAATGTGTAGCTGCTACTTTCATCCTTGCTGTTAGACTCAATTTCAGTGCACATTTATGCAACTGTCTTAATGCAAAATATTTTACCATCGTACTATTTGCAACTTGATAATGTATTTGTGTTAATTAAAATGTTACATATAATTTAACAGGGAAATAGATATTCAACAAATTTAGTTGATACGGTGCGAATGTATTTAATCACCATGGATACTTTTTATACCTGTTCAAAGCCCCTATTTCATTCTGCATCATAGAAAGATCATTGATACCATGATTTCAATCTCACATAACCTATCATTCTATTCCGTATCACATTAAATATGAAATCCCGACGACATATACAGACAGAGTAAGTGCAGGGCATTGTCTTAATAAGGTAAATTAATATTCAAATTAAAGCACCAATTCTAGTTGATGGGTAAGTTTGACACACACAAAGAAATACATAGGTGGTTCGTGAAAGTTTGCCCGTGTGAGTGTGTGTGCAGGCATGTGCACAGCAAATACATTTCTATGACTGAATCTGCACTGCCTGTGAAGCGTAGCAAAATTGGAAAATGATTCGGAGCTGAAAAAGAGCAAGTACTTTGTTCCACTAGAAAGAAATCACTGTAAATTTTCTTGTGGCTCTATAATGTAGTCAGAATGCTTCAAATGTAATTTCCTTAAATGAGCAAAAACTGCCACAGGTATATCATATGTACCCTGCACCCACCCTGACCACAGAGCTCACATCACTGCTGCTCAGTGGCTATGAAATCTCCCATTTCCCATTTAAAATGCATGAATTTGCACATCATACCAAAAAGAAGCAAAACGGTTTCCTTGATTTAAATTTTTTCAATTTAATTGTAATTCTGATATGGTTAGACTCTTTTCTCCACAGACCCTTCTTGTTAGATATGAATTCTCCTTGACCTACTAACAAAGCTATTAATAAAAAAGAGTAATTGTAGCTATATTATAGCAAAATGTGGTATCTCTACCTTTAGGAAAGAACAATAATGTTTTCAGATCTCTGTTTTTTTAAAAGAAATCCTTAAAAACAAAATTCATGCTTTAAGCTTCTATTACATATCATTTCAAATGTAAAGACAATGTGTATGAATATTCACACTTTTCTCAGAAATTTACTTAATACAGATAAACAAGCAATCCAGGAGTGAGGGGAAAAAATGACTTTTAAAAGTGGAAGGGAAAGGTCTATTTTATTGAGTTGCACGTTTCATTTATTTTTTCACATTTTATCATATGTCAATTCTCTCTTTTCTGAATGATTCAAACTAGACTCCTCAACAGGTTCACTCAGATATGGACACTTACTATGTGTAATGGGAAGTGGTCGTTATTGCAATATTTATTTCTATACATTGTGAATACCAAAACCATTTAGCACTAAATTAATTTTTAAATTTTCAGAAGTCAAAATAAAATATTTCTCATGGCACTTGACTATTTTCACAGACTTTAAGCACATTTCTGCCTAATTAAAATATGGAAAGATGTTTGGATATATTATTTCGATCAAGACAGTATGAACTGTTAGACAAATCTATAGCTATACTATAATTTAGTTGAATCTATTCCTTAGGCATACTATATTTCCTCTAGAAATTCAGAAATAATTTTACCATGCTTCTTAAATATTTTTCACACATCATTTAACTTATTTATATGATGTACTTGTTATATAACAGAGTACTTGAGTAGATCCAACACTGAGATTGTATTTAGTTCTAGAGTAAATTTCTGAATTACCCTGCTTTTAACATAGATCAGCTTTGCAAATGCAAGGAAGAGATAAAGAACTTCTCACAGATTGTTGCTAAATTAGCTGCTAATAGACCCTTCCAATCTCAATAAGTAGGTCTCATCTATGCCCCACTATTCATTTGGTCATGATCATCTGGCTGTGGAACAGTCAGACTGTATTTGTTCATGTACCTGTTCACCAAAAAAATAATAAATATCTATTAAGAATTTATATCAAGCACTATGATATGGAGTGAATGACAAAGACAAAAATAATACTGATGTAGAATTAGTACCCAATGAGCTAGCAAAGTACATGACTTATAAGTAAGTATAATCAAACATTTAATACAAATTGATACAAATACAACAATACGATAAATGTTAAAAGGGAGGGAGATTAAAGAAGTGACTGAACGAGGTTGGCAAATCTGGAGATAAGAGAATAAAACCAGAGTGCTAGTCTAGCAATACAAGCAAGATACAAGGCTAGAGAGTACTGACAATAGGTACAGAGAGAAGAGGAACAATTTAAGAAATATGAGAGGGTAAAATCAATGAGATTTGTAATTCACTAAACATGAGGAAGACTCAAAGATGATCCCCAGGTTTCTTTGCTAGCACTCAGGTTCGGAATACAGAAAGAGCCACAGATCAGGTTGAAGGTCTAGACCTGGGAATCTCCAATGTATACTTAGAACGGATGCCAAGGAAGTGTTTGCAGATACACAGAGGAAGTCCAGGGAACTGAAAACGAGAAGTATGGAATTCAGAAGAACCTCTAGGCATGTATGAATTACACAGGGGGACCTATAAAAGTTACCCAGAAGTGATCAACCTAAGAGGGCAGAAGAGAATTCAAAGTAAGTGTCCTCTCAGAAGTCAATGGGAAAGAGTCCTCAAAAAAAGAGGGAGTGCTCAAACATGTTAAAGGCCACCACGAATTCAATGAAGATAGAGAAAAATCCTCACTGGATTCAGAAATTAAGGGTCTACTGGTGAACTTAATAAGAATAGCTTTATAAAGATGGAAACTGAAGGCAGAATGTCACTAGTTGAGGACTGAATGGATATGAGGCAGCAAGTATGGACATGGATGCAAAGGAGGGTAGTGTATACATTTTTTTGTTTTATCTTCAAAAAGGGAAAGAATTAAAGAAAAATTCTGAAAGGAAAGAGCTGATAGGGTGCTGTGTTAAAAGCATAACTAAGAGAGAAGGAGAAAGTAGGTGGAGAGGGATCCAATTATGGGGAATATTCAAATTCAAAGTGTCAATCTATATTGGCATGTAAATGCAAACAGTTGTTCCCAAATGTCTAACCTAGAAACACTAAATAATTTTAGTACTCACATTACCTTTAGGCACAATAGCATTTTAAAGTTAGTGATTCTATTTATTTTGTTGAGTTCTTATTTTGCCTCCTGCGAAGAAGTCTTTGTTGCATAGAAAGTGGGGTTGATGCTTTCCACTTATCAAAGCCATTTCCTCTTACTATTCAACAGAGAAGTCTACAGCTGTGAGTTATGTTAATAAAAGCTTCTGAAGTATGATGATTTTATTTGGGCACTCCTCATGTATCTAGCTATTGATTTTGCCCACATTTATCAAAATCTAAGAACATGCTGACAATGTATGTCAGAGTACTATTTTTGCTCAACTCTGGCTAAGTGATTAAAGTACAATTTCTTAGGCACCCAGAAAATTTTGCAACTGAGAATGAATTTATAACATGCATATCATTGAACACTTAATTTTTGAGTAAATGAGGGTTTAGTGTGGTGATGAATACACAATGAGAGTTTGTCAATGGACAGAATTTCTTCTGAGTTTCATGAATAAGCAAAATGTAGAATAAGCAAAAAAATGTGCAACATTATAACATTCCTTTTAAGTAAAACAAAATAGAATCTCAGCCTTAAAAACCTCAAAAATGTGTGATGTTATCTAACAGCCTCCTGAAAGCTTACTTTATTTTCCTTTGCCAGCGTTACAAAATTTTATTTATATCCTAAACATCGAGAAGAAAATAGCCAGAGCAAACCATCCACCCAACAAAACAACAATAGCAGAACTACTTAGGCTCAACCCCCCATAATTACTTGCAGGAGAGATTTTTACTAGCATGTTTAATTTTTACTGCTGTTTCCTTTCTAATACTGTTTAAAGCACTAAGGAACTCTCCAATGGATGAAATTTCCTGGAACCTTGAAGTTCATAACGCTGTCTGGCATGCCTTATGGCCTATTTTTGGTCCATGGCCTACTTAAAGCCACATTCTAGAGGAAACTTTTTCTTTTGGAAACAGAGGTAAGTAGCATCCCAAATTAGTCCTCATCTCTTTGTAAAACCTACAGTCCCTAGAGAAAAGATATATATTTAAGTGGAGGAACACAGGAAGCTTTTCTTTCTTCCCTTTGGCTATTTACTAGTCTCTTGTTTCCTTACCCACCAGTTCTTATCGGGACAGGACACACTTCCAATTACACAAAAGTCACCTACAGTTTCCTCCTGGGATAATAACACCTGTTCTTGCCTGAGCTATTCAAAGGGATGCTCAGGGCATTCTCTCTCTTACCTTTTCTTTCCAAAGCTGCTGCTAATTCTTGTGGGTACAGAACTAACTACACTATATATATATATACACATATATGTGTGTTTGTACCAAATGGAGAAAAAAATAACAGAAGAGAGTTTCTCAGCACTCAAACATATTTATTTCCAGAATTATGTGTGCTTTCTGTATAAGTTCAAGAAATAAGCTATGTTAAGTAAAGCTGATATCTAATTCTACCAGTCTATAATCTACTTAAAACCAATGACAACGTGATTTCAGCATCTGAATAATTTGCCTTTCCAAAACTGTTTTGACTTTTGTACAAAGGCAAGTCAACATAGAAGAGTAGTCGATTCATAGATGAAATTATAAGTCTTATAACATGCTAAATTCAACAATTCAACATTTTGTTCAATTTATGAGATATTGCCATTTAGCAACCAGGACTTCACATAATCACATGGTCTATAATTCAAAAACTGGGATTTTTCTCAAACTCTGAGATTTAAGCCTACTATCCATTGAAATGCAAATCCAAAATGGCAAAACCTCAGAGAGTTACTGGGAAATTAAAATTGTGAAGTTTTCTTCAATGGATCACTTGTGTGAAATCAAAGTTATTCATAAAATGTGAGGCCCCAGGGTGGCTCAGTCAGTTAAGCATCTGGCTTCAGCTCAGGTCATGATCTCATGGCTTGTGGGTTCAAGCCCCACATTGGGCTCTGTGCTGACAGCTCGGAGCCTGGAGCCTGCTTCACATTCTGTGTGTCCCTCTCTCTCTGTCCCTTCCCTGCTCGCACTCTGTTGGTCTCTCTCAAAAATAAATATTAAAACAAATTTTAAGTTATTCATAAGATGCGATTCTATTCAGAGACATAATTTGACAAAAAGAATTAAAAAAATTCTACATAGGTGAATACTTCTTCTGTTTGTGGCCCAGAACAGCTGTGGCCCAAATACTTGTGACCATCTCTCCCTGAGGAAAAAGTAACTTCTCCCTGGAAGTTACCTCTCTAGAGAAACTACACGATCCCAGAGGGGGAAAATCCACACATTCTTGTATTTGACACTTCCCTAGCAAAACAAGTGCCTGTCCTCAGTCAACCTATTTCTCTGCCTCACACTCAGGGCCATCAATCATCTCAGCCAGCTCCTTAATCAAGTGATTTGAGGCCCACAGTGAAATATTAATAGAGAATAAAGAATGCAGATTCTTTTTTTTAGTGAAGAGTATCTCATAAAAAAGAAGAATCAAGATTAAACGAGAAAAAAATCTGGAAGACAAAAGATTATACAAAGGACTGATAATAACATTTTTTTTTAAAAAGAAAGAAACCTCTCATTACTATTCTTGGGGAAATTCAAAAAGAGAAAAAGAATAGAGTAACATAAAAAATTAATATTACAAATATTTCTGAAGTAAAGTTTTAATACAACTTTTGGAAGACAGAGTTGAAGACATTGCCTATAAAAGAGAAACAAAAGAAAAACAGATTAAAATTAGAAGGGGAAAGAAGACATAGATCATCAATACATGAAGGCCAAATTGGATGAAGAGGACCTTCAAAAAGACAGAATGGAGACAGAAGAATGTATATTAAAAACTACACACACATAGAAAAATTACCCAAACTTGAATAAGTAGATAGACCAAAAGTGAGTACCATTTTATATAATTATTTCAACTTAAAAAAAAAAAAATTCAGAAAGCTTATTGCCCATGCAACACTTCTTAAGAAAACACTTGAGGATGTGCTCCAACAAAATGAAATAAATAAGCCAAAAAAGAGGAAGGTGTGATTTAAATGTAAGTAAACAGTACAGTAAGCCTAGGCAACAATACTCCAAGTTCAGGCAAAATACAAAGGACTTTGGGCAGAGAGATCTAAAAAAAGTAGGGCTATTTAGAACAACCAATATACTGAAATATGTTTGGGGGAGAACAATATGATGATGATGAATAGTACAAGAAGTACAAGAATAATTGGAAACTCAAGAAATATAAATATTGTTCAGTGTTAAAATATCTATTCTTGCTGTCTTGAGAGCTATCCATGTCCTATCTTGAGAGATTATTTTTTATTTATATCATAAGATGTAAATACCAATTTTAAATATAATTGTGATGTACCTACATTAGGAGGATAGTCAAGGAAGATCAGGTGTAAGAAAACTAAACTGTAATTTATAAAAACAGAGTGTCATTTGATGGTATCTAAAACTGACAAATTGAGAAATGTGAATAAAAGCCTATCAGTAAAATATCTGAAGAAATAGTAAAACATATTAATATTACACACCTAAAAGGAACATGACTGGGTGGGAATTAGGATAGGTAGATAAATGTATTTCATTTCATTTCATTTCAAGCTTTTTAATACTGTTTTTAACTCTTTTGTTTAATTTAATTTTAAGATTAATTTCCTGACATGTTTCAACTCCCTTAGAGTTACTACCTATGCTTCTTAAAGCAATATAAAAGATCATCATGTGCTTTCTTTCAATAATTCCTTTTCTGAGATACTTCATTTTTGTTTTCTAAAAGAAAATCTCTTGTTCAGACACTATTGTTACACAACCAATTCTAACTTGAAGTAGCAACAAGATTTTACAATGGGCAACACATCTCCTCCTTTTCATTCTTGTTCTAAGGCAACAAGATTTAACAAACAGATATTCCCAATCTATTTTTTCTCCATACAAAGTGGACAGGAAAATCCCCTAAAATTTTTCAAATCACATAATGAAAAGAGATTCCATGAGAAACAAAACTTACAGTTTCAGAATATTAGTTATTTCCATGTATATATTTAGATCTCCAAGATCTAAGGTATTTATTTGCTTTTATCTCCCCTTGATGTGAACTTTTTTAAGAGCATCTTTACATATGTCACGTAATAGTCATCAAAGGATAGTGTGCTTCTAAAATGGCTGATTTTCTCCTTAATCGGGGAAATAATGGTTTCAGCCATTTTAAGGCAGAAAACAATTCTTCAACTCTTTCTGGAAATATAGGTAGCAAATTTATTATCAACTGTGGCAGCAGGTGCTGGCACATGGCATATTCCAAGTAAATGGCAGCTATTAGTATCACCTTTATCATCCTCCTAGATAATGTGTCCCAAGGGATTATGAAAAATAGTCTTTAAAAAGTAATGCATTACATATTTGAATATTAAAATTTTGCTAGACTTTATATTACCAAGTTCAGTTGCCAGGTGCCAGTCTTCTACCTTCCATAATGTACTTTTTGAGTGCTAGGTACGTAATCTATAGATTTACCTATGTATTCACTCACTACAATCAATCGTACTCTTATGTACAAAATTTTCTACCTGGGAGGCCATATTAGAATCATTTATTATATAAAAACCATAGTGCCTCACACAGAGAAAGAGTAAAATAAAATGATTTAACTTAAAATTGAAATGAATTGTTGAACTCAATGAAAACAAAGGAAAACTCAACAGACCTGAGTAATAGAATCCTTAAAATAAATGTGAAATTATGTTAAAATTGCCTACAGTTAATACACTTGAAGACATTTCAGGAAGAGAAGTTTCCATTTTAATTCCTAAAGTGACTAAATAAAACGTAATTAAGTTCTGTTTTGTAATCCATAAGAAAGTCTAAATGGAACATAGCTTATTTTAACATATACATAAATATTCCATACATGACTCATACATAATTGATTTACTTACCTCTAGTGAAGAAGAAATGGAGTATTTTTTATTTCCTGAGAATTTTTTTTTCTTTTTAAAATATTTAAAAATTGGTATATGTTAAATACTAACATATTATATGTATTATGTATATAATAGGTACGTTACATATGTTAAACATGCCATGTATTTTGTATGTATAATATACAGAGAAAAACATTTATCTTTGTATAATTTCAATTATCACAAATAAAATATTAATATATTATCATGTTATTAATGTATTATCATAAATAAAAACGTGTATTACCATTATCCAGGTCAAGAGAAAATATTTCCCGTACTCAAGAATCCACTCTCTCAATTCCTATTTCCACCTTCCCCAAAGATAACTATTATCCTGACTTCTAACATGATAGTTAACTTGCATCTATTTTTTAATGTTCTACAAATAGAATCATGCAGTATGTACTCTTTTTCATCAAATTTCTTTTGCTCAATAATATGTTTGAGGAGTTATTCATGGTGTCAGGTGTACTAGCTGTTTTTCATTTTTACTGCTTCATGGTATTCCTTTTCTGACTATATCTCAAAATATTTTATCACGCTAATATTGATGTCATTGGTTAGTTCCATGCTTTAGATTCAATTGTGCTGCTAGGAGTATTCTTGGATGTGTATTTGGTGCACAGGTGCATACATCTGTCTTGGGTATATGCCTACAAGTTGAATTACAGCATCAAAGAGTATGCATATATTAACTTCAGTAGATAATGCCAAAGTGTTTTCCAAAGTGGTTCATACTATTTACATGTTATTTAAGTGTTTTTATGTGTAATCTAATCATAGAGACATTTTTGGTTCCATTTAGTATTCAGGAAATGGTTCTTCGCCTATTATGCATAATAATTTTAAATTTTATTTGGTTTTGCTGTTACCATTGTCATAGATGATACTTTATACTGTTCTTCAGCTAGACAAAAGTTTCATGGCATTCAGCATTTAAGCTACCATGAGCAAAAGAAAATTTTTCTGTCCAATACTATATGCCATGCAGAT
This sequence comes from Neofelis nebulosa, assembly GCF_028018385.1. Classification (NCBI taxonomy): domain Eukaryota; kingdom Metazoa; phylum Chordata; class Mammalia; order Carnivora; family Felidae; genus Neofelis; species Neofelis nebulosa. Next base: position 120,053,128 of record NC_080787.1, on the reverse strand, counting down.
GATAGGACCTGGTTCTTCTAAACAAACTAAAAGAAGATGTCCTGCTGACTGAAGCACAGACAAGAGTGGTGGGTTTTCTCAGCTCCATTGGACGCAAGGTTATAATATATTGCACATCACAGTTCCCATTGTCTCCAATGCAAATTTCCACTACAGTCAAAAGCTAGAATCCGAAACACAGATGACAATTTTTAAAAGCACACAATTGCAAAACTAAGCAAACCCAAGATGCATAAACAACCCTGCATGTTAAAAAGCTGTATTGTTAGGCATTATTTCCATTCCTTTGTGCAGACTACATTAAAAGAAATGCTTTGGTTAAAAACAATAAGGAATACTGGATTTATTAAAAGTAATACCTTCTTTTGACAACTATACCAAAAATGTAAAAACTAAAGAACAAGTTTCAATTTCCAGAATGTTATAGTATTAAATTTCTTAATAAAATTAGAGTTGACTAGAATATGATGAATAAAAATAATTATCAAAGACAATGTGTTTCATATTATATATTTAAAATGTTTTTTAACATTATGTATCTATTTTTTCAAATAAATATTTATTTTTGAGAAAGACAGAGCACGAGCAGGGGGAGGGGCAAAGAGAGAGGGAGACATAAAATCCAAAGCAGGATCCAAGCTCTGAGCTGTCAGCACAGAGCCTGACGCGGCCATCAAACTCACAAACTGTGAGATCATGACCTGAGTCGAAGTCAGACACTTACGAAATGAACCACCCAGGTGCTCCACATATTTAAAATGTTTAATGCTTTTCATGGTAAAATACTTCTGGATACTATTACATTAAGCAATATATTTTTAAAAATACATTAACAGGGGCGCCTGGGTGGCGCAGTCGGTTAAGCGTCCGACTTCAGCCAGGTCACGATCTCGCGGTCCGTGAGTTCGAGCCCCGCGTCAGGCTCTGGGCTGATGGCTCGGAGCCTGGAGCCTGTTTCTGATTCTGTGTCTCCCTCTCTCTCTGCCCCTCCCCCGTTCATGCTCTGTCTCTCTCTGTCCCAAAAATAAATAAGAAACGTTGAAAAAAAAAATTAAAAAAAAAAAAATACATTAACAATCTAGAACGCAAATAAACTGTGGGAAGAAGCAAATATCAATTTAGGTGCTGTTTATTTCCTTTTTTGGGGATATATAAATGAGGTCCCTTTTCTGGCTCTCCTATGATGCTCCCATTTATCACTAGTTATTCTTAGTAGATTGGACACATGACTTTGATGATATCAGAGCAAAGACACTGATAATTCTAATCAGCCTAAACTTATATATGTGTTTTTAAGCAGGTGGGGGGCGGGGGATGAGGGGAGTGGGATCCCTGAAGATTTGATAAGATCAAGGTAACTTCTCCTTAACATCTGTGTTTTGATTTGTAATCATCCACACATTTTTTAAACTCTAAATTGGGATGTATGAATGTATCCTTTAGTTAATATGTTTACATATTTACATGTTTACAAATGATATATATGGAGTTCAGTATTGATGATCTCAGTTATTGTAAAAAGCGTTAATTGGTTACTTTGGAGTAAATTCTATTTAATTTCTTATTTGAATGGATTCCTGAGTTATATTTCAAACAACTGTGGCTTGATTATTTTCCCCAACAGAATATAATACTAATAATAAATAACTCATGGTTGGTTAAAGTCTAATGACAATATTGAATGCTTATTATTTCATAAGCCTTACATCCTTACTTTTCATAATTGTGTGACCTACATTATTAGGTAGGGTTTTGTGTTCCTTGTTTTTTTTTTTATTTTAATTAAAAAAATGTTTTAATGTTTATTTAGTTTTGAGAGACAGAGACAGACTGTGAGCAAGGGAGGGGCAGAGAGAGAGGGAGACACAAAATTCAAAGCAGAGTCCAGGCTCTGAGCTGTCAGCACAGAGCCCTATGTGGGGCTTAAACTCACAAACCGTGAGATCATGACCTGAGCTGAAGTCAGACGCTTAACCAACTGAGCCACCCAGGCACCCCTGTGCTCTTTGTTTTTTAAAGATGGGAGGTTAAATAATTCCTCCGTGACCAAATACCTAGTAAGTGTGCCCAGGACTAAGGGCACTTTTCTTCTGCTTTACACTTAGAAAACATAACTTTAGAGAATCTCAGTATTACTAATGGGCTATCTGCAGGTAGCAATTATATATGGATTCTTCTGATGCAGCTGAGATCTGGATGATGGAGTGATGAAAAACTCAAGGTCAGAATGATTAAATGGAGTTTCTGGTACTCAGTAAGTTGACACTCAACAAATATTTGTGCATTAACAAATAATGGACCATAAAAGGTCAAACCTAGAACTGGGCCTACCCACCGAAATGGTAAAGTGCAGGGGATAAATACAGCCCAGGTTTTGCTGGGTTGTCCAGGCCAGTGTACAAAGTACACAGTATCCAAATGTAAGATAACTGGACAACGCATAAAGGAGGTATCCACATTTTCTTCTTCTTCAGATGTACAAGATATCCCTCTCCTCTACCTTTCTTCCATTGGCCTTGCCTCATATTCTTTCAGGAAACTAGAAGCAATGAGACAGAAATTCTCTCATGTTCACAACACCAATAGACCAGCCTATAAGCATCTGTCCCAGACACTACTTTCCCTCCGGTTTCCAGGGGTGAAACTGTGTACTTCTTATCAAAGGCCAAGTTCTACACATGTGGTCTATAAAATCTATATCACAATTTCTCCCAACTTCTCAAGGACTCTGCTCTATTTAGATGCCTAAAAGCTGTCTCATATTCAATATAGCTAAAGCAGAATTCTTCATTTCCTGGCCTTTTCTCCCTAAAAATCTTATTCTTCTCCCAATCTATTCTAGCATAGTCAATGACATCACCATCCACATAACTGCTCAAGACCAAAATCTAGGAACTATCCTTAATTCTCCTTCCCTAACTACCTTAACTTTCTCCTCTTTCCCTTATCACTTCCCTTCAATTCACCAGTAAGTGCTATGATTTCACCTGCTAAACTATTCAATACATGTCTGCTTTTTCTCATTTCCATGAATTCCACTCTGTGTGAGCCACCATCACACCTGGGTTCCACAGCTTATTCTTCCTAACTCTGATCTTGTACCCCAATAATAACTTATCCATGTGGCAGTCAAAGAAATTTTTCTAAAATATAAGTGAGAAGCATGCCACATCACTACTTAAAACTCTTATCTAGAATAAAATCCAAATGTCTCTCCTGGTTTGCAAAGCCCTACATGCTCTAGCACCTGTCCACATTTCTTACAATTTGTTTTCTAGAATAGGGACATTTTATTTCTCTAACCCATACCTTCTATGTTCCTGTCACACCAGCATTCTTTTGGCCTTTACAACATGAAATTTTGGGCTCTTTTACTGAATCTTTCCTGACTACCTTAATAGCTACCTAGTCATTTGCTATCATATTTTTCTATTTATTAAAAGTTTTTTTTAATTAAATGTCAGTCATAGAGAAAAGTTGAGAGACCAGTAACATTTGGCCATATTAGCTTTAATCTTTAAAAGTGAATTTCATCCCATAGCTTGATGGCCATAGATAATACTTCAAGAAGAAATGGGAATTTGCCAGTCTTTTCAAAAAAATTTTTTAATGTTTATTCATATTTTGAGAGAGCGTACGTGGGGGAGGGGCAGAGAGAGAGAGAGAGAGAGAGAGAGAGAGAGAGACAGAGAATCCGAAGAAGGCTCCAGGCTCTGAACTGACAGCACAGAGCCCGACGCGGGGCTCAAACTCACAGATCCTGAGATCATGACCTGACCTGAAGTTGGACGCTTAACCGACCGAGCCACTCAGCCACCCAGCCAGTCTTTAAAGAATGAGTGTGCTATGCTTACATTGAAGGGGAAAGGAACATTACAACACTTTCCTATTTAAGGGAAACATTTTATAATTTATCATATATAAATAGTGTAGGTAGCACTGATTCTAAATAAATTCTCCAAATCTATATTCCATAGGCAAAAAAAAAAATTAGTGAGGCCCAAGGACAACAGGCTTGAAAATGATTTTCTTTCATTGTCATTTAATTCATTTAATATGTAAAATACACAACTTTGTTAATGGAACATTTACTTATTCTTTGCAAGCTATCACCTCGATGACCAATAACAACAAAACCAATACAATATATTCTTGTCCTTCCGTCAGCAAGCATTATTTGCATTGTATCTTTCTACTAGGACAAAAACCCATTATCTCTAATGAAACTGTAGTAACTCAGAGACATGTACAAATGATAACTGGTTATTTCCAGTAAATAAGAAACAGGAAGTATTCCAAAAACAAACGAACAAAGGGTCTTCTTAATGTCCAAAATAAATGTGTAATCTATCCACAGGAGAATCCTTTTTTTTTCCTTCATAATTACAGCAATTTTAATTGTTTTAATTCCAAATGAAAGCAGTTTTGAAGAAACAAAGATGATGACACTAAAGGAGCTGGGATTATTTGTAGATAGAGGCACACCATTCTGAATAAACTAACAGGTGTAATGTTATCATTGTACTCAAATCAAAACTATAATAGTGAATGAGTCACAAAAATGGTAAAATTATCATCTATATTCTGTGTTTAAGAATGCAAGGAAGTGCAAAATATAGCTAAACAAATTTTAAGTGTTCTTGCTGAAAAATAATAAAAAACATATTCCCTCAGGGCTGTGGAAGGCTTGGTTTTGAACTACACTATTATCTTTGCTTTGCAGAAAGACAAGGTACAGTATGTAATTACATGAAATGACTAAAATTAATCTTGAGAGCTAACAAGTGGATTCTGGGCAGGAGATGCCAAAGGGTGAAGAATATAAGCATTGGTAGAGGAATCTAGTGCCTCATTTGTCCCCTTTTAATAAATTGTGTGAATTCAACAATGTTAAACCTATTGTTTTTATAATTGTTGTAGATTACCAGATAAAATTATGGAAAAAAAAAGTAGAATGGTAAAAGAGTCTTAGCACACTTAGAATTCCATCTACTCATCATCTTTCTCCCTTTACCACTTAAAATAAATTACCAGGCACATGTAACAAAAATACCAAAAAATATTTAAAATTGTATTTAATGTTTATTTATTTTGAGAGAGAGAAAGAGAGAGAGAGGGGGAGAGCACGAGCAGGGGAAGAGCAGAGAGAGAGAGAGACGCAGAATCTGAAGCAGGCTCCAGGCTCTGAGCTGTCAGCACAGAGCCCGATGCGGGGCTCAAACTCACGATCCAGAAGATCATGACTTGAGCCGAAGTCAGACACTCAACTGACTGAGCCACCTAGGTGCCCCCCAAAACCTATTTTAAAAAGGAACTGAATTTGTTGAAAAGCATTTCTACTGACCCTGAAAGTCCTAGAGTAAGCAGCTCGAGGAGACACAGGTGCTCTTAGAATAGGAAATTTTAGTAATAATCTCTGTGAACGGTTTTTCTTTACTCAGTCTTGATGTCAGCCACACTAGTGACACCCTTGATGCTTGGAAAGACTTAGTGATGGACGAGCCACCTGTGCACAGAATGCAACTCTTCTCCATTAGGTGAATCTAATCTAATTGTTTTAATACTTGAGAAGACATAAAAGACAAGTCACAGTAATTTCATAAATGTGTAAAGGGGATAGAGGTTGGTTCAAGGCTACCAAATAGAAAGACTTCTCGTGAGAAGCTTGTGTAGCATTTCCTACTCCCATTACCATAAGAGCAGGGACTTGATGTTGTAAATAACCTGTGCCTACCAAAATGCCACCAAAATTATGTATGTGGCTAATTTCAGTTACTCTTCAGAAAACAGACCTATATGCCTTAATAGCTGAAGGCTCTATTAAGTGAAGGATAAAAAGAAAGAATAAGAGGGAGTTAAAAAGAAGAGCAAAGAGTTTTACAAAGTACCATGAGCAAGGTGGGCCAGAAGTAAAATATGAATATAAAATGAATACTTGAATATATAGGGATACGGATATATATGTATGTATAGGTAAAAGGTACAGGAAAGAACTATATTAAATAAAAGTCACATAATGCTTGCTCTGATTCCAGATCATTCACCTCCTCAACAGAACCCCAAAACATCTGAATTTTTTTGAGATTTTACCTCAGGGAAAACACATATTTAGACAATCAGGAAGGATGGACTGTATAAAGTATGTATTACCATGAAAAATAATAAAGTAAAAAACTGCATTTCCCTCCTCCCTATTCACCCGTGAATGTTTCTATCTAGTGTGCTTTAATGTGAAATATCATAATATACTAGGCAGAAAGAAATCAATTCCACATTATGACCTTAGAGTCACTTTTCCCTATTCAAAAAAAGAGAAAGACACGTTGAATTTAAATAGATCGTGAAAGTTTTTAAATCTCTTCTCTCTGGAGAAGAGAATTTTCTAGATTAGTGAAAATTGATTTCCTCAAATCCACTGTGTATGTGAACATTTGCCATATGAAATTCTAATTATCAGAATTATAGCCTCCATTTTACCTGAACAAGAGAGAGAGGAAAAAAAAAAAAAACTAAAGAAATATTGTACCCTTCCCATCTTTTCAAGCCTGTTTGGTAAGGGAGGCTCTCAATGTTGCTGTATTTCTGGAAGAAAACTGTCCTGGCTTCAGTGCCTATGTGATCAGTACCCGGATTTAGAAAATATGAATTGGTACCAAGATACATGCAGGTTCATTCTGGCTCACCGCTCAGAATTAACGTCTTTGGCTATTAAAAAAAAAAATCTTTTAAATCTTTTAAACAAACCCCTTCAGTAACCAGTTTAAATCTGATTTATTATTGTTGCCACACTGTTTCTGACAAAAGCAACCTGCAATAATCTCCAACAGCTGCCGGCCAACAGGTGCTGCTGAATGACTGAAACACTGAGCCATAAGCTGGAATCAATTTTGTCTCCTCCACTGTTACAATCAGGCAACCAGAACAACTGGAACATTTTTTAATCTTACCTTTAATATCCTTCAAAAACAGAGGTAGGAAACAGTACCCCACCGTATAATCAAGAAAGCACACTCCCTGTCATGATAATCGTTCTCCAGAGCCGTGCATTTTATGAGTTCCATATAAAACTTATAGGGAAGGTCATCTTCTGAAATAAGAACACAGCTGGTAGCCAGTAAGAATTGTGTTGTATATATAAGGAGTCACTCTGTGCCTAGATATCATATTCAAGGGTTTAAATTATAAGAAGTGCTCATTTGCAATCTATGAACATCTATCAAGGCAATTTAAATTACTTTTCTCCTCTTGCCCTGAATCTACTTTCATATCTTTTCCTTCTAACTGCTTCTATCTTTTTGAAAATGGACATTTGAGAAGCCACAAGAGGTCAAATATTTAATTAATGACTTCACACTTTTTCAAAAAAACTATTTCTTCATTTTTCTGAAGACTCATTTTAATGTCTATTTTCAGCCCAGATTTTTGGTTTAAGCACATTTTTACTTTTTTAAAATAACTAGTTTAATTAGAAGAAAATGTGAAATATTTGTCAAAATTTTGAGGTTTTTGAAAAAATAATCACAATAGTCAGATTTTAAAGAATCTGAGCCCTAATTCCAAAACGTTTGGAAGAACAAAAAGAGAGAGAATTCCTGAATATTTAAGAGACTGTGGTCTGGGTGGGAAGATAATTAACATTTCTAGGTGGCTGAAGCATTTTATAAATATTTTTTTTATACTTAGCGAGTCTCTATTGGACTAAACAGTTACCATCTATCCTCTCCAAAGACCCTGAAGGTAGAGGATTAGTTCCCCATCACCACCAAGTGAGACCCCAATGGCTTGATGTTTTTTTCACTGTAGATGGTACAGATACTAGTATGTTTAATATGAATGAAGACACTCTCTTGTAGGAAAGTATTTGTTTTATAGTGAAAGTGCTAAAATCAGCCTTTTCTGTCTAGGTCTTTGGATTTTGCATGCTAAAAGAGAAATCACAGACCACACTATGATAAACACACTACATCCTGGGTACAATATGTGTTTGTGGTCCCTAAAATGTTTTCCAGAAGATTAAGTTGATTCTGTGTGAATCATTTGGAAAATTCCTACAAGTGATTCTATCCAAAAAGTAATCTCCCATCCTGCCAAAGTTCCTGGCCAATACACAGATGCTGACTATATCACCATTTCAGGAATATTTAAAGAGGTAGAAAAAAAAAATGAAAGGATTATACTCTTCAACATACATTTTTGCCAACATTTCTTTCCTTATGGAAATAGGGTTTAGTTATTTTTTTGTTCTGTTGCATGTTTTCTTTGCATCTAGGTTGAACAAAGAATTAAAATTTAGTAAAACAAGAGCTTTGACAGCCGAGTCTTTAAAGTACTAATTAAGGATGTATCTTTGGATTCTTGTAGACGTGGGATCAAATACCAGCAAACCTTTCAGTCTTTCATTGGTATAATAGGACTGACAATATTTCAACTCTCCCAGGGTTATGATTAAATTGGATAATGTATGTAAATTACCCGACAGTGATAGAACTCTTGTCTCCTGTGTGGCTTTGTACTCTTCCTTTTCAGTACTGGGAGAAAATGAACATCTCTTACTTTTACTAACTTTAGTGTTTTGTTTTTGTTTTTGTTTTTTAAGTTCAGCAGCCTTACATGACCTTATATCCCAAAGGAGTAATCTTAAGATCAAAAAGGTGGACAGCAACACTTACATCAGTGAATGCATGCAGGGTTTCTGCAAGCTTTGGCACAAAGATTAATACCAGCCTCTGAGACAACATCAGTGTCCCATGGTGCAGTTAATGACACTATGTGCAAGAGCAAAATAAGCATATTGTCATCATCTCGCAAATTTCAGTCCTGAGCTATCCTGTGTTGTGAATGTTTGTTCTCTTCATTCACACCGTACTGATACTAAAACGGCGAAGGAAGTTTCTCGAGGAGGTATTTCACTAGGTTTAAAACCGCCCATAAAATCTGACAGTTCGTGTCAGAGTCGCTGCCAGGAAGCCAATAAAGCCTGCATACCATAGCAGGTTGCATGAAACACCAGCAGTATCTCCATCAGCTGATGAATCAACTGCACCCCAAAGAGAAACTAATCAACACAGACCATTTTACTGACAATGCGTTTGTATTCTCGTATTTCAAAAAGGCAGTTGAGGTATGCCTGATGTGCAGCAGCTCCGAGGGAAAAATGGCAGCCTGAGATGGAGAAAGCATGTTTTTAATATTTCTAACTTATTCTTTCATCAGAAGAGCACTGGCCAAAGAGGTTCCTTTACTAAATCTCCATTAGTGAATAGAATGCTAGACGAGCTAGCATTGTGATATTTACGTGCATGTGGCAATGGTTTGGTTTAATCCCATCTGAGCCCACACATCTCGATCAAACCCCATGGATCAGAAGCTTCCTTTGGGAAAAGAAAATGTTTCCTTTGCATTTTAAATAGATTTCAATACCACAGAAGAATCACTTTATGGAAGCCGTTTAACATGGGTACATGAATATCATCCAGAATCCCAATTCAGTTAATATTTATTAAGAGCCTACTATGTACCCAGCATACAATCTATTTGCCAAATAACGAGGTACACAGGGGACACAGATGATAGACAATGTCCCTATTTCCAGGAGCTCACTCCACAGTGTAAGAAACAGAAACAGTGGTACGAAGAGGGGCCTAGAATCCCTCATACTCCATCTTTCCCCAGTAATCTCTCTGAGCCTCCCTAAAAACCATAAGAAATAAATATAATCTAAGTAAAATATTGGTCTGCCAATATAAATAAATAAAATAAATAAATAAAATATTGGTCTGCTCTTATAGACAAGTCTCCTTGGCCCGTTTTCACCAGATTGCTTCCCCTAAGCCCCTCTGCACAGCTATCAGGCCCATGATGGGAAACACACACATAAAGCCTTCAGTGGCAATATCATGTGGTAAATGATAGAAATACAAAGACCTCTACAGTCCAAAGTAGTGACTGTTGAGGGATTCAAATTTCAGTAAAATTTTTAGGAAATTCATAAAAGATGAGGACAAATTCTGCAAGCAAATACCAGACAGTTTAGGAGAAGAGAGGCAGCAGAGAAAGCACATGGCCAGTTCACCGCCCAATAAGTGCAAAGAGTTCAGCATTCCAGGACAGGGTGTCAGCAGGAGACGTGTCAAGGCTTAGATTGACCTGATGAGCAAGCACCAGATTATAAAGGGATGCCTTATCAGAAGTTTCCATAGAAACTTTAGATTGGAGTTCTTGCAATCCCTAGGCGGGGTATGAAGCAAGAGTGATAGGAGAAAGGGAGGAGCAAGGAGAGGGTGGCAGGTGACTAACAGAAGAAGCCATGCGGGAAATCGAGGGAATAAATACCTAGATTCTGAAGGAAGGTACTGGCTGTAGGACTAGAAAGAAGCAGATGGATTTAAAAAAGAGTTCAGAGGGGTGCCTGGGTGGCTCAGTTGGTTGGACGTCTGACTTCGGCTCAAGTCATGATCTCGAGGTTCCCAAGTTCAAGCCCCGCATCAGGCTCTGTGCTGACAGCTCAGAGCCTGGAGCCTGCTTCGGACCTTGTGTTGCCCTCTCTCTCCTCGCCTCTGCTGCTCGCACTCTGTCTCTCTCTGTCTCTCAAAAATAAATAAAAATATTAAAAAAAAAAAGATGTCAGAGGCAATACCCACAGGACATGGTGGCTGATCTGGATGGTAAATGAAAGAGGACAGCATGGAGTGGCTTGTGATGTGGGTAGCTGGGTGAAAGAAACTAGTCACCGAGATCAGGAATACAGAGGAGACATGAGAGATCTCACTGCCTAATGCTTGACCTCTAAGATCCAGACAAGTATGTCTAAGTCAATAAAATTAAGATTATCACTCATTTCTTCCTTAAAATATTTATTGACATAAGTGGTAAAAAGATACCAAACTCTATCGGAAAGCAGTTTAAAATATCACATTAAAATTCTACTTAAATATAATGCAGAGAACAATACCATTTCCTGTATGTGGTAATAACTACAAATGACATGTTTCTAGTTCTCAGTAATTGAAATCCCATTTCAAAGATTTTACAAGTTGGTTCTTATCTAGCCTGGGATATTTGCTGCCAATGTTATTTATTTGATTGTAGATTTATTTAACACTGATCTAACCCTTACAATGAATGCCTAACAGTAGGCTTTGCCATCAGAGACATTGATGGAACTTTCTAGTCTTAGAGTTCTAAGTTTTTTATTGCCAAAAACTAGGATAATTGTATCATACTTACACACATTTTCTTTAAAACTACAATAAATGTCAGTGAGTTCTGAACAAGAAGTATAAAAAGAGGGAACATCTGAAAATATCTTCCCAAACAAAAAGTAATACTAGAGTTAATAGGTAGATAAGTAAATATATAGAAAGGCAGAGATACAAAAAAAAAAAAAAAATATATATATATATATATATATATATATATATATATTCTCTCTCTCTCTCTCTCTCTCTCTATATATATATATATATATATATATATATATATATATATATATATATTCTTGCCCTGAATTGAGACATCTTTGGCTCAATCTATAGACCTTTAGTGTAAATGAAAAACTTTTCCAAAAAAAAAAATACTGTAATTTATTCCTTCAACTATAATTTGTTAGTCTCCATGTAGTTAGCATAGGAGCTGGAAATTGATTAAAATTGTATAATTACTATTAAATTACTAAAAATATTTGAAAGTTAATGAGAGGTCAAAAAATCACCAATACTCATGAGTTTGGTAAAATATTAGTATTAAAATTCCACAAAATAAGTGAGTTTTATTTATATCATCTTAGTACACCAAGCACAAAAGATAATGTTAATAAATCATTTTTTTTTAATTTTAAGGATTAGATAGAATAGTGTAATAATAATTACCCACCTGTTCTCTTATGAAATGTGTGAGATGTATATATTAAGGAAGGAAGGAAGGAAGGAAGGAAGGAAGGAAGGAAGGAAGGAAGGAAGGAAGGAAGGAAAGGAAGGAAAGGAAGGAAGAAAAGAGAAGAAAAAGGAAGGAAGGAAGGAAGGAAGGAAGGAAGGAAGGAAGGAAGGAAGGAAGGAGGGAGGAATGAGGAAAGGAGCGAGGGACGGACAGAAAACAGAAGAAGGGATGGAGAGAAAAAGAATTTACACAAATCTAACCTCAGGGTCCAACATAAAAACTGAGAATAAATTCTAGAAAAGAAACCTTAGCAGTTTTTACATAAAAAGAACAGTAACATCATAACCTATAGAAGTTTTTATTAAAACAATTAAAGTAAAATTTTCTTTCCAGTATATTTTTTCCAAAACAAAAATGTCTGAAAACTCAGATGTTTTATAAAGATTTTGAATGTTTGTGAGAAATCTGATAATTCTGTGAATTTTTTCTTGATAATTTAGATCATACAAATTGAAACCAGGATGAAATAGTGTCAACAAACACTAACTATAAATAGGTCCTGAAATACGTTTAGTGAGAAATGTGTTAAATGCCAATTAATAGAATATTATGAAGTATCAGCAGGATATTAATAGTATTTATAACTTGGCAATAATTAGAAGGTGTTCAAAATATGAGCATATACTATAATGGCATATAAGAAAAAGAATTAGAAATAAGGCCAGAAAACAGGAAAATTACGTTGGTCCTAATTTGCAAATTAAAATCAAAGCAAGAAATAAGAAACTGAGTTTACAATTTAGTCAATTTACTTAAGTAAACCTATATTTACTGAGCAGACAATGTTAGTCCCTGCTAAATCCACAGTCCATAAAACAAACATGATCCCTGCTCTCACAGAAATATGTTCTTGCTAAATGGCCCAGAAATACACATGCGTGTGAGTCAGTGAGTGCTGAGACATGTTTTTATTTGCAAAAAAATGGCCACTATCATCATAAGTGTGAATTGGAGGCTTAATTTTCTAAAACCCTTCAAGAATGTGCAACAGGTTACATGTTGACCTTGTTCTTTTTTCTGCTACTACCAAATAAGTTCCCACCCCTCCTAAAACTCAGATAATTTGAAGCTTCTATCATCAGGCTATATCACCTACTATATCCCCCAACACTTTCATAAAACCACTTCCAGTCATGTATTAAAGTCGTGGTTTCTGGTTCACCAGCTTCTTTCCTGCCTCTCCTTGCGTTACTGCAAAATCTATACCTATGACATAACCAGCATTCAGGTCGTTGACTTCTTCATCAACTTCTTCTATGCCTGTCTATCTCAGGCACCAACTATCACAGCTCCTTCCTAGACCTGGAATCTGCATCACCCATCTTTTCAGCTAACTCACTCTTGCGCCCCATGACACATCAGGGTTTTTGGTCTCCTCCATCACCTCCACCCTGCTGTCATTCCATCCTCCCTGGCTTAATGATTCCATCAGCCATTACTGAAATCACTGCCTTACTAACCCCTTTAAGCTCTTTCTCTAAGAAAGTTGCTTCGCTCATTTACTTAAAACACATTGAAAAATCTGAACTTTCTATCACAGGTATGAACTCTTGGAGAGTCAGCTCATGTCTAAAGTTTCAACCTTGACTCGTATTATTTTTCCTCTCCCTTACTTCACTCAAGCTGCACTGGGCATTTCTTGAATTCATCAAACCCTTTCTTACCATTGTGCCTATCCACTTGTTTATTATTCTTCCCAATGAGTTTATTTCCCCAACTCTTGACATGCCAGTCTCTTCCTCAACCTTCTTGTCTCAGCCGCATGGTCAGTTCCACAAACAGCCTTTTCTGACCATTTCATCTAAAACGACCTGACACAACACCTTCTATTGCACTGCCCTGTTTATGTCCTTCAGAGAACTTAACCATATATATAATTAATTATTAATTATTTGCTGGCTCTCTACTTTGTTAGAGTTACAAGCTACATAAAGACAAATGCCTTATCTACTTTGTTCACTTTTATATTATTAGCAAAGTGTGAATTCATATACAAATAGAATGAATAAATGAAAAGAGAAAAGCAAGATTTGACTATATACCTGTCAAAAATCTAAAACCAGTAAAGAAAAAGCTCATATTTAGCCATACATACAAAAAAAAAAAAATTACCATATACCAAGTCTACTAACTGTGCTCTTATTTTGTTTGATATAGAGAAATTAAACCATATAAATGTTTTTTATGTGAAAACTGGTCATAATTGACATGAAAATTGAGTAATTAAAAGAAAAAAACAATAAAATAGGATAAAAGCATATAATAAGGAAAATAGTATTTGCATTCAATACTTAAAACTTCAAAGTAGCATGAAAAACATAAAGCCCAGAACCTCATCTAAAAGAGAATCAAATTTAAATTATTAAATAACAAAAATATGCGAAACCATACAATTATAATGAATTCTAAGTTTCACAGATCATTAAGTAATTGAATGTGTCACTGAAGATTGACAAATCTAGGGAATCATGGGACTTCTATACTTAATTTCTATACTTAATATCTATACTTAATATATATACTTAATATCAGTATCTCTCAACTTCTTCCTACAGAAATCTTAAGTACCCAAGTACATATAATATTATGCTAAGTATAATAGAATTATGTTAAACAATATGTAATCTGACATATGATATCAGTGAAAATTCCTACCCACTAAATAATTTCTTTTGACTATATATAATTCAGTGTGAAAAACTTTTATATGCGCTTCATTCTCTCTGCTCAAAAAACTATACCCATGAAGATGCTTTTTAATTATTTCTAAATTTCTACAGAGAAGATTGTATGAGATACTGTATTAGATTCCTATTATAAATGCAATTTAAACAATAATCTTCATAAAGTATACAGAACTCATATTTAGTTTAATCTTCAGTTTCAACAATGAACTACATACGTTCAATCAAATGGGAATAATACAAACAAATAAACAAAAAGCACTCAATTAAATACTGATCCAAATTACTGTAAGGAACTCAAAGTATATTGGACTCTGAATGTATCGAATTCTATCTAGCATTCCTTTAACATGGAGAATATAAACTCTGGCCTACTGTCCAGGAGTGGTTCCATAATCTTGGTGTGATACACTGAAACTATCTTCATTCAAAAATTTGGACCATTTGTCTAGTTGGAAATGGACTACGCTAATAAAATGATATATACCCCAAATCCTCAGAGTCTGCCTTGAAATAAAAGTCCCTGGTATTCCTTGCTCTACTTACTGGTCCTTCCCACAATATTACAGATGTGTAATCACACAAAGATCCCTAATCCATCCTTTTGATATAGATCATCAATTTTCAGCAGTTTCAGCCACCACAATCCATTATGCAGTATTCCTTAAAGTTCTTTTGTTATAGGTATATCATTCTGTGGTTTGTGGCATTGGTATAACATTAACTCTTAAAATGTGCTTCACAAAACCACTCCCCTTTTCAAATATAATACCCTGACCCACTTGAAATTATGTCACCATTTTCTTAGACATCATATTTTTCAAAAAGTCCAAGTTGATTGGTCTTTAGTTCAAATATCCCCAGTTTGGACCTTTAATTCGCTGGGTTTATGAAGTTTTCTTCTGCATCTGTTAATTACTGTAATTAAAG
Organism: Neofelis nebulosa; assembly: GCF_028018385.1. Classification (NCBI taxonomy): domain Eukaryota; kingdom Metazoa; phylum Chordata; class Mammalia; order Carnivora; family Felidae; genus Neofelis; species Neofelis nebulosa. Next base: position 120,037,580 of record NC_080787.1, on the reverse strand, counting down.
GAGAAGAATCAGGTGGAACTAAGAGACTATTCCTTTCTTTCATAGATTTCTTGTTTTAGAAACGCTGCTTCTCTCTCTCTCTCTCTCTCTCTTTCTTGCATACACACCCACAGTAAAGCTTATATTAAAGAAAAACTATCCCTCCTCCATCAAAAAAGCTCACAAATTTTGGGGGTGCCTGGGTGGCTCAGTCTGTCAAACGCCCAACTTTGGCTCAAGTCATGATTTCATGGTTCATGGGTTCGAGCCCCATATGGGGCTCTCTGCTGACAGCTCAGAGACTGGAGCCTGCTTCAGATTCTGTATCTCACTTTCTCTCTGCCCCTCTCCCGCTCACAATCTGTCTCTGTCTCTCCAAAATGAATAAATGTTTAAAAAGTTTTTTTTTAAGACTACAAATTTTCTTTCACATACCAACAACAGTTAAGCATAACAATACATATATTAGGGGGGGGCGCCTCGGTGGCTCAGTTGGTTGAGTGACCAACTTCGGCTCAGGTCATGATCTCACGGTTTGTGAGTTCGAGCCCTGCATCGGGCTCTGTGCTAACAGCTCAGAGCCTGGAGCCTGCTTCAGATTCTGTGTCTCCCTCTCTCTCTGGCCCTCCTCCATTCATGTTCTGTCTCTCTCTGTCTCAGAAATAAATACACATTAAAAATTAAAAAAAAACCCAATACATATATTAGGGTTACATTAATTTTCAAAAAAAAGGGTGAAAAAAGATGCAGGTAGAGTGTCTTTCATGCATTTATTGAGAAGCTCACAAAAAAGACAGAATACAAATGTACAACCAGCCTGTAATGATGTGTGTAATATGTTCTCAACATAATATGTATAAAACCTAACATATACAAGTAAATTTGAGTATAAATTCTCCATCCCCTTTTGAGTTGCCTAGCAACACAGAGGCACCAGGAACCACTGTCAAGACAATGTTACTGAAATTTGTGAGAAATAACTGTTCACTCATTGTTAAGTCCAAACCTATCTACATTACATCTAAATTCTTAGTGGATAGGTTTCTAGTTTCCACTGGTCAGTCATGTTTCCATATGGAAAAGAAAGTGCTTTTTTTTTTTTTTATTTTATTTACAGCTCTCTGGTCAGAATGTCTATAGCATGATCAATATATGTGCATAGAAATGTGGTTGTTGTGATTTTAAAATAAATAATCTGTGGCACTCACTGCTGGGGTTAAGTGATTTCTTCCACAGAAAGATTTCATGATGTATCTCAGGGACGGTTCTCATTGACAAGTAGAGAAATTAAACAGGACCTGTGATATATCTGGCAGATGATACACAAAATATTTTTCCTTAAAAAATTCAGCAATCTTAAATGAAATTTCCATTCTTCTTTTGGATAGCCCTGTACATAACTGAGAATTGGACCTGACTTCAGTTACAGTTTTTTTTTTCTTTGTAATAGCATATTCAATGAGATGACATATGTGAAGTATCTACAATAAAACTATCAATAAGAAGTGAAAACAGAAAGGACAAAGCCATATGGGAAAACTGAAATGTCATCGCACAAAATAAACACATAGTTGGTGTCTTCCTACTCTGACCTAGCTAATCAGGAATTCAACACTTCATTTTCTCCCCTACACAGTAAGGTAATTAGATACTATGGAACACAGATATTTTATCAAAATTTAAATATGAAAGCATGATATGTGTGTCTGTGTATGGGTGTGTAGTTCTCTCTAAATGCCAATTCCTGAGCCCCATACTCACATATCCAGAATTGCAAAACATAAAAAAAAAATTATAAAAAATGATAATTATTTGAATGCCTTTCCAATTACAAAATATTTCTAATTTGCAACATTGAGATGTTGGTAATGGGTAGTCAGCTGGGCTCACTTACTGGTTGCCGATGACTGAAATCAGAGCACAAATTTCCATCCTTACAAATTTCAAACTGTATTACACACCTTTGAGATTTCTCACAAATGTCTGAAACTGAGAGACATAGAACTATAAATGCTAAATCTATTAATGCCAAGGCTCTATCACTGAATTGGAATTTTTTAATAGTTGACCCTATCAGTTATCTGATGCTATATGCTATGATATAAAAAAAAAAAAAAAAGCTAGGAATAGGAAATGCCTGAATAAATGTACTCTGGCCATAATACACAGTGGCAAATCTATTCCCTGATTTAAAATAATGTGGACATAAAAGAAATTACTAGACAGACTATGAATGTATTTCCCAAGGTAATACTCAAATGAGCCTAATTCCAGAATTTTGAGTTCACTGGAAATTAAACACATGTATGGACATCAAGAGCCCATAGGAAATACTTAAAAAATTAAAACTTGGTCAGTTTGCCCAAATAGCTCATCATTTAATTTAGATATGTAATTCCAATATCGTTTTATTTTATTCTGTAATAAATTTCATAGCCAACCATAAGTTTCACTTAAAGAATTTTTTAAATAAGCTAGCAACTATCACAGACTTTTATATCCTAACAAAAGTGGAAGAGGTTTTTTTTAATCATGCTTTTACTTCACTGTTTAATATAAGAAGCAGATTGTTTTATCTTCTTCAATTTATTGTGAGGAATTCTAAAATGAGTTTTTATGTGATGCTACAAACAGGACTGTACTTTACTTTGAAAAATATCTGTAAAGCAAATAAGGAAATGTTTTTGCTTCCATAATAAATGGTAGGAGTTTCATCCATTTACATTTGGGGGAGCACAAGTTTTACCACAAAAAAAAATGGTGTTTCATATTTCAGGACCACAGAACAATCTTGAGATCAATAGTAGAAGGAAAAGGGACTGTGTTCGTTGATGGAAATTTCTATTTGTAAACCAGTCATCACTGTCAGGAAGAAAAAAATAGAAGGAAGGAAATCTAAGAGAATAAAATAAGCTTCCCAGCAGGGTGCTGCTCTCAGGGAAAAAAAAAAAATAAAAATCACAAGAAGGGGATTTTTTTCTCTTTTATGGGACAGATTGTGCAATATCCCAAATCCCAAGAATTTACTCTTTGAATCAAAATCCAACCTACAAGATCATCTCTATGTTTATACTTGTTTAAACTGATTGGATCACAATCTTATGCCCAACACTAAAGAAAAGGCAATGGAATGGTCCCCTTTATAATGCTAAAGACATTAATACCTACATTCTTAGCTCTGTGTAGTTTCTTCAACTTTTAAATGTACAGGTGCATGTGGATTGAAATATCCTCTTCATACATACAAAACTGTATTGTGTGATTTATGAATATACTGACGAGTTATCACTTGCAGCTCAGAAACATTTTTACCTCATTTGTTTTAGGTCATAAGCGTACACACAATGGATGTATTTCCATTTAAAGCTTTGCAACAAACAATGAACTCTCTGATTAAGGCAAGATAAATAAGAGTAGAAATGGCCTACTTGAAAACAAAACAAAAATACAAACTAGTCTCTTACTTTGTGCCAGGCTTAAGGCAAACTGATAAATATTTAATCACCGTAGCACAAAGAAGTCCACTTCTTCCTAGACACAAAACTCTACAGGGTGCTATTACCTCTAGCTATGGACCAAGGGCTGCCATTTGCAGGAACCACTACAACAGGAAGTTGAAGCACAGAACAACTTGTTAGAAGCTCTGGCAGCCAGCCAGGCTCTGTATGCATATTCATATTTGAAGATGTATGTTTTCTTTGTTAGACACATTTATGAGATATTTCACATGCATCTCATTTGTTGTTGTTTTATTCCTAGGAGTTAGAATAAAACGGTCCCCTATTAAACCATAAATGATCAATAATTAAAATAATTGCGCCCTTCAGGGAACCAATAGGAAATACAGAAGAGAATAATATTTTTTTTCTAAAATAGCACAGGCCAAGGATCTGAAAAACAGAAAAAGCTAAGCGCATATCATATGCTGCAGAAACTTAATAAATACAACTCTGAAACAAAGTTAGATAAGATATCCTGGCTGGTGCTAGAACTTTGTATTTGGTTTTAACAGTCGCCATAGTAAATAGAAAACATTTTTAAATAACATATATTTATAACTAGTCTTAGTTCCATTCATCAAATTATCTAGAAAACTGGTTTTTATAAATATCAACAAAGCCTGACGTGAAGTAAAAAATAGCTACAGTTTATAAGCACTACACTATGTGTATGTCCTTAGTATAAATTATTTCTAACCCTTAGGACAACTCTTCAAGGCAGAGATTTAATAGATAGAGCATCTGAGGGGCACCTGGGTGGCTCTGTCGGTAAAGCGTCAGACTTCGGCTCAGGTCATGATCTCACAGTCAGGTCATGGGTTCGAGCCCCGCGACAGGCTCTGTGCTGACAGCTCAGAGTCTGGAGCCTGCTTCAGATTCTGCGTCTCCCCATCTCTCTGCCCCTCCTCCACTCATGCTCCGTCTCTCTTTTTCTCTCTCAAAAATAAATAATCATTCATTAAAAATTAAAAAAAAATAGATAGAGCCCCTGAGGCATGAGAAGAAAATGTCTTTCCTTCCAGTAGCCCAGCTAGGAAATGTACTTCAAGAATTTCAGTGCAAATCCAAAGGCTTATGCTTACATAGTTCATGCAGGCTATTTGAATGTTATTTTGTAAATTGACGTTTTATAAACTAAGCAAAAATGAGCATCATGCCTGATTTCACTTACTCAAAAAAAATAAATAAAAAATAAAAACAAAAAAAACTAAAGCTCATACGATTCTTTCAGGTATTACGACATCCTCATACTTTATATTGATTTTGATAATTTTTAAAATTTAACAATGTTTCACATATATGTTTTTCACTTTCATTCGTTAGAACTTTGGAGGATGGAGCCCTATTTTCAGTCATTTTTTAAATGTTTAAAATTGAAATATCCGCAAACCTGTTAAACTACATACTACAGAATTAGAGAAGCCACATTCAGACACAATCAAAACATCTTCTAGATAATCATGATTTCTAAGCAACCTGCATCCAGATACCACCACCAGCACCATACTCTATAGAGTGTTTTCATGATGACAAATAATCCTTCACTGTTCTAGAAACTCAATGCATATTACTTCATAAAATAATTTTGTTCCCTTTTTCATTTAATTGCCTAGGAAATAATTTCATTTTTATTCAGTAACCTATTAGTTTAAATTGAATCTAATAGACTTGTTGAAATGAACAATTTTAACCTGAAGAAATTTCTGGTTTTCTACATCAAATGTTTCAGTTTTAATTTATTTGGCTCATCTCAGATGAAGTTTAATCTCCAAAAATACAGAAAATAAATGTGAAAGACGAAATTTCCCTATCCTATGATTTCTAAAAGGAAAAAAGTTCTTGATTCAGTCTAAATTCTAAGAACTCACAAGAACCCCAACAACTGACTATTTAATTGTCCAGGTTATGCTTACATAGGGTTAAGTTCACTATCTCTTGAGCCCTTCTCATGTGCAGGTAGCATTTGGGCCACACATTATTCTGATGCCTTTGTCTTATACTGACCTATCAGAGTTTGCTTAAAAAGTAAAACTCTCTTAATAAAACATTTACCCATACAAATATTTTCACTTAATTTGTTTTATTTTTTACTGAAAATATATTTTATAGAGAAAATTAAATATGTTTTACCCAAGATCACATATCCATAGGCTATGTGCTTATTTGACATTCATGAGACTATTTTATTAACACCAAGCAGACATTTTTATTTTCTCCATTAAAATTGCACTGGTTATGTCCACTCTTAAAAACCCTTCACTTGTGCTTCCAAGGTACACTCTAAATAGACTAAAATCTCATGGGCTGATTAGCAGATCAAATGCTCAATAGTACTTGCACAAATCAAAAATAATAATAATAATAATATAAATAAACAAAATAAAACCAAGCAATGACTTTGGTGGCTGGATCCTTTACCCCAGGACTTAGGTGGATAGACCGTTTGCCCCAGGTCCTTGATTTTTCTTTTAACAAACAAATGTAGTTATATTATTTGAAAAGGTAGTTTCCGGTTCTGGCCAGTTCCATTTTTCTTTGAAACAAGAGGGTAAAGTAATATACAAGTAAATGATAAGTGAGTACTCATTTGCAGTGAGTACTCTGGTTACACTTCCTTTCTTCTTTCCCAGTGGCAATAGAGCAATTAAAGGTCATTCACTCTTTCAAAAAAAACATTAAGTGATCAGTGATCAGCTTGTGCCAGGCACTAATCTAAGCCTGGGAACATGTGGATTGTTAAAAATGTAGGGAACTGGAGCCAGCATTGAGAGCAGCCTCTTCTTTTTCTTCTCTTTACAAGCCCACAATGAGGCCTACTAGGGACTGAAGCTCTAAGGGGGATGTTTACTACAGTTGCAGGCTCGATCAATTCCTAGCAGACCACACCCCAGGAATGTGGTGTTTTCAATGGTCTTTCTTTGATTTAGGAGAGGAGATTCTCCCACTAAACACTTTGCACTACTATAACATTAAACCTCTTTATTACTTGCCTCTAAAAAACAGGATTACAACTTCCTTTTACCCACAAGTAGAATGACATCTGAGAATGAAAGTTGGTGCTACTAGCGATTATATCAAGGTATCAAGTGTCAACTAGCACAGTCCCAGGCATATGAGGACATATAGCCACAGTACCTATATGGCACTGAACTGGTCTTCATTTATTGGACTGAACATTTTCTTCCCTTAAACCCAAACGTCCAAAATACCCACGCACATGCACACACACACACACGCATGCACACTTGCAGACTGCCAATTTCAAATACTGACTCAACCATAGTAGCTATGCTCCTGAGTCTTTCGCACCCTAATTTACTTATCTAATAAAATGAGGATAATAATAACCCCTATATTATGATGTTGTGATAATTATAATTATATAATTATTAATGCAGGTAAAGCACTTGGCATGCAATTTTGAACACATACTTAGTATTTTTATAATTGCATTTTTATAAACCATGTTCATACATGGATTTTTGGCCTTTGGAGGTGGCACCAGAGGTCATCATGATATCTAGGTGGTAGCGATCCTAACATCATTGGCCAGTAAGAAATATCCCCTTATCTGTTCTCACCAAAGGACTTTTAGAAATTTCCAAAAATATTCAATCAATAATACTGATAATGTGGTAGGATCCCCTCCCTAAGGAGAGAAAAAAACAAAACAAAACAAAAACAAAAGACCTCAAGGCAACCTGGCTATATGCATATGTGACAACATCCCTTATGACCATGTAACATGAGACCACTTAATCAGACTGCATGTTTGTGTGTAATCATATATGATAAACAAATAAACAGAAAATGTATAAAAACTATGTCATGTGAGTACGAACCCAACTGAATGGTGCCAGCACGAATAAAGTTGCTTCCTGGAAAGAAAAGCCTGGGTGTTACAACTCTCTGTCCGAGAAACCTGCTACAATAATTCTATGATTTTTAAGTTAAAAATAAAACTAATTGCCTTTGACTTTAAAAAAAAGAAAAAGAGGGGTGCCTGGGTGGCTCAGTCGGTTAAGCGTCTGACTCTTGATTTCAGCTCAGGTCATGATCTCATGGTTCATTAGATGGAGCCTCGCGTCAGGCTCCCTGCTGTTAGCACAGAGCCTGCCTGGGATTTTCCCTCTCCTTCTCTCTGTCTCTCTCTCTCTCACTTGGAATATTAAACTTAAAAGAAAAAAGAGAGAGAGAGAGAGATGACTATATTAAAAAAAAGAAAAAGAAATTTCCAAATACTTTAAAATCTCTATTGGTTTACGTTTTTAAAACTACATGCTGAGTAACTAGTATGGTAAGGTCTTCTATCACAAATTTCATAAATGTCATCTCCATTCAGTCCTCATCACAGATCTATGGGGGCAAATGAAGAAAGTTGGCTAACTTGTCTAAGTATTAATTACAGTCCAGGAACTGAACCTGGGCCTTTCATTTCAATCCAGAACTCTTCCCATCATACTGTTTCCCTTTTCCTCTTCCCCAATAACTACCAGACATGCCCTCAAAGAAGCTTTCGAATATGAAGTTTAGACACATGATTTGTTGGAGAATCTATGGGGAAAAATACACTCTCATACACTGATCTTAGAACTAGAAAAATAGCTCTTTGCCTCAAAGGGAATTTGACAATATTTAACCAATTTACATCCATGTGTACCCTTCTCTGATGAATCACACTTTTAGGAATCTATCCTAAAGATACACTGACGAATATATAAAAGACACATGCATAAAACAATTGATTGTAAGAATACTTATAGCAGTAGAAGACTTGGGGAATAAATCCTTAAATGGATTGTTTGAATAAACTATTTTTATATATTCCTAAAAAATGAAAAGATAATCCAAATATTTTTTTAAATGGCTAAACATCAGGGAGAAAAAACAGAATGGATAGACAGAAATGGAATTTAGTTTTCTCTGAATATACCTTATTCTGTAGATTTGACTTTGGAACTATATAAAAGCTTTATATTATTATATAACAAAACAGAACATCTAAAAATATCTTAAAGGGGTGCCTGGCTGGCTCAGTTGGTTACACATCCAACTCTTGATTTTGGCTCAGGTCATGATCTCATGGTTGGTGAGATAGAGCCCCCGTGTTAGGCTCTCCATTGACAGCACAGAGCCTGTTTGGGATTCTCTTTCTCCTCTCTCACTGCCCTCTCCCCTACTCACACCCTCTCACTCTCTCTAAATAAATAAATAAACATTAAAAAAATATAAAAGCAAAAATCACAGGAAATGAAGTTGTAATTCAAGTTTGTGATCTAACCACAGAATGACTTTTTCAAGTGAATTTTTTAAAGGCAATTTGACTAAAGTCAAAGTAAATTTTTGAAAGGTAAAGTGAAGTGAAGTGAAGTAAAGTGAATTTTTTAAAGGTAATAGAGGCGTCTGGCTGGCTCAGTTGGAAAAGCATGAGATTCTTGATCTCAGCATCGTGAGTTCAAGCCCTATGTTGGGCATGGAGCCTACTTAAAAATAATTAATTAATTAATTAAAAATTTTAAAGGTAAGTTTTTTTTTTTTAAAGGTAATTTGTATGTGCCCAGTGGGATGTTTCAGAAACACAAAATAATAACTAAAAATATTTTAAAATCATTTCAGTAACTATGTTATATAGGATAATATTGGTATTACTCTGAAACTATATATACACAGAGCATGACAGAGAAAATAGTTATTAGGAATAAAAACTTTCAGTGGATAAGAGATAAAAATATAAAATTTAAAGAAGTTAAATACAAGGCTTATTATATCAGCATGAGCTCATTATGGATTTTCTCTATTAAAAATATATATTTCTCATATGGTCCCCTGAAATACAAAGAAACTACTGATACATTAAAAGCAAACAGCCCCACAGGCCTAAATGTAGTCTCTATCATTTCCCACTATAAAAAAAACAGAGTTCCTCAATGAAATGACCATTTCTAAGAGTAGGGCAGGAAATAGGCAAGACATTCCTGCAATATCTTAATATACCAGAAAGTACAGTGAATATCAAGGAATATTGATTTGAAAAGACTAAGAAACCAAACTGAAGACTCTCCCACCAAAAAAGATGGGGCAATTTGAACACTGAAAAGAAAAGTAACTGCAATACATCAAAACACGTATGCTAAAAATCCAAGAGTTTACAAAGATACAAAAAGCAAATTGATCACCAACTAAAGAATACTAGGAACTAATTCATTGTTTCTAACCTGTAAAATGAAGAGCAAGTATCAAGTATTTGATCTAATTACTTACATGAATTCTACATGAGGCTAAAAAATGGTTAATGACGGAAAGCTCTTCTTCATGAAAGTATTTCAGTTAATACATTAAAAAGGAATGTTATATCTTCACTATGTGATGATATGAAATAGTTATTGTTAATTTTTTAGTGTATTGGAATACAGTGGTATTGGGATCATGTTTTTATACAAAATCCTGGTCTTTTAGCGATGCATACTTACATATGAGCAGATTACAGATTATGTGATATAATATCTGAGATTTGTTTCCAAGAATCCAGTGTGGAAAAAAAGGAGTTGGTAAGGTTACAGATGAAAACAAACTAGGTGATGAGTGGTAATTATTGAAGTAAGTAATGTGTACTTGAGGGTTCCTCATACTATATTCTCTATTTGAAAATTTTCCAAACAAAATTTTGTTTTAAACATTACAGGGTTAATATCAGATCTTTAAGTGGGCTCTCATCTGAAGTTTTGTTGTTTTTGTTTGCCATTTTGTTGATGTTTCTAGATCTTAACAGAGGAAAAAAAATCTTATTAAAGTCAATCCTCTCCAAAAAAAAAAAAAAAATCCAATGTTCTTCTTTTTCTCTACTTTTGCCTCACTTTGCAACAAAATGTCTATTCCTGTGCTGACATCAAAAGACCAGAATTTTGCCATAAGCAGTGACTACTTTAAAATTGCATAGTGGTTTGAAGTGTGCAGGCTGGTCGCAGCACTGTAAACCTTGACTAATCCGTATTTTAAAACCTTGCCCTTCAAAAGAGCCTAGGAAGCTATCAGTTTCTCCCCAATCTGCACAAGCAACCATCTGACCCACTTTTCTTCACAGAGACCCATTCCACATTCAGGACCACGCACATCATGGACATAAATCTAAAAAGAATGAGGCAGGCTATGAACAAGGGTTTTTTAAAAGCTGTACTTATAAGACACTATATTATGATTTATATCAAAGGAGACTAAAAAGTAATGCAGTCTTTGGACGCATAATAAAAACTATGTATTTCAGACCTACCAGCTAATTAATTTGTAGATCTACAAAGATGAGTAAGAAAGTGATAGTTACCAGTAAACTTTGAAATATTCATGAATCTTTATTTTATTTTCTATCCTGATCCAATGCAGTCAAGTGATTCCCAAGGTGTATACAGGCCACGTATGTTATTTTCTAATACAAACTCAGCCATAGGTACTCTCCCAGGAAAACTGAGGAAATGGAATAAAATTTAGCTAAACTATATCTGTCACCATCAAAAGTGACTATCAAGATTAAATTACAGAAAAATTCAGATGGAAACCCATAAGACTGGTGAAAAACCTCTCCCTTTCCCATTGCAAAAAAATCCATTTAAATTCTCATCTCTACAAAGATACTTCATTTCTTCCTTAGAAAAATTGCCTTTTACTGTGAGAAACTTACAATTTGATCCTGCAGAATTTGTAAGGCTCAGTTTTTTTTTTCTTTAGAAGTGTCCAAAAAAGTTAAAAGATGACAATCTTTTGAACAGAAAAAATGAGAAATTTAGGGAAAGGGAGAGTAGCAGAGGGAGTTCACATCTGGATGCTTGCCTTTAATGATCTTCATGTTTAACTACATATGAGTAGGTCCTTAAGGGGAGAGGTAAGTTTTCAAACATCTGCTATGAAAGAGGAGGCATTAATCAAATAGTTATACCTATTGATGACACCAAAATAAGAACATGAGTGCCTGGTGAATAGGAAGAGATCACCTCAAACTAAACATGAGAATTTGTTAGTAGCTCTGAATTGCCCCAGCATCACAGCAGGAAACAAAACAAAAAGATATGGTGGCTGAATCACACCTGGATATGGGGAAATGAGGATGACTGACAGATAAAAATGGAAAGGGTAGAGTTTGCAAGAATAACCACACCCCACATAATGCAGGCAGCCGTGTATAGGTGGCCATTGTATTTATTATGCATAGTTTGCTTTTTATGTGCTAGCACTGTGTATACAATGGTGAGCACAGGACAATGTCTAATAGGATCTGATTGCTTTATTTTTCAGTTTAATGAAGGAAAAATAATATCAGCAGTACACCTTAAATACATATCATAATTCATATTTACACTATGTGTATGAAATACTGACCTTTATACTTGATCCAACCCAAATCCTTGACATTCAATTCCCCAAATAAATGGCAAGTGCAGCCACTTCTCTTCACTCCCTCTGCTCATTTCAGACCATCTCCATTTCTTGTCTGGTCAACTGTAATATTTTTCACAGTTGTTTTCCTGCTGCAGATCTTCTCATCCCTATGGCCCTGACCTCCAAAGCATCCTTCACAAGCTCATTGTTTCAAACACAGCTCTGAAGCGGTTGTTCCCCTAAGTAAAGCCCATCAATAAATCTCCATCCTTGGAGAAAAAACTCCAAGCTTCTTAGCATCATCTTCCTTCCTTATCCTTTCCTTCTGCCACTCTTTCACAGTAAAGTGGACACTGACCATGCTTCCCACCTGCACATCCTAAAATATCCCCACCACCTGTGGAAATTTGCCCATGGAAATTCACCCTTTCATTCTCTGGAAAAAAAAGATGAGTTTGAAGAAAATTCAGTCAGGAACATCTGACTGGCCAATGGGAAAAAGTTTGATCACATTATTAATCCAAAGACAAATGAAGGCAATAATGATATATCAATTTCACTCAAAATTGACAGAGATAAACTTTATAGAACATCCTGGCATATTCACACAATTTTCACTCAATATTATGTTTGTGAGATCTATCCATGCCAAGAAAATATTAAAATAAAATTGTAAGGGGACACCTGGGTGGCTCAATCAGTTAACTGTCTGACTTCAGCTCAGGTCATGATCTCACTGTTCCCAAGTTCAAGCCCTACATCAGGATCTGTGCTGATAGCTCAGAGCCTGAAGCCTGCTTCAGATTCTGTCTCCCTCTCTCTCCCGGCATATTCACACTCTTGCGCTCTCTCTCTCTCTCTCTCAAAATAAAAAACATTAAAAAATAAAATAAAATAATAAAATAAAATTGCAAGCAGTAGCTTAAAAAGGTATAAAACAAAATTTTATTTGGAAAAATAGTCAATGGACACAATATTGGCTATAGATAGATAATATGTATATACAAGTATTTTTAATGGAAAGGAAAATGACAAGAAACCCATGATGCTGTTTGCCTGTAAGAGGGGCAGAAGAGGATTAGGATTTCGGACAGAGAGAGAGGTTAGCTCTTTATGATTTATTAGTAAGAAAAAAAATGACATGCCAAAAGTTGTTATTTCTAGGAGACAGGAATGTGGGTATTTATTTTATCGTTTATTTTTTTTCTGCATTTAAAATTTTTCTCAGTGTAACAAAATGAATAAACAAAGAAGACACAGTTGGTATCCTCATGGAGCAATGCAGTGAAGAACACAAGTAAAGCAACAATTTTGGTAATATGTGACTAATGCCATGTTAGATGACTACACTGTGCTGAGAGCAGAGGTCAGCAGCTTCATTGACCAGGAACTGCCGAATGGCTTCTGAAAAGAGTCACTAGCAATTAAGAGATGAGTAGAAGCTGATGAACTGGGAGCTGGGGATTATATTTCTGTGTTGAAGGCAGTAAAATAGTATTTACAAAGGAAAGCCAGCGAGACAGAACTTGGTATTTTAGAGGAACCGGAAGTTGTTTTTAACATCTCAGGTTCAGATGGTATATAAGAAAGGCAGGCAAGGGTGAGATCCTGAGAGGAATGAGATCCAACTCTTAGGAGTCTGAACTGTATCCTGACTGATGAGGCGTGGGGTGGCTACTTCAGACTTCTAATTAGGGGAATACTACCAGCTGTAGATTATAGAAAGATCACCACAGGGAGATGGAACAGTTTGATCTTGCAATAGGCTGGTTGAAAATGTTAGCCTGAAATAATGAACAAACAACAGATCTGGGGGAAGGGAATCGGGAAGTCTTTATGGACTGAAAATTGTAGGACTAATTACATGAGACTATGAGGGACAGAAAGAATGAGACGATGGCTCCAGGCTTCTGATTTAGCCATCTGGATGATGAGAACACCCTTTGCCTCATCAGGAAATATGGAGAAGGGTAGTATGTAGATTGGTTTGGGGCAAGGGGCATTCATGACTGTAGGAAAGAGAAGTACTGAGACTTTTTGAATACTATCTTGCACGGATTTAAGTTTAAATTAAGTTAAAATCCTACATTTGTCCAATGATTGGCTTTCCAGATTTGTGATCATTTTATTAGTATTAGTCTAAGTGTTGGTATTGGTAAAAGACATCTGAAAATACACATATTAAAATCAAGTCTACCATTGTTGCTGTAAGTAGTTCTCAAGAAGAAAAAATTAAAAACACCTACCCCAATATTCAAAAACAGATACATAGTTCACTAAGTATTTGTGGAATATTAGAATAACAATCATGATATTTCAGCTGGTAGAAATATTTTTATATAAAATTCTCATTATCTTTCTGGCACCATGGAAAAATAAGCTTATTTATTTATAGATGTGAAATTCCTTTAACAGATATGTGGACAACTCAGTAAACAAAAGTTTCCTCAGTGTAACCTAATATGACCCATTATTCCATGAGAAATGTCCCTCCAAATAAAAAAAAACAGCTTTGTTTCCACAAAGAAAAATAAATCCTGAAGAGACCTTCTTCCCATTAGTATGAAAGTCTATAACCTGGTAAGTTAGTATCAGCAACCTATGCATATGTATGGAGTATTGTTATTTCAAGTGGCATTAATACACAAAGTCAAGGTGTTTACAGGACAACCAGCAAAATATTTTTAAATATACACCAAATGTTAGTGTATCTGAGTACCAATCCAGAAAAGTAAAATAAACATTTTTCTTCTGCATTGTCCTAATACTTGATATCAGAAGTCATTGTTGACATCAATTCATTAAATATTTCTCCTAATAGCAGATAGTCCCTTCATTGTTTTGTACCATAACAGCAGTGACAACCTACATTTACTGGGCTCTGACATGACTCTAAAAATCCAATCAGTTTCTTTTTTCTATATATTCTTCCTATCATTTCATCATCAAATCACTTATATTATGAATGAGCTACTCCATGCCTGATTGACTCAACATACCTTTTGCTTTCTAGTGAGTTTCATATTCAGGATAAGACCCCCACAGTTGCAAAGGGGCTCTTCTACATATCTACATATATTTAGACCTTTAACTACCTCTGTCCATATTGTCTCCGTGGTAGAAAAAGTGGAGCCCTCAAACATCCATCTACTCTCCAACATCACTTAGATACCTTGCATTAGGTGAGGCCAAGTGATAAGTTCTGGCCAGTGACCTTCACACATTAGGTAGAAGGGCCATAGGCCATATTGGCCAAAGCATAGAAGAAATTCATGGGACCCTCCAGGTGTCCCTACCTCAGTCAAGGTGATCAAGAGCTTTCCATACAGTGGAGCAGTCATTAATTTCAGTCCTTATGTGGCTATAAGGAACAGAGCCCTTTTTTCTACCTCCCTAATAATCCAATCAGACAAGTGGTGTGAGAGACAAACCCCTGTTGTATTTAGCCACCAAGACATTACAACAGGACAATTACAACAATTACAACTATTGTCCTGTTGTAGACAAAAATAGACAATTACAACTATTACAACAGGACAATCTGGATTAGCATCAACCAATAGAATAAACCCCCAAGGTCAAGTATGCAGCATGTGAAGAGTGCCTTCTGTTATAAAAGGAACTATGTGACCACTTAAAAATTAGCCCTAGCTCCTTTTAAACTGTGTCTATTTTAACAAGAGATTTGGGGGATATAATTTCTCTTGACAAGTTTGATCACAAGGAACACACTGCCTTGTAGAGCATATCCTCAAAGAACTGGATTGGATAGACTTTATCCACTTGAATATTTTTTGAGCCCCTCATTCTGCCAGGCACTATTTCAGGCACTGGGTAGAGGAAAATGAACAAGAACCATCATAGTTCCCGCTCTCATGTGGTCCTCCATCAAGTTGACAAGATAATCATGAATGAAATAAATACACACACAAAATAAAAGTGTCTGCAATCATCTTTTTTTTTTTTTTTTTTTAATTTTTTTTTCAACATTTTTTATTTTATTTTTGGGACAGAGAGAGACAGAGCATGAACGGGGGAGGGGCAGAGAGAGAGGGAGACACAGAATCGGAAACAGACTCCAGGCTCCGAGCCATCAGCCCAGAGCCTGACGCGGGGCTCGAACTCACGGACCGCGAGATCGTGACCTGGCTGAAGTCGGACGCTTAACCGACTGCGCCACCCAGGCGCCCCTGTCTGCAATCATCTTTAACGCTGTTTGCCAAATATTCCCAACTTTTTCTTTCTGGCATGTGGATGATAAGGTTGAACATCCTGGCCCACTATAGGTAAGTAGAGGCTATTTGACTAGTTCTGACCAATGCATTGTGAGAAAAACTAATATATGTCACTTTAGACCAAGCATTTAATTGCTCTCTTTCCTTCTATCATTGGCCCCCCGCAACACTGAACTGATGACTGTTCCATCAGTGAATAAAATTAGTAGGGCCCCTGCTGACAACAATGAACATGTATTATGAGTGGAAAAAGATATTGGTTGTTTACAGACACTGAGATTTGGGAGTTGCTTGTTAATGCAGCATAACCTAGCCCATCCTGAGTGATAACTATCTTCTTCAAATTGTGTCCAGCATTTTAACTCCAAGATTTTTAAATATACTTGTTTGACTTTGACAAGAACTTTATAAACTGGTCACTTCAGCATAAAAAGTTTTATGAAATTACTCAAATAAATTAGTACGATTATAAGATGGAACCAAATCCACTTTTTAAAAGTCCTTTTAGCTTTCCAGATTTCGTCTGAACACTTTTATGACAGTACATCATTCTCTACAGCATGAGCACTAAACTCAATCCTTTTCAAGTACAGAGTCTGTTGTCTACAGAGACCACAGGTGCTGCTGTATATCAGACAAGCTGGAGCAGAGTGTTGTAATACAGTTTGTTCTTGCAAGAGGTGAGTTAAGGCATGCTTTGAACAAGTTCACCTCCCAAGTGATCCTTGCTTTTCAAGAAAGCTTTTTAACATTTTCTTAGCACTCATTCCCTCCAGTAATCCAGTTTCTGGCATTTCATTTTGTCTTTTATGCTCTTTCTCTTGGCAGATGAACCAGCCTGCTGCTTTCTTCTTATGACATGACTTCAAAGGGAAATCAAAGGAGTCCAATTTTTTTTTTCTTAACCCAGTTTTCAATGTATAAAGTACATTGATGCTTGCTGACTAGGCACTGTTAAAGTCCCAAAATATCCTTGCACCAGTTCAAACGGAGAAACTTGGAAATTAGGATTTATCTATAGGGAGTATGCAAGGTACTGCCCATGCTGTTTTTTTGAATAAAGCTTTATTGAAACACAGCCATACCCACTCACACGAATGTTGTCTATGGTTGCTTCTTCTGTACAACAGTTGAGTTGAATAGCTGCAACAAATATGTTTATTATCTGGCCCTTTACAAAATAAGCTGGTAAAACCCTGACCTAAATAGTCAATACTACTTAATTTGCATAATGTGCCAAATTATCAGTATAACCTTTAAAGCCTTGTATGATGTGACACCTTCCTCAATTTAAACTCTCTTTTCCTCACCTTTATGCCACGGTCACAATGACATTTTTATATCTCTGAGGGCTCCATACCTTCTCTGAGTACATGAGAAGAAGACTATGGTTTATGTGGATCTCTCTCTATAAATACCTTCCCCAGCCCTCTGCCCACCCTACTTTGCCTGCCTACTTCCTACTCATCCTTCCAAGAGTTACTTTCTCAGAGAAGTGACTCCTGACTGTTGTCTGTCCTGAAGACCATGTACTTTGGTGACACACTATAGAGAATCTTGTTTCTTACCTTACCTCATGTTCAATTATACTTATGTTCATTTGATTGCTTGATTGGTTTCCCCCATAGACCAAAAATGCCTATAAAGAAAGGACAAGTGTATTTTTTGTTCAGTGTCTGTGACTAAGGCTCAGAGTAGGTGGTCAGGAAAAATTGGCTGAAAGAATAATTGGATTCTTGGCATACACAGCTGTAATAATTGAAGTTTCAAACACTTATAAGCAACCCCAATAATTCATTACAAATATCCATTGGTAATTTTCCTCAGGCCCTGCTCTGAATCTCAAAATTGTTTGGTTAATGTGTGAGTCAGTTAGCTAGTCAGTGAATCTGGTGGGCATCCAGGATACTTATTTTATTGCTGGCTTGCTACTTCATACTTATCCCCTCTTACAGAGTAACTCAGGATATAATATTTTTGATGGTTTATTTTTGAAATAGAAATTCCATTTAAAGGAAAGTCAACTGATACTGCTGAGGGTATTTAACCAGAATATATACATTTGGATTCATTTAAAAGTAAAATGTTGATTTTGCAGTAGTTCCAATCTAGGGAGGGAATGAATCAACCATATATCTTACAAATAAGAAAAATTTTAAAAAGTCTTGAAATTGTTTCAATACATTTTCCTCTGCTATAAAACTATCAAAACAGTGGTAAAATTAGAGAAGGTTGAAAATAAATTAATTTTGTGAAGTGAGGACATATTCAGAAAATACTTGTCTCAACAGAAACCTAATTCAAATGAAAGGTAAAGTATTTATAATCATTCCTCTGAAGCAACAGAGGCTGAGAACAGTATTGAAGCAAATGAACCAGCATTTATCATATATAAAATTTAGCTCACCTAGTTTAAATATCTGTCTTTAAAAAAATTTTGAGAGGCTAAAAGTTGACCATGTGACGTTCTTTCTAACCAAAGATCATCATAAAGAAAACGGTTATAAGCCGGAAGGATATTCATGACAGATATCATCAAAATAAATGCATATGTGAATATATACAAAGAGCAGAAAATAGTCAGTTATGGATTATGTCTTTGATTTTGTAGCTCTATTATATGGGAACCCCAGTTTGGAGAATAAGAATAATAATTTATGTCCATATATTGCCATTGGGTCATAAGAGTGCTGTATGGATCAGTTTAAGAAGTACTGCATTTGAAGAATATCTTGCAACACAAAACCATGAATCTAAACTTATCAGAATTTCTTGGGATTCATATGTATTAAAATGGTATTTATAGGTTGAAGATCTCAATATACATTCCTCATGCATGTTAACAGTATTCACACTGTGTACTCTTCATTAGTAAGATACCACTGTAAAATAGCCTGAAACATGGGGAAAATTTACCTCTCAAAGAGAAAAATAAAAATGCCAGGTACGCCCTCTTCCTCTTCTATTGATGGCTTTCACGGTGTTCCTACTACCTTTTTTTTTTTTTTCCCCCTCTTTACAAACTTGTTCTGGGCAGTATCACTCATTCCCTTGGATTCAATGACTACTTCTATGCTAAAATTTCCCAAATCATTATCACCAGCTAGAGTTCTCCCCTAAGCTTTGAGTCTAAAGATTCAACTGCTGCTTAGACACCTGAATGTGGGTTTCTATCAGGCAGTGGAAATGAAAACAAACAAACAAAAAAAAAAACACAAACACCCAAGTAGAAATTCTCGTTTGCTCTCAAAATCAGTCTTTCTGTGTTTCTTTTAACCAACTTAAAAATTGGAGTTTCATGCCTCACCCCTTCTTCCTTACATTCTGCATCTAATCCATTTTCAAGTCCTTTTGAGTGGGACTACTAAAAAAGTCCATTAGTCCATTCATGCCCATCCATCTCCACTGCCACCATCCTAGTTCAGGTCATTATCATCAATCCCTTCAATTACCTCAACAGCCTCTCAGTGAATTTTCTTGTCCTGACCTCGCCCCCCCCCCGACCCCGATTCATTTTCCTTGTCTTCAGAGGGATTTCCTGAAACTCTTTAACAAGGCTTACAAAGTGGCTCATGATCAGATTCTGGCCTATCACTCAACCTTCTCCCTCTCCACTCTTTAGTCCTGATCCCTGCTTTCTCCTTCTCCTCCATCATTGTCTTCATATTTAAATCCCAAACATTCCAAATTTCTTTTAGTTCCTAGAATAGTTTATACACTTTCTCACCTAGAACTACCCTACAAGCTAAAGCAATAAATTATTTGCCTGAAATATTCTGCCCCATCCACCCATTCCTAGCCCTACTGCAAATTCTAATTACTCTGCTTATCCTTAAAAATCTCATATTAGTTGTGACTTTCTCTGGAAAGTCTTCCCCAATTCTTCTAAGAATCTGTTGTTTTTCTGTCATATGCTCCTATATCCTATTTAATTTATTGTTGTACTTAGTTCACCATATGTTATTTACTTTTAAAATTGTTTGCAGATTATAGGCATCACAAGGTAGATACAATTCTTATTTGATATTCAAAGTTAATAATAATAAAATATTTCATTCATAGGAATGACTTGATAAACATTGTATGGACAGACGGACGGATGGATGGATGGATGGATGGATGGATGGATCAGTGAATCTACAGGCTCATTTCTACTTACTTCTCTAATAGATTTATTCCATAAATATTTCTCTGAAAATCAATGACATCTAGAGCAGTACTCCTTAAACTTTTCATAGGCATTAATACTACTGGCAAAAGAATATGAATTAGTACCCCCAGAAAATATTTTAACTTTTGTGGATTTATCTTAAAAGTGCATGTGAACTTTCAATTCTATCTCATTAATTTTTTTAATATGTTTTAATGCAAATCAGCATTTTTCTTACTACATGCCCCGTCAAAAGCTTTAAGTAGAATTTATATTCCACAAGATGGTACCATATTTATCCTGCAACTGTGGCTATCTCCTGGCATGCTGGTATATACCTCAATAGGTATGGATACTGGAGTTTAAGATTCTATGTACATATAGAATTGACTCTTTCACAAGTTATGAGACATGTCTTTTGGTAGAAATTGGATGTTAGTAACTAATAGCAAATATTCTATGACTTCAAGCAACAATTTTAGTAGGATGCAGGAATAGTTTTTGTTCCATTGTGACCTCTTTGACCGTCAAGTCTATGTTTGATAGAGCAACTAGAAGGCCACCTCGTTGACTGGGCATAAATAGAATACCCTGAATTACAGGACAGGCCAGCTGACATACTGTGCACAGCATGCTGGTGTCTGACTACTTACCTTGACTGGACTAGTTACCGTGGGATATATTTAGGCCTTTTAAATGGTGCATGAGATCAGTGTTAATGTGCAAAGCTTTAAAAGCAATTGAGGAGGAAAATGCATTCACTTGAAATGTGAGCCAGCACTTGTGCTGGAAGGCAGTTCCTAGGACTGCTTCTGGAAGGGACCATCAAGCATAAGGTCC
This sequence comes from Neofelis nebulosa, assembly GCF_028018385.1. NCBI lineage: Eukaryota > Metazoa > Chordata > Mammalia > Carnivora > Felidae > Neofelis > Neofelis nebulosa. The sequence continues at coordinate 120,016,509 of NC_080787.1, read as the reverse complement.
CACAGAATTACCACCACAAAGCAAGGACTCCATCCATTCCCATGGTTGCTGACCATCTGCAGTGAGTAATCTTAGTTATTTATGGAGACAGGTAAAACAATAGGGTTAATGCTATACTTTAATGGTTCCCTGTATGTGAAGGGGCTCTGCGAAGCTCCTTCAGTAAAAAAATCAGTTTCTCTTCGTTATCTACCCATCTATCTTTTCTCCTTCCTTCAAACTCGAATTCCCATGAAGAAGTCCTGCAAACTCTTAAAAAAGAACATTGTCTAAGGGCAATTAAACCAAATATTAAGTCATGTAGGTAGAGAAGTATATAGTTACAAGAAGTATTTACAAATCATACCATAAATACTGTTATAATTTCTATATTTTAATTATCAGTGGAGTTTTCAAAGGTATTTTGAAGAAAATAATGTAAAGAAAAAGGCAGAAAATAGTATATTTCTAATCAAGCTTCTAATTTTAAAATACCTTCCTTGTTCTTTTTGATTTGAGGACTACAAAGTGATAGTGGCAGAGGAAAAATTATAAAGAATGTCAAACTCTGTTACCAGTGTCCTTTTTGTGTGCCCATGTCTTTGAGCCAAAGCCAGAGGTAGGAGTCTTCACAGTAAAGGGACCGTGAATCCTGCTCTCAAATGAGCTCTAATGTCCTGAGCTTATTAGCATGTGAGCCAAACCAATAAGAGGTCTGAGGCATCTTATGATGACTTTGATTTAGGATTGCCCCACATAAAAATAACTTCAGCTATTAGGGAAGTAATTGTTGAATTACTAGTGTCAGAAACTATTTTTTTTTTCATAGCATAACTATGCTAAACCAATAGCATAACTAAAACACCAATACTTTTCAGAGAATATTGAAAATATGCTACAAGAGGCATAGACATGGACACCACTGGGGATTAGAGCTATTCTCGAGGTATTACCAAAACCATTTCCTTATGAATATATTTTCCTTTGTAATGGATTTTATGGATGCTCTAATATATCTATAAGCCATCATTTCCAATATCATTTTTCTTCCTAATTCAGCATGAAGATTTACTTTGCAGTGATGTTGAGGGGCAGGTGTGCTGGGACACAAAATTTAAGAACTCACTTACTCTCAGATACAATCACAAGTGTGCCCAGTGTATATCACTTGCCTTACACCAATCCCATCCTTGTCAATACTCCCAGAAAAGAATCAACAATGGCCCCAAATACTCTGTCTTGAGAGACTAAAAGTTTTACTTATTTGGTGAAGTAGTAAATATCATTCATGGAACATTTACTATATGCCAGGCACTATGATGAATGCCTCACATGGATTACTACATAAAATACAACAATCATAAGGCATACATGATTATTCATAGACTACAGATGCAATCTGAGACTCAGGCACATTCGGTAACTCACAAAAAACCATTACACAGCCAAGGTAGAGCTAGGGTCTAAGACGAGATCTGTCTGATTCAAAACCTAGTGTTCTTAATCAATAAACTGTCCTATCTGTAAGGAAAGGAATTATAGGGTATTTTATAAAGTGAGGGTTTTTTTTTTTAAAGCCATGTCATTGCTTGATAAAACACAAAGGAGCAATGTCTAATGGTTAATAAGGTACAACCAACTAGAAGTCTTGACAACTCTGCATTAATGGATACTTCCCAGCAAGATGGTTTCATCTCTCACAACTGTTTATTTGCCCAGTGGAGGAAATTCTGCTAGTGCCATTCCTGGCCCCCTTTACCAGGCCTGAGCACCCATCGCTCAGCTGTAGCAGGCTTCCTGCCACACCATCCCCTCTTGAGAATCGCCTCTGTGGGTGAGACCACATTGCCCTGGGACACCGAGCAAGTTATATTTCTTATTCTACCCCCACACCTCTGGCCACAGCCGGTGACTGATGGACCCTGGCACCCAGATCCTTAAGGAGAAAACCCCCCCTGTTCTCTCTAGACCACACCATGTGTCAAAGATATGACATCTTTATCGTTATTTTTCCTCTACCCTTTACCACTTCCTCACTGTCACAGGTGTCTCCTGAGCACACCCCCCTCAGGAAATCACAGGCACTAAAACCTCTGCTACAGGCTCCACTTCTAGACACTCCACCTGGAAGACCTGGCTGCCTTCTCTCTAATCACAACACGTCCTCTAAATGCCACTCCTCCTAGAATGCTCTCTGTGTTAACTCACCCGGCAATGATTTTCATTCTCTTCTATATTGTCATATCCCCTACTTACCTAAGTTCTCTCTATCAGTACTAAATTTTATTTTCTGTGAAACCATTCCATCCATAATAAGACTACATACTTTCCTAAGGGCAAACACCCTACTGCATTTATACCTATGACAACACTAAGCACATTACACCCGTAAAATAATATGTTAACTTTTGTTATGTATATAACTATCGTGTTAAATTATAAACATTGGTAACAAAACGCTTGAAATGCTTCCTCTATGTAAGAAAATAAACATTTTGCCTTCAGTCTTCACTGTGCCTTTTTGGTGCCAGGCATCGGAAGGCAAAAGAGATGAGTTCTTCCTGACTGTCAAAGCCGCAGCCACACAAACCCTCTGAAAGGAAAGGAAAAGAGGACACCACATGTCCGGAGCAGAAAGGAGAGGCTTGGGCTCCTACTCTTATCTTCCCACACAGCTACCAATAAAACCAGCCCTAGTGCACATGCATCTTGCTTCAAGAGACACGCCAAAGAAGCCTAGCACCTCTCACTAGAGACACTTAGCTACAACGTTCATGCTGTAGGCTACAGTCATTCCAAATGAGAACTTAATCCATTTCCCCAAAGACAGCTCGTGTAGACAAACCAACGGAGGAAGGATCAACTTAGTGACAATAATTCTATCATTAATCCTAAAACATGTTTTAAGCAAAAGCATCCTGGCAAGATTAACAAGACTAATAGAATTAGATAGAATATACTTTCCAACAACTGAATTTTCTATGCTGTAATACAAGTTTATATGCTGACATTTGGGAATAAGTTTTAGAGCAAAATTGAGCAATTTTTTTAAAAATATTTTTAAAATATATTTAAACTGTTTTTATATCTGTTGAAACGTTGAACCTTATCCAATTTCAGTTATAAAACCCCAAATAAGTCATCTTTTTAACTGTACCCACAAGGGGTTGGTAAACTCAAAGGCAGCTGAAAAAACTCTTAACATTGGTAGGTCAAGTAACATAGATGAGAATTAATAGAAGTGACAGTGTATCTGAAGGATCTTCACACTCTTCAATTTCTCCCTTTATGTCTTGAACTCAGACTCTGTGACATTTTATCCTGGCAGAAATTCTAAAAATTAATTGCAGCATAATTAAAAGTCATCATAAGTTTATTTTCTTTCAAGAATTGGTTTTGAAACAAAACGTCTTGTGGCTAAATATGATATGGGGTTCAGAAGGTTATTTTAATTTTCATAAGAAGCTTGATAATTTGCAATCACAATAATGCTAGTGATTTGTAGTTTGTAATTTATACATTGTAAAGAAGAAAACATTGTATTTCCCTCACTAATAGCAATATTCTTTATTTCACTCAATTTAGTTACTACTGAAATAAAAATTATTCACTGATATCTACCCATATTCCATTTTCTAGTATAGATACTTATCTCTTTCTAGTACTCAAAATAACTATCAGTTATCATTGTATTTGGTGTTGATCATCATTCCACCATGGAACCCATCTCCATGAGAACACCAAAGTCATTCCCAAAGTATATGATGTCTTCCATGTGTAGGGCACTCTTAATTTTCCTTGTTCTATATAAATAGTAACATTGTTATGGTTTCTGTATACAGAATATTAATTTGCTTTAAAATAAAGAAAATATTAACCCACGTCTAAAACTACACAGGAAGCTGTAATGTAACAGTTGAAATATAGTCTCAAAGAACTGGGAATTCATGTGAATTGCCTTCAGAGACTGGAATGTCAGTGGTAATGTAAGATTTCAAAATGTCTGCTAAATTGCATACATGGGATTATTACCAAGTGGTATTGTCATCCTGTGGAGACTAAAGAAGTAGCTAAAAAAATAGTTTCCTCTCTGTCATCTGGTCCTATAGTGATAGTAACCCTATTCAATTGGCCAAGGTGTCAGCCAGAATTGATAGTAATTGGTCCCAAATTTTATCAGGAGTCTTGGCCCATAACAGAGAAGAAACAACTGAGGAAGAAGCCTTGGTAGCCTCCTTCAGAGTTTGGAAATTATAGAAACTAAATTGGGAAAAGCCTCTTGTGGAGTCTCACTAGAATTATTGCCTGCTTCCAACTCTTCCTACAATCTGTTCTTTTCCAAATAGCAGAATAACAAAGTATTAAAAAAAGTATTAGATTCAAAATCATCAGTTGGTTTTCCCTGCACTTAGAATAAAGTTCAAACATAGCCCCACAATGTACAAGATCCTACACAGTATGGCCCTTGCATGTCTTCTGATTTTACCTCAGACTACCCTTACCCTAGCTCACAGTATTAGCCTTCATGACTTTGTTTCTCTTCCTCAACCAGTAGAAGATTAATTAACCCCACACAAGACATTCATTCACATCTTAGGACTTCTGAATTTCTCTGTCCATTTGGAAGCCCCAGCATCTGAGATCTCTTATAGTTGGAAAGTCCTCCAATTGGGCTTTAGGTAATACATTCCCCCTTTCAGCAAGGCCTTCCCTCACCACCCCAAGTGACTCCCACCTTGTGAACGATTGAAACACCTGTTTCGGGGGTGCTTGGGTGGCTCAGTCAGTTAAGCGTCTGACTTTGGCTCAGGTCATGATCTCACCATTTGTGGGTTCAAGCCCCACGTCAGGCTCTGTGATGACAGCTCAGAGCCTGGACCCTGCTTCAGATACTGTGTTTCCCTCTCTCTCTGCCCCTCCCCAAGTAGTGCTCTGTCTCTGTCTCTCAAATAATAAAATAAAAATATTTTTAAAAAATTTAAAAAAACACCTGTTTCATTTTCTTCCCACTCCTTATCACTATATGGAATTGTTTGGTTGACTTGTTTCCTGTTCATGGTTTCCTATCCCCCATCCCCATCCCTTCTAAAATGAAAACATCACAAGAACAGAGATTTGTCCACTCTTTTTTTTCTACTGCTTAGAACAGTGGCTGGCACATAAAAGAAGCTCAGAAATACTTGTTGAAGGAATGAGAGAATGAATGAACGATGTGAATATGTTTTAAACCCTATTATTTCTACTAAGGTATACTTGCCCAGGGCAGACAATTACATCCAAGACATCAATGCTGCCACAGCTTTATTTCAGTCATTGTAAAGACCTTCCAGATCAGCCACACAACACTTGTTACCACACTAGAGGAAAAGCCTTTCCTTAATAGTTGCCCCATATTGGGGCTCCTGGGTGGCTCAGTCGGTTGAGCTCGTGACTTTGGCTCAGGTCACGATTTTGCGGTTTGTGAGTTGGAGCCCCGCATCAGGCTCTGTGCTGACAGCTCAGAGCCTGGAGCCTGCTTCCGATTCTCTGTGTCTCTCTCTGCCCCTCCCCCACTCATGCGCACGCTCTCTCTCCCCCTCTGTGTCAAAACTAAAACTTTAAAAAAAAATAGTCGTCTTATACTGAGTTCTTTTTGTTTGATTCAATAAGCCCATATCAAATTTAGAATGAAACTAGAATGAATGATATCTTCAATGCAAATCCTTAAGTAGCAAAATTGGTCCTCACAGTTTCGGAAAAAAAAAAAAAAAAAAAAGGTGCAGGCACAAGGGATGGGATCTTGTCCTTGAGCCATGATGAACCTGGGGCTGGGAATATAATGTCTTTAGAGATTGAGTAACTTAGAAATAACCTGAGATGCAAAGTTCAGACTCAAACATGCATCCTCCTGGGCGCCCATGCAAACCTTGTGCTCTGGATTGGCAGGGATTCCCCTACACTCTTGCGCAGGAAGAGTTCAAAAATGTCAGGCAAATATACTCATCAAGTCTTGGTCAGTACAGATTCCAATGGTGTCATCAGCACAGTATCACACAGGAATAAGTAGCATGAAAAGTGGTCAGGAGTGTGCCTCTAAGCCTGACACGTAGCAAGTGGACGCTCAAGGCGAAAGCACATGAGGTCAATCAAACAGTGCACACAGATATTTTACTCAATGAATATTTAATGGAACACTTGATACTGGCTGTTCTTTGTGCTTGTCTTTTGTACCTGAAAAAAAACAAACATTTCTTTGTTTTCTTTTTGATTTCATTAATATTCTCGTTTTATCAGTGTTTGATTTTGTATGTCTTTGGGAATGGTAAAGAGCTGAACCTATGTGTTAATGAGCAATCAGTCAGACAAACCCCCCTGGGCAGAGATGGTAACCAAGCTTCCCTGAGGCTGCTTTGTGTCTTGGTGCAGAGCCTAGGCCTGAAAGCTTGTTGCAGCAAAAATGGATGGAAAATGAATATCCTGGATACATCTTTAGTCTGTTTTCACAACTATCTTGTTACCTACACTTCTCTAACAACGTGTGCAAAGTCTGTGAACACGTTTCCCCGCCTACGCTTATTTGAGTTAGTCATTGAAATTTGGACCTTCACTTAGGTATGTAATGAGGAGGAATTTTGCCCTTGAAATGTGTTGTATGCAATACATCCACAAGGAAATTTAATTAATCAATTCTAGATTCAAAACAAAAGGGCAGTTTTCCTGTGTCTGGTACTTTCATTATCCCAAGTACCTTATTTGCTAAGCTGATCTTTGGTCTTTTTAAAGAATACAGAATTAACCATTTGTTAAAGAAAAGCTCATTTCTCAGCACATTGGCCTACTTCTTCCCTCAATTTACCTCATCTTAAAATGTGAATGAATAGATCCTTTTTAATGAATATTTAGCATTGATATAACCATTGAATCATCAATCAAAATAATAAGGATTTTCAATCTATTCAGACAAATGTGGCCTTTATATATAATTCTTTTCTTAAAAAGAGCTGGCACACTCTTAAGACCTTGCTCAGGAAAACCCCTTGAGTTCAAATTATTTTTCTTTTGTTTCCAGCCTTTGTTCTTATGGATTGTTTTAGCTTATTTTTTTTAAGTTGAAGGGTCTCTGTGTTAACCAAGAACAACAGTGGAGACCTCAAAAAATTGTCCACACAAAACTTGCATTTTCTAAAAATAATTTAAGTCAGATATTCAATTGCTCTTAAACAAGGGTCTAACCTTGAAGCTTCTACTAACACAGAACATAAAGACAGTCACATTTTTAAATCTGTGGTCAATTGCTTAGACCATTCATTGCTTAGCCTAAAAGTAAATCAAAACATTTGAATTTCAGATACCAGGTGGAACCCGATGTGAAGTCGACTAATTGAAAAGCCTTTTTTTTTTTTAAATCTAGATCTTATCTCTACCATTTAACATCAAAAATTTATTGAAATGAACTTTCTATTCATTATAAATTTAGCTGTGGATCTCAATGTTCTTTAATGATGATTAATACTACTAAGAAGTGTTTTAGAATAGTCAGGTTGTTGTACAGATTTAAAAAAAAAAAGATGGGTTTGTGTATCTAAACTTCTAAACAGCTAGCTGTATTTCAACAGAAAAGAGGAACTATGAGTCTAGAAGTATAAGAATTTTTACATAATTTTGATTTGTTACCTACACTTGAAGGAAAAACTGGAATAAAGAATGACATTTTTAAAAATATTTTTAACGTTTGTTGTTGACAAAGAGAGAGAGAGAATGAGTGGGGGAGAGGCAGAGAGAGAGGAAGACACATAATCTGAAGCAGTCTCCAGGCTCTGAGCTGTCAGCACAGAGCCTGATGTGGGGTTTGAACCCACAAGCGGTGAGATCATGACCTGAGGCGAAGTCGGTCGCTTAACCCAGTGAACCAAACAGGCGCCCGTAAAATGAAAACTGACTTTAGATGGATTCAAATATTACTATGTAAAGGTAGAATAATAATGGGAGACATTTCAATGAGTCATTTTAAACATTTTAAAATAAATGGAACTCGCCAGGAATTATTTTTAAACTGCTTACATATATTTCTAAATGCTATAATTGATTTACTGCCATTGATAAATGCTTGTTTGTTTACAGACACTCACACTCTGAAACCCATACCCTGTAGATTACCTCTCATTTCCTTTTCAGATCTTAGCCCTGCTGAGCTGAAAGAAGAATAAAGTGAATGGATTCAAATAAACAAGAAATAAGATGAGAGTATAATAAAAATTGACAAATCTCAATTTTCTTTCACAGTGTTACTTATTTTGAATAATTAAATAAAGGCATAGTTCGGTTGATGACCATGTTACCAAATCTGATTCATATCTTCAGGGCAATTTTCTTCTAAATACAATACAATATAAGAGTTTGTGTTTTCCAAAATGCAAATTAATATTTAAAGACTTTTCTCAAACTTGCACAAGAGAAAAATAAAATGATACCCGCACAGCCATCATTGCTCTCAAGTGTCTAACAGCAAAATACTTTACTCGGAATGGAGATCACTGCCCTCCTTTATCTGGTTTTCTAATATATGGTCAGCTCAGTACTTCTAAAAACTATAACCTCTGCCTTCCAATTGTTATTTACAAAATATATATATTTGGAGTAAGATTAATAAATCTTTGAAAGTATATTTTTTCATGATTTAAAGGAACTTAACAACACACCGTTCACTCCAGCTGCCTGTGCTACTGCAATAGCTCATTTTATGACCCTCTGATATAAATTGTTCATGAGGGGACTCCTCTTATAGACTCTTGAAACAAGAATGTATCCTGTACATTTATGTTACAGGTTTATTATGATAGATTGTTCTTTCTACAGAACTAGAGACTACCGAGCCAGTTTATAAAATCTGTTAATAAAAACAGTACTCGTGCTGAAGTAGAGTCATTTACTGAGCAATCCAAACCTACCCGACATATATTCAATTTCCCAAATAAAATCAGAAACGTCTTGCTCCATGAGAAGTGTGTGTGTAATAAGAGCAAACATTTCTGATGTGAATTTTTTGGATTAAACTTAAATAAGGATGACTTTGATGAAGTAACATGTTTTTGGGGTTTTAGGTGATACATCAATGAAACACTTATGACTGCATAATTGAAACAGACTAAGATTTAGCCTAAATGTGTTGTTTGAATGCCAGCATTCATCCACTTAGATTCAAACCTATTCTTTCATATTTGCTTAGACTGACGTTTGAAAGTAGATTCAAAACATGGTAGAAATTCTGTCCATGATGAATGAAATTGGAGCGAAATATTGATGACAGCTGAGCAGTCCGGAGTCCCCTGTCCTCTAAAATGATGCCAACATCCACTAGGGGAGACGTGAATTATATTTGACAACATATTCCCAGAAATTGTGTAATGAACCTTCAAACTTCAATTAGAACCTATCAGAAAAAAAAACAAACACAATTTCACAAAAATGCTGCCTTCTTAAGAAAAGCAGGTCAGTTGGAAAACACCACAAGTTCAACATCATTGGCTACTCATCAAACATTCCTTTCCCATGTCAGGTATCAAATCACCTGCAGATTCTTTTAGTGATAATAAAGATCACTCCCACTTTAAAAATACAGGGTTCAACTCTCTTGATGCCCTTTCAGTCAACAATTCTACACTCCTCTGTCTTTACTGACTTCTCTTTCCCACTACTTACTCAAAAGAAAAAGTTTATTTTCTTCAAGTGAATTGAATGGCACTGCTTATGAAAGGTGATCAGCATATTCAAAACTCAAATGGAAAAACACAACTTTGTGGAATACCATTCAAGGAGCATATAAAACATCTGCATGTTGGTTTAAATTAACCTAGAGGAATGGTGAAGGTATTGCCCCCCAAGTGGGTTACGTTCTTCATGGATTGTAATTCAGACTATTCAGATGATAAATTTCCCAGTGCTTCACACAGATAGCATTTCTGTAAATGTTCTGTCAGCTAATATGCAATGGCTTGCCTGTTTTTAACCTCTCTTTGCCAGTGTTTATTAGTAATTTTCAGAATTTTGGCCATTGGAAAAGCATATGTAAAAGGGCCACAATGATGAGTCTAGTTAGTTTATAAGCTGGGGTAACAGTGCTGCCTTTGCTAATGAATTAAACAGATGAGGAAAAGATTTGGTTGTTTTGAGGTTTTGCTGAGATTCTTTTGATGAAAGTTTTCCTTTGATGTAACATTTTAAGATTTTATAACAGTAAACAAAGCACTCAGTGGAAAATACTCAGTGAATTTTACACAACACAGGGTCTAAAGATAACCAGATGTGAAGGATCTCAGTCACATGAGACACGATTACAATTACATTTCCATGATTTGAAGTGTCTACTAGGTAAGAAATAAAATTGTTTTCGGGGCACTTGGGTGGTTCTGTCGGTTGAGCATCTGACTTCAGCTCAGGTCATGATCTCATGGTTTGTGATTTTTGAGTCCCATGTCAGGCTCTGTGCTGACAGTACAGGGCCTGCTTGGGATTCTGTGTCCCTCTCTCTCTCCCCCTCTCCCTCTCTCTCTCAAAATAAATGAATAAACTTAAAAAAAAGAAATAAAATTGTTTTAAAAATGGTCCACATTGGGCACATGAACAGCTTAGTCAGTTAAGCTTCTGATTCAGCTCAGGTCAAGATCTCACAGTTTATGAGTTTGAGCCCCACATCAGACTCACTGCTGTCAGCACAGAGCCTGCTTCAGATCTTCTGTTCTCCTCTCTCTCTCTGCCCCTCCCTCTCTCACACTTTCTCTCTCTAAAATAAACATTAAAAAAAAATTTTTTTAGTAAATAAAAAATTAAAAAGCCCACATGACCTCAGTGTTTTCTAGACACCTTTTTAGAGCAGTGGCAATAGGATCAAACAATATTATTTATATTTGTCAACAATGTGCACCCACATTTCCACTCCTAGAATGTGAACCAGTTAAAAGTAACAATTGCATCTTAGTATCAAGAAGGGAGGAAAGGCAAAAACGCGGAAAGAGGGAGAATAGGAAGAAGGGGGTTTTAAAAACTATCTAGTCACTTATGACCACTTATTTGTGATCATAATTCAGAGACTAAAAACACCAGTTAGCGGAAGGACTGTACCAGAACAAGACCATCTATTTCTCAGGTCAATAATCTTCCCCCAGGGGCGCCTGGGTGGCGCAGTCGGTTAAGCGTCCGACTTCAGCCAGGTCACGATCTCGCGGTCCGTGAGTTCGAGCCCCGCGTCAGGCTCTGGGCTGATGGCTCGGAGCCTGGAGCCTGTTTCCGATTCTGTGTCTCCCTCTCTCTCTGCCCCTCCCCCGTTCGTGCTCTGTCTCTCTCTGTCCCAAAAATAAATAAAAAACGTTGAAAAAAAAATTAAAAAAAAAAAAAAATCTTCCCCAACACAACTATGCATTTTTTTTCAAGAAAAGTAATAATAATTTAATGACCACAAAGATACACAAGTGATCAATGTAATCTCTCATGATTTGTTTATTTTATTGGAGGCAGGAGAAATATAGGTATTTGTTTGTTGCCCTTTCAATAATAAGAGAGGTAGATGACAAGCTTTCTCTTTGTCATTTCAGAATATTCCATTTTCAACTAACGGGAAACAGAGCCACTGACCTTGAAATAATCTTTAATTGATTCTACCTCTATCATCAGTTAAATAAATGCAACATATTTTAGAAGTTATTGTGGGTATGATTATTCGGATTTATAGACCTCTACAGGACCCAGAGGTCCACATCACATAAATCTGAAGGCCTGGACTAAATCACTCAAGACTCTTTGCCTTTATACATACAAGCTAAGGAGAAATTTTACCTGATTGTTAAATAATTTTTAAAAATATGACTCAACTTCCAACAAAACTCCTAATGTACTTAGACCACTTTTCGTTGTCTTTATCTCTATAGAGATAAAGAATAACTCGTAAGAATCTTCCTCACAATAGCCATGCGATTAAAAAATCGGTTAAGTCACCATATATACTTCTCTGTATTAATGTAATACACACAGAATTAAACAGTTTAACACTATTTGTATGTGAGTTGCCTGAAAACATAAGGCTCAGATTCATAGGCCCTCAAAAGTAATGAGATAAAAGTAATATATTCTAGTTTGTGCTTCCCATTAAAGTGTGAAGTCCTGCAACTTGGGTTAGAGATGGCCACAGACCCACACACTGAAATCCTACTTATTAACAAACCTTTAAAGTAAGAGTAAAGTGATAAAAAAAATATGTAGCCACTAGATAAGTGGACAGAGAATGACAGCAGAAGAGAAATGTTAACTAATTCATAGAGGATGGAAAGACAGTGGATGGAGTGGGTGGTACTGGCCCAGAGTAGAGAAAGCTGAGGCAAGGATATATTTGTAAGGGGGAAGAGGAGACCATAGCAAAAAAGATAGTTTGAGCTGCCAAGCCCCAGAAAGTCTCTGAAATTTGAGGCATCAAATAATTTATAAGGCAAGAGAAAGAACTGAAGCCACAAAATCTGTCTTTAAGGATGAAATAGGTCACTGGATGCCCTCACCAACCCCCCCAAAATCTAGCTGCTACCCCATTGTTGACCTGGCAGGAGACAGAATATTCTTCAGTGAAATGGAACCAGAAAGTCTCTATTCTCCAGGCAGTAAAAGATAGGGGTGAAAGTAGGGTTCCATATTGAAAATGGAAAAGCAAACATCTACGCACTGAATAGTGTGATTATGGTCATTCTAACTCTTAACCCTTACTCTATTCCAAATAGGAATCCTAGTAGACAAGAGATTAGAAAATTCGCATCCATAAAACTAGTTTATACATAAGCTATTTGGAAGTCTCTCATTTTAATGACAACTTGATCATACTTGAGTGGGCTAACAAGATTTTCTGACACCCACAGATCTAACAATTTTAGTGTCTCAGGTAAATCTAATTGGACAGCCAAGTTTCCCCAGACATTTTACATCTATCATGAAAGACAGAAAACAAATCAGGAAAGTGGAAAGGAACTCAGAGGGAACAAAGACAAAGATAAGATAAAAACTTTAATAACTCTTCTACACCATGAGAAAACTAAGAAAATATGGGGTGTACATGTAACAAGAGAAGGACAATATATCAATGTAAAAGGGTATTCAAAGCACAGCCAAGGTACTAGAAGTAAAATTATAGTAACAAAAATATTGTTGTAAGAGTAAGGTGAGTAAGTCTCCTAGGTAGAAAAAATATAATAAAAAGAAAAGAGAAATCAAAATATTGGAAGAAAGATAAAAATTTAGAGGATCACTCCCATATCCAAATAAGAAGAGACCCATGGATAGATAATATATTGTTAAATAATTAGTAATAAAAATTAAAACCCATGGGTAAAGGTATGAGTATCCAGTCAAAAAAGTCATTGCACAAGGCATATCATCATGAAATTGCAGAAAACTATGGATCATTAGAAGATTATATGAGTTTATAGAGGCAAAACTATAATCACAAATATAGGATACAAAAACTTGCCAAGACTTCTCAGCTTCAACATAAGAAATCAGAAAACCGGGGAGCCTGGGTGGCTCAGTCGGTCAAGTGTCTGACTTCGGCTCAGGTCATGATCTCATGGTTCTCGTGGGTTCAAGCCCCACATCGTGCTCTGTGCTGACAGATCAGAGCCTGGAGCCTGATTCAGATTCTGTGTCTCCCTCTCTCTCTGCCCCTCCCCTGCTTGTGCTCTGTCTCTCTCTGTCTCTCAGAAATAAATAAATGTAAAAAAAATGTTATTTAAAGAAATCAGAAAACCATTCAACAAATTTTTTTTCATTCCTACCATGTGCCAGATATTTTCCATGTGTTTAGGGACATATCTGGTTGCCTTACATATGTCTCTTTTTTTTTAATGTAGGATAAAAATCTATACCCTCATAGAGTCTACGTTTTGTCAGAGGATGAGGGGATACAGAGACCAGGAACAAAAAAGCTGACATAGTACGTTAGTTAGGCAAATATTGTGTTGGGAGATCATAAGAAAAAGAGAAGAAATATCAGAGCTTATTTAGGAAATCAAGAACACCAGAAGGTAGGAGAAGCAGCAAATTTAATTAAAGGGATAAAGAGAAGCTCATTGAAAATGGTACATTTTTACAGTTTTTAAAGAGGGGAAGGGTGTTATTAGGGCAGATATATTGAGGAGAACACCAGGCAGAAAACCAGTCAGTGAAAAGAAAATTAAGTTGAAATTTGTATGTTCAAGTATAGTAAAAATGCTAGGGTGGCTGAAGTGACGTGGGAGCCTAGAAGCAATACCTTCAAAATTTTGAGGAGAAATGCTCTTCAATCTAGAATTCTGGAGCTGGATGTTATTTCAGAAAGGAGGGAAGTGGGGCACCTGGGTAGCTCAGTCGGTTAAGCGTCCAACTCTTGGTTTCGGCTCAGGTCATGATCTTGTAGTTTGTGAGTTCAAGCCCTACATCGGGCTCTGCACTAGCAGCAGGGAGCCTGCTTGGGATCCTCTCTCTCTCCCCCTCTCTGCCCCTCCCCTACTTGTCCTATCTCTATGTCTCTCAAATAAACTTAAAAAATAAAAATGAAAAAAAATAAAAGAGGGGAGAATTAAGACATCTTCAGACACGTGAGTTATAAATTTACTTTTCATTCCTTTTTTTCCAGGGAAGCTACTGGGAGGTGTTATCTACAAAAATGTGGGAGTAAAGAGTTCCAGGATAGTTATTTTTTTAAAAAAAGGAAAAATCAACTAATACATTTCCAAATGTGATTCAGTATATTTATGGGAGTTTTACAATTCTGTCAAAGATCATGGTTTAGAATTAGAGATATGTATATAGCAAACTAAGAGTATAAAAAAACACATGGCAATTTTTCATGCTACTGAGGAAAATGTACAAGAAAGAAAACATAGGCGTAGTGCACCACAGAGCTCAGCTGTGAGTAATATTCATATAACTTTAATGACATTAACATTAAACACTTTGAAATGTAAATATATGTCGGCAGATAAAGGAAGGAGTGTGTACGTGGGCTACATGAGAGAGCTCTTTTTATTCCATAATAGGAAAAGAAATATAATATCTAAAATTTAAACATCAAGATACAGCTGTTATATTATTTAAAAATCTGGAGATAAATGGTAGAAAAACCAGCCAAGATAGATAAGTCATGCCTCTTGGAGTGAAGGAAGAGATAAAGGATTATGACTTTTTCTCATGAGCTTTTTAGTATTATTTAGTGTTCTAACTGGTAATACTTAGATACAATTAAACTGAATGAAAACACATATAACCTTTTACACTTATAGTGATCATAGTAAAACATATCGAGTTGTTGAATCGCCATGTTGTCCAGTCCACCTGAAATCAATGCAACATCATATGTCAACCATGCTATGCTCAAATTAAAAAAATAATAATAATGTGAAAAAAATTAACAAAGATGAATATTTGAATGAATGAATGAATGAATGAATAAAATACATCCTAGAACTTGCTTGGGCAAGAGGCAGGTAATGATAAAACTCAAAGCACATCAATATTTCCAGGCAGTAAAATCTATTGCAAGGATGATGATGGGGGGGGGGGGGGGGGGGAGATGCAGAATAAACATAAATACCATAAAAGTCATTTGAAATAACTCATGACCACAAATTATAAATTAAAACTGGTTTCCTCTGCAGGAAGGAGGAGGGATGTGATTGTGGGGGTACACAATGGGCTTCAACTGTACACATAATATTTTACTTGTCAATAATATAATAAACACCATGGGTACCCAGGAATCTATTATTTTTCTGTTTCTAAAATAAATGTATAAAAATATATTAAACATAAAAATGATAGTTTTAGGAATTTTGCCTTAAGAAGCCTAAAGAGTTTGACAGTATCATTTGGAAGGCATAGAAAAATATGTGCTACATACAGATCAAGAAGACCAGATGCTGAAAAACTAAAACCAAAATATATGAATAACTGTAATTATTAGGTAACACTGCCTTGTCAATAAGCATTGATTTTTTTAACAAGTAAGCATTTTTAAAGTTTGGAATAAATTGAATTCCTTACAAATATAATTAAATAACCTAACCAAGCCAAAAGTATCCAAAAGCATGATCTCTTTGAAACTTACTGACAGCTGTTTCACAATCAGAAAAACCGGAAGTTTTGGAAGGGGATCTGTTCATAAATAAAGTATTGCAAAGATTTTTTTTTTAAATTTACCTGGTAATTTTAAGATCACTTGATAATCTTGGAATAAATATCACATTCAGATAATAAAATAATATAGATGGGAGACTGAAAGCTATAAAGAAAGAAATACATACTTAAAATGGTAGGTAAAGGGCAATCACAAGTAGGTAAACATATATATATATATGCAAATACAAAGATAGCATATGCTAAATACTAGCGGACATTGTTCTTGACTAGTGACATTCCTTATCTCTGCCCTTATGAATTTTTGAAATTATAATCTGGGTATTTAACATTTTGTAATCAGAAAAAGGAATGGATGATAACTTTGAAAAAAGCAATAAATGGACTGGAAATAGGAAACAAGGAAGGGATCAAAACAAAACAAAACAAGAAAAACTCAAGATAAAATGAATTACCCCCTGCATGGGCTGAGAAATTTTAAGTGAAACCTCAAATTTGCAGACGGCATAGCTCTCCTCGATAGTCAAATACACAGAGAGAAATACATTTCAGGAAAAACTCAATAACATAGAAAATTGGCATGAAGAACTACAATGTAGGAAAAATGCACTATACTTAATGGAAACTAAGCTAGGAGCTCTCAGGAACCTTATGGACACTGTGTAAACAACTCTTTCAAGACAACAGATCTAAGCCACCTGAGACAGTCAGTATGAACAATAAAACATTGGGCATCATTGAGGAGAGTATTAAAAACAAGAGAAAAAGTATTATTCTATGCTTGTTGAGGAAAAAAAAAGTGCCCCTCACACATCTATAATAACCATATCTTTGAGAAGATACTGACTTTAATTGGAGGTCCAGAAAAAGGCAATGATTACAGTGGAGAAGCTACCATAGAACAGATTTGAAAAGATAAAAATTGCAACCTGGGGAAAAAATGCAATGGAAATATATATTTCAAATATATAGAATTACATGAATACAACAGATACAATGTATCAAATCCCAGCTAAGTACTTGAAATAACTCCTTAAAGCCTGGTGTAGTAAATTTAAGACAAAAAGGAATCCCAAGTATAATAAACCTATAGGATTTAATGGTTTATCAATTGACACAGAGTAAATACAAAGAATTTTATTCAAGAACTGTACTAGGGCTAAATACCTTTACATTCATCCAGTAATTAGCCTTGTGCCTTGCATATAATAAATATTCATAATATAAACACTCAATAATTTGAATGAATGTTTGGAAAAACATTCCAAATTTAATAAGACTGACACCATGAAGGCAAATCATTTCTCTAACTGGTTGGTCTTTTGGTGCCATAATCAAAACAGAAGAGCAGCCCAAGGAATTGTGTCTACACCAAAATATTATACTGGGGCCACAAACAGAATGAAAGAGTAACTTTTAACTTGCAGAAGAGTTGCATTGCTAAAATATTTCTATACAGTGTATCTTACAGAGGATTTAGGCCACACTCACTCAGCCACACATAAAATCCATTCGTGCCATCATTCAATTTCAGTGTTCCCTTAAAAAAAAAAAAGTCTTCTTTGTGGCCTTCTGAAACATTACTTGGGAACTGAACATGAATTTGGATAACATGACAAAAAAAAATGGAAGCAAATGATAATATTAGAACATGTGTTATCTTTAGACAGAGAACAACAAAAATCTATAAGGAAAGTAATAAGTGCCAAGATCAAAAAATTTACTAGACATTCATGCTTTTCAATCTTATGCTGTGTAAAATATCATGTCCCTTTAATTTTGTTTATTAATATTAATTACTCTTTATTTTCTTTCACTAACCAGACTATTAACCAATCTATCCTATTTGATTAACACAGACTAGTACATATAAGGTATATGAAAATAACCAGCATCATCATTCTTGGGCTCATAATAAGTATCAAAAACTTACCACCAGTCTACAAATAGAACAACTACAGAGGGCTGCATTATCTCAGTGCTTCTCAAAATTTTTTTTTTCAAAACTTCCCTAAAGGTCAAAAAGAATAAATTGAATATACCCTGGGGTCTAGTGGCATAGCCCCAATTTAACAGCCACAACTCTGAAATTTCTTTGAAGAAGCAGACTGGATCTTTTAAAAATTCAAACGAGCTTTACTCTACTGCATAATATGTGTATTTAATATAAATACAGCGTTTAGAATTGCCCTTGAGTACAACTGACGTGCCATGTTCCTGTTGTGGCTTTTTTTCCACCAGGGTATATCACTGTGTATTTTTACAGCGGTTGCTCCCCGCATTCCAAATTGTGTGAACTTTTTTTCCATAAAAGTGATAGTGAAATTTATAATATATCAAATCATATGAATGCATGTGTTTTGATCAGCTGTTACTTTTACTTTTTGCCTAAAATTTTTACTGAAACCTTTACACACTAGGACATATTTAGATATGGTGGTCAAGCATCCTACCTACATCCCATCCTCATTATGCAGCTCTCCTCCAAGAAACAGAGGTCTTTTATTTATTTATTTTTTTAACTTTTTTTTAACGTTTATTTATTTTTGAGACAGAGAGCGACCAAGTATGAACGGGGGAGGGTCAGAGAGAGAGGGAGACCCAGAATCTGAAACAGGCTCCAGGCTCTGAGCTGTCAGCACAGAGCCCGACGCGGGGCTGGAACTCCCGGACCGCGAGATCATGACCTGAGCCTAAGTCAGCCACTTAACCAACTGAGCCACCCAGGTGCCCCGAAACAGAGGCCTTTTAAATGTTTCTGTGACAATTAATTAATGGCTCGTTTTAATGTTAAAACTTTTATTTTTTATTTTTAAATGTTTTACTTTTACTGTTGAGAGAGAAAGCACAAGCAAGGGGGGGGCAGGGAGAGGGAGGGGCAGGGAGAGAGGGGGGCAGAAAATCCAAAGCAAGCTCCATGCTGACAGCAGCGAGCCCAACACGGGGTTCAAACTCATGCACAGTGAGATCATGACCTGTTGACCATGCACATGTTGAGATCATGAGTGCCGAAGTTGGGCACTCAACCGACTGAGCCACCCAGGGGTCCCAGTGCCAAAACTTTTAAATTCTTTAGTCTTTGATCGGCAGCTCTATTTTTGTTCCTCAAATTTGACAAAATTACCAAAGAGAAATATAATACATGATAAATTTATTTATTTTAATAAAAACCATATCTGGAAACCCAAACTGAATCCAAATGCCCAGAACTGGAGTGGTAAAAGTAGCATAAAGATGAAACTATTAAATGTGGGTTTTTTTATATTAATTTTATTCTATTGAAAAAAGTATTCCTAATTTTGAGTACTTCCATATGTTTTACCTTTTGTTTTTGAAGGTTTTTTTTTAATTTTTAAAAATATTTATTTATTTTGAAAGAGAGCGAGAAACAGAGTGCCAGGAGGGGAGGGGCGGAGAGAGAGAGGGAGACACAGAATCCGAAGCAGGCTCCAGGCTCTGAGCTGTCAGAACAGAGCCCGACGTGGGGCTTGAACCCACGAACTGTGAGATCATGACCTGAACCCAAGTCGGATGCTTCACCGACTGAGCCACCCCAGCGCCCCATTTTGGGGTTTTAATGAAACCAGAATTTGTCATCTCCGTATCATTTACTATAATTCACTTTCTGCAGCCATATAGGCTAGTGGTTAAGGACCCATATTCTAAGGCTTTATTATGCGCCCAAGTCCTGGTTCTGCCCTTACTAGTTGTGTGGGCTCAGTGTGTTACTTAACCTCTGTCTCTGGTTTTTTTTGTGTGTAAACTGGGGATAACAACAGTTTCTATCTCCTAGTAGTCAGTGAGAACATTAATTAATTATACGTACAGAGTTCAGAATATTTCCTGGTATAGAACATATACTATGTAAGCCTCTGCTTTTACTAGCCCTCAGCTCTTAAATAGAACAATACACACAAGATTTATCACTACACTAAATAGAACAATTCCAATAATTATTGCATTGAACTTTTTATTTTTCAAGACAGTAGTTCTTATTACTGTGGGGAAAGAAATGTGTGTGAAGCTCTTCAATAATAATTTTATTTTTTAGTATTTCCTTGTGAAGTGAGTCTTACTCTTAGTAATTTCCTTGCTCCCACCTGTGCCTTATAGGTTTATCTAGCTCATAAATCATAATCTTCCTCTTCTGACACACTGAAGAATGCACATTAATATGGCTGAAATTTAAATTCAGGTGGAGAGTTCTTAGAATGATAAAATTAAGTTGGAATGCTCACAGACTTATCTCATGCAATCTATATTTGGTGGTAGAATATTTCTCCTCCTTAAACTAAAGAATTGTGTTAAAAGCTCTTAAATAGATCCCCTTCTATGATTTTGTTAACTTTTTCATTCAAATGTGTTATATCTGACTGTGTATTTGTTCACAACAGAGCTTTGCTGTAGTACAGATTTATCCCATATGACAGGTCAGCACTGGGAGTAAAAATAAAACCAAGGAATCGGTAATGTAAATGCCAAAAGACTCCTCCTTCATAAATACAACTGCTACGTGCTTAAGAAATATTAAATAAAACCGAATATGATGACGGTTGGCAATCTTCTGCTGATGTGGATATTCCTTTAAAAGAGCTATAAAAACCAGAATCTTCTTTCACTAAGACACAAAGAATTTCCATAGCTTGCAATTTCCTCCTGAAATAATATAGTATAAAAACAAATCCTAATTTAAATATTCATGTATTCATTTTATTTAACAGTATGCTACTGTGACTGTAGATACTATATTTTAATGCCCCATGATGTTCCTTCCTGTTTTATAACAGCTAAAATGAGAACCACCTTTGAGAGCAATATCATAAGGCATTGTTATGAGGCTCATATTTTCTCTCTTTGAAAGACGTGTTCCCCTACTAATAATGACAACACACTGACACTCAAAATAAGCATCTTCTCCAATGCACATGCCACATTGTTTTAAATTAAGAAATCACGCACTGGTCAAGGAGATAAACGTCAAGATTCAACTCTACCTTCAAACAATTTCTAACATCCCTGTAGAAGTGAAGCCGAAGAGATGAAACATGAAATTTATCACAACAATAACACCAAAAAAAATCTGCAGGATTTAATTTGGTCCTTGAACTTTCTGAAGGTCAAGAAAAATCAGCTGAGATTCAGCATTTAAAGGATACTGTCAGGGGTGCCCGGGTGGCTCAGTCAGTTAAGCATCTGACTTCAGCTCAGGTCATGATCTTGCAGTCGGTGAGTTCGAGCCCGCATCGGGCTCTGTGCTGACAGCTCGGAGCCTGGATTCTGCTTCAGATTCTGTGTGTCTCTCCCTCCCTGCCCCTCCACCGCTTTCAATCTGTCCCTCTTGCTCTCAAAAATAAATACACATTAAAAACATTTAAAGGACACTGCCAATAAAATATACCTAGAATAATGCAAATGTATTTCACAGAGTCATCATTTTGACTAAAAACAGCTAAGAGAGGGGCTCCTTTTAAAATTGCCCTCAGAAAAGAGAAAAAGTTCATCTCCTTTAAAAAAGCACCTGTCATTTGGGAAGAGGGAAAAAGAAACATTCAACAAGATATCATACTATGTCGATATGCTCACATCATATCCTCTCTTCCTTCTCCTTGCCTTTCACACACACACACACACACCACACTTACATACAGATGGCACACATAAACACACACACCTGTGTGAACACACACTCATATGTGGCAACATATGCAAATAGCTGCGGGTTTGTTGTGGTTTTTTACAAGAGGCCTATCTGGAGGCTGGAAGTGCTGTCATACAGGTTAGAATCCAGGTGACATGAAATAATAAAGGACATCCTAGCATTTTATACAAAGTATGTTTTTCCTCCCTAAAGATTAAATCCACTAATGAAATCCACTCTACGCAAACTTTCTTTGTGAGAAGAAAATGTTATAGGACCTTTTTTCTTTAATTGCTTTTACTTAGAAATGGTAATGGGTTTTCACAGAAAACTTAAGAAACAAACCAGGAAGCAGTTTCAGTTGAAAAGTACTTCAAGGAGAAGGATGATCATTTGGAAGGAGCACAGATTCCAATCTCGATTGTCACTTACTAGCTATGGAACACCTATCAGGCAATTTTAATCTATCTGATAGGGAAACGTGGCCTAAGCTGTTCAAGGTACGTTGGCCCCTGTTGGACATGGTTGAACACATGACACGTGCAAGGCCTTCAGTGATTAAGGGTGACCTTTTAGAAGTACCGGGTCTTTCTCCAGAAATTTAAAGTGCTGAGGACCATGTAACCCTGTAACTATTAATGGCCCACTTAGGTACCTTGTGGAGAGATCCTTAACAAAAATAAACAACAATTTATGATAAAGGAGGTAAGAATATACAAGGGGATAAAGGCAGTCTCTTCAATAAATAGTGCTGGTAAAACTGGACAGCTAAATGCAAAAGAATGTAGCTTTCTTACATTACAAACAAAAATAAATTCAACTGGATTAAAGACCTGAAATCATAAAACTGCTCAAAGAAAACATAGGCAGTAATCTCTTGGACATCTGCCTTAGCAACATTTTTTGGAATATGTCTCCTAAGGCAAGGGAAACAAAAGCAAAAACAAACTACTGGGCCTACACCAACAAAACAAAATAAAAACAAACAAACAAACTAACTAACTAACAAAACCCCAACTTTATACAGGAAGAAAACCATCAACAAAACAAAAAGGCAATCTACTGAATGTGAGAAGATATTTGCAAATGACATATCTGATAAGGGGTTAAAATCTAAAATATATAAAGAATACACAACTCAACACCAAAACAAACAAACAAACAACAACAAAAAACCCAGTAACTCAACAACAACAAAATAACTCCATTAAAAATGGTCGGAGCACCTGAATCGACCTTTTCCCACACAAAACATGTAGACGGCAAACAGATACAAGAAAAGGTGCTCAACATCACTAATTGTCAGGGAAACGCAAGTCAAAACCACAGTGAGGTGTCACTTTGCATCTGTCAGAATGGCTAGAATCAAAAAGATAAGAAATAACAAATGTTAGGGAGGATGTGGAGAAAAAGGAACCCTCATACACAGTGGGAAGGCAAAGGTGTGCAGCCATTGTGGAAAACAGCATGGAGGTTCCTCAAAAAATTAAAAGTAGAAATACTATATGATCCAGTAATTCCACTACTGGGTATTTACCCGAAGAAAACAAAAATACTAATTCAAAAAACATAGGCACCCCTATGTTTATCGCACCAGCAATATTTAAAATAGCTAAGATACGGAAGCAACCCAAGTATCCGTTGATAGATGGATAAAGAAGATGTGGTATGTATGTGGATGTGTGTGTGTATACATATACATATATATATATATATATATATATATATATATATATATATATGCGTGTGTGTGTGTGTATACACACCCCTACAATGGAATATTACTCAGCCTTAAAAAAGAAAAACAATGAGAGCTTGCCATTTGTGACAACATGGATCAACCCAGAGGGTATTATGCTAAGTGAAATAAGTCAGACAAAGACACATGCCATATGATCTCACTTATATGTGGCATCTAAAAAACAAAACAAAACAAATGAATAAAAACAGAAATGGGATCATAACTATACAGAACAAAATGGTGGTTGCCAGAGGAGTCGGGGGTTGAGGTGAGTGAAATAGATGAAGGCGATTAAGAGGTACAAACTTCTCATTATAAAATAAACGAGACATGGGGATTAAGAGTATAACACAGAGAATATAGTCAATAATATTGTAATAACATTGTACAGTGACAGATGGCAACCACACTTATGGTGGTGAGTGCAGCATAACGTGTAGAATTTGTAAATCACTATGTTGTATACCTGAAACTAATACTAATATAACATTGTATGTTAACTGCACTTCAATAAAAAATAAATACATAAAGACAACAAAAGGAGAGAAGAGAAGAGAGAGCACAGAGTCCTGAAGAAGGAATTGTAACCCCTAGTCAACACCAACTAAGTCTGGCCTTCTCTATACTCTGTGGGCAAATCAACAGTGGGGTGAATAGAGGCTACATTTGGATTTCTATCACCTGCAACTGAAGACTAACATAAGCAAAACTACCTTTGTTTTAATTCTAGGCATAAATAAAGTATCTAGGACAGTACGTGGAAGGTATTCAACAATGTTAATAATCATTATTGATACAAAGTGGTGAGATCCTCTTGGTTTTATAAGAGATATGAACTGACCTCTGAATACTCTGCATTTAATTGTGTTAAATTCAACAACAGTTATTTGTAATGATGCCCTTTCATCTCTGTAAACTGAGGTCCTCAAGGGCTGAAATTATCCCTTCCCATATGTAGATCTCGAGCATCTAATACAGTGCCTTATTTAAGGCAGATGCTCAAAAGTTATTTGTTGTTGATAATGTATGGAATTAATCTTTTATTCCTATGCTATTCTATTCCAAATACTAGATCGCTTAGGTGAATTTTCAAGAGCTATTAAAATATGATGCACTATAAGAAAGGAATTTACTTTTCTGTATATTTAAAGAGAGTCTTATATATTCCAATTCAGAAAATAACAGTTGTTAGAAATTGAAGTGTTTTTTAAAATAGGTTTGAGGATTGGTTATTGTTTATAAAATAAAAGGATAAAGGATTTTTTAAAACAGGGAAGTCAAAATGGATACACAGCATTCCTGTAGCATGCTATGGTAAATTCAGCTTTGGGAACAATATGAAACTTTTCTGCCTGCAAAGGAGAACTAACTTTGATGACCTTAGACTAAAAATGCAAGCAGAATTCATCCTACAATCATTGCCTGGATGCTTGCACCTCTCCCTCAAACCACAGTAGATCACTTTGTGACTCAGACTCACGCTACGCTTCAGTGGATGTGCTTGATACGTTGGTAACTTCATGACTCCTTTATTATGCATTATAAATGAATACTTTTAATTTTAGACATCATGCTGGAAGGATATTCCTTTTCAAGGATTTTCCCCTCAACACTGAGCGAGGGTTTTTATTTGGAAACTGTGCCATAACTCCTGTAATATCTTCCTTTTAATAAAAGCTGCCATTCATTGAAGACTTCCCTGGGCCAGGCGCTCTACTAGGCCACTTGTATCTGTTATCACATCGAATCCCCTTGACAATCTTGCAAGGCAAGAATCCCTATTTTATTGATTTAAAAAATAGAGAGAGTTGAAGGCATTTGCACAAGGTCAAACAGCTAGTAGATGGGAGAAAAGTACCATTCAAATTCATACCTGTCTGATTCCACAGTCGATGCTTTTTACTGGCTCTATGAAAATGGCCATCAGTGAAACTTCACACAGGCAAAAAAATACAGGTAGAGTCACATTATGGTGGAGACAGTTTGCTGGGTCTCAAATGATATCCTACTAGATCCCTCTTTTCCTTCTTTATCATAGATACCCGAAAGTCTGACAAAATGTCAATAGATGAGGTTTATGTTATTTTCACTTAGTGCTTAATGCTATATCACTTGAGTGTTCAGGTAAATTAAATCATAATATCTGATATTTATTCAGTGCTTATTTGGTGTAAGGGACTCTGCTCAGTACTTCACATGCATATATCTACATATCTACATGTGTGTTTATGTGTATACATAGTACACATATACAAATAATATACACTTATATATAATACAGTAATATATATGTATTTTTGTGTATATGCATATGTAATCCTCACAATACTCCTACGAGGAACGTTCTGTTATGATCCCCAAATTACAGACAAGGCTCAGAGAGATTACATCACTTGCCTGAGGTCACACAGCTAATAAGTGAGAGATGGGGATTCAACCCCAGGTAATATGGCTCCAGGAACACACCTAAATCACTTTTTAACAATGGTTCTTCACATGTCACTGATTGGAAAACTAAGAACCTTCCAGTAAAAGTTAAACAAAATGTCCATAAGACTTATGGTATTTCTAGTATGAGTATAGATGGAGAAACATTATGATCAGGTGAGCCTAGGGCCTAGGTGAGGCACTGCTCTGCCCCACTCCTCACCTGTCTTCCATCTTGCTTTTACATGTTCTCCTTTCCTGGCTCCTTTGTGATGAGTTGCTTTGAAACTGATGTCCCTCTTCCAAAGCATTAACTTTTGTTGACCCATCACTGCCCTTTGCCCCTTCTGCCTTGCCTGTCTGCTTCCTGAGTGCCAATCCCAGAGCTTCCCTCCTCCTGCAGTCCAACCTACCCCTTTCTCTGCGCACCCTACATTCACTGGAGGAGTAAGCTCCTAGCATGTTATACTTTGTTTATTCACTTTTCCATCTGTCTAAAAATATGTTCTTTGAGGCCAGCAATCATTATGTCTTGGTACTCTTAGCATCCTACACAGTACCTGATATATTGTAAGTACTTAAGAAATATTTGTGTTCAAGTTTTAATTCCCTAAACTCCCCATGTAGCATTCACATATATTTGTTAGGATCAAAATATTACAGAAAAAAATAAAAAAGACTCACATTTTTTTGGCAGCCTAAAAACCCTTAAATCCATCAAAAGAATTTTTTCAATTTTCTCCAAATTGGTTCATCTTTAACACTAAGGGGTAAATGTTAGGTTGTCACATAAAATTGATGCCCCCAAATTTAAATATGTAATTGTTTTAGTGAAAACTGAGCATTTTACCTATATCTACAAAAATTTTTAAACTCTAAGTGATAAGAGCCATTTAAAATGAAAGCAAAAATAATTACCCTATTTTAAATTAGATCAGCTATTGAATGTATCTGGTTGATTTTTTTTAAATTTTTTTTAACGTTTATTTATTTTTGAGACAGAGAGAGACAGAGCATGAACAGGGGAGGGTCAGAGAGAGGGAGACACAGAATCTGAAACAGGCTTCAGACTCTGAGCTGTCAGCACAGAGCCCGACGCAGGGCTTGAACTCACAGACCGTGAGATCATGACCTGAGCTGAAGTCGGCCACCCAACTGACTGAGCCACCCAGGCTCCCCTCTGGTTGATTTTTTTTTAAGTAAATGAATCTAAATATATACACATTCAGTGGCAAAAAAAAAAAAAATCCTTCACAAGCTCATCAAAAATTTATCTTCCTTCCTTCTCCTCTTCCCTGCCTCTTCATTCCTCCCTCCCCTTCCACCCTTCTTCAAAAAATGTTTTCTGATTTTGATACTTGTGGCTTTTTGCCCTTGTGAGTTATCTGGCATTTTTCTGACCTCCCACAGGGTTAATTCATCAAGCAATTTGAAACACTCTTCCCTCCACTTTACTGTAATTGACAAAGCAACAGGTTGGCCATGAGACAAGTGAGAGAAGAAAAAGAAAAAAAAAAAAAAGACCCTTTGGCCTAAGCCAAGTTTTAAGTTCCACCTAAAACACTAGGAACTATGTGACCTTGAGAAATTAAGTAACCCCCTCTTGGCTCTGTCTTCACTTTTAATGATATTAAAATAAGACAGACCTCACTGGGTTTGTTGTGAATACCGAATGAGATTAATGATTACTTCTTAAAAACATGAAGATATTCCTATTACATTTATCCCAGATTTGGAGGATGATCTGGGGTATAATGTCCTAGGAAATAGCAAGTGTCTAATTTCCCTAATTTCATAATTTCACACTAATGTTCAGAGAAAGGCATGCAATTTGGAATGACTGAAGCATAGTACGTACACACTGTGGGTACGAAAAGGGTTTAGAAGTGGCTGTGGCATGTCTTGGAATGAAAACAGGCAGAGTGGGTCAGGTGAAGGAATAAACTGAATAAATCTGGATTTTAGAAAGATAACCCAGAAGGGTATAAAAATGACGAAGGAGCTTTACAGGACCAATATGATCTCTACCTTTGGAAAGAGAAATTGGTATTCCTATAGAGTTCCCAAGATGAGTTCATGGTAGCCCAACTGGTGACTATCTGATCCTCCCACAAATCTGGTCACCAGGCTGTCATCAACCCCCTTTCCAGTTATGTACTTTGTCTAGATTTACCCAGCCTTCATTTCTCCAAGACCACTCCCATCCTGTTCTCTATTTTAGCTAATGACCTGGCTTCCTAATCCAAAGCAAGAATTTAGGCTCCATGCATGGACCCCTTAACTTCCTACCCTCTCATCTCTGTTTTTATAACTACATCAACTCTCACGTCCTCTCCTACAGTCTCAAAGGTTTTCTCTCTCCTTCTCAAGGCTAATCCTGTCTTCAAATCTGAGTCATTCCTGCTTCCCCCAAAATCTTTCTGTGCTATTTATTTTCTCCCTTGCACTTTAGCCTCTCACTGTAATTTCTTCTTTCTGCCCAAATTATAATGATATTTAAAGGTTCCCCTTTCATAACACAACGGTGCTCGTCGGGTCTTCATCATCTTCCACCTCCCACAATTTTGCTCCCATTTCCTTCACAATCAAGTTGCACGGAAAAATACATAAGAAACGTGGTCTCATTTTCTCACTTTAATTTCACTCTCCTTTTCTGAAAAATTTTTTTTTACTCTTCTTATTATAAAAGTAATACCTGCTTATTGTATAGGAAAAAATATATATTTTTAATTACCCACAATTAGGGATAAAACTCATTAACTTCAGGATTAATTTATTTACTTCGAACTTTTCTTTTTTTTTATATGTCATCTTCAGATCTATGGAGTATGGAAGTACAGAATTGGGATCACAGTGAATATACAAGTTTTTTTTTTTTCACTCAATGTTATATTTAAATCACTATCTCATTAGATTCTAGTTTACTTAATGCTTTTCTTGCAGATGGAGACATAAAGGAGAAGAAATTTATTTTAATGAAAGAGTTAATTCAAGCTTAGTTTTAAAAATGGGAACCACTGAAAGCCCAGAAAATCCAAATGAAGCATAAGGAAAAAAAAATATGCAAACCCTGTGGCTTAAATACTTTGTCAAATTATTGCTTAATGTTTCTCTCCCCCACACTATACTAAAAAGTTCTATAGGTGGGGAATCTTGTACATCTTGTATTCCCATATCTAGCATTCTGTTTGGCACAGGATACCTAATAAAAGTTGGTAAATGAATTAATAAACCAAACTGATGGTCTTGCAATTAGAAAAGCTATTTATGATAGAACAGTTTACTTTTCCAGCTAGAGGACAAATAATTAAATAAGCCACAGAAGGTGCAGGCCATTAAATTAATATTTAATGTCCCCAAGTAGGGAGAAAATATAAGTATCTTTCTATTTTCCTTTTTTATCCTTTGTTCAAAAGTATGTCTCTCAATCTTCTAAATAGTTTACTTTTGGTACCCAAAGAGACATACCTATTAAGTGCTGGCAGAATTATCAACAAGAGGGTCTCAACTTTCAGCAAGTTACAATGTGAGACTCAAAAGTGGGCAATGTCCAGGGGCACCTGGGTGGTTCAGTCAGTTAAGTGTTTGATTTTGGCTTGGGTCATGATCTCGCGGTTCGTGGCTTCAAGACCCAAGTTGGGCTCTGTGCTGACAACTCAGTGCCTAGAGCCTGCTTCAGATTCTGTGTCCCCACCTGTCTCTCTGCCCCTCCCCCACTTGCACTCTGTCTCTCTCTCTCTCAAAAATAAACATTAAAAACAATAAACAAATAAACATAAAGTGGGCAATGTCCAAACTAGATGCTGTATGCTGTTTTGGAGGGAAATTTAAAAAAAAGGATAAAAAAGAAAAGAACTATAATCATTCCAATTTTTCAGCTGTTATCATCCAATCCTCTTTTAATGCATAATCACATACTTTATAAATAGAAGTTGAATATATTTAAAGAGGAAAAATCCAGTGTTAAATAACATGCTATTGGTGGTGATATTACTTTTTAATCTCGATATATTTGGTTTCTTTTACTGCATAACCAACTACCACAAACTCAGTGACTTAAAACAAAACGCATTTATTATTACACAGTTTCTGTGGGCCAGGCGTTGGCATAGTTTAGATCGGTCCTCTGCTTAGGGTCTCTCAGATTGCAATCCAGGCATTGGCCGAGCCGTGCTTTCTCACTGGTTACCAGCCAGGGGCTGGCTGCTCTCAGCTCCTGAAGGCCCCCAAAGTGCCTTAGCATGTGACCCTCTCACAACATGGCTATTTGCTTCTTCGCAGCTAGCATGAGAATCCCTCTGACCTCTAGATGCTCTTTTTAGAGATCACTTGATTAGGTCAGGCCCACTCAGGATAATCTCCCTTTGAATTCAAAGTAATCTAATTAGGGATCTGAATTATATCTGAAATTTCCCTTCTACTTTCTCATAAAGTGTAACCTAATCCAAGGATTGATATCCCATCATATTCAAAGGTCCCACACATACTCAAGGCGAAGTGATTACAGTTGACCCTTGAACAACCCGGATTTGAACTGCGCGGGTCCATTTACAAGCTTTCTGTTTTAAGAGTTGACAGCAAAGGCCATAATGCATTTACTTACAACTGCCCACGGCAATCTCCATGGACCAAATCCAAGGCTACTAGTTCAGAGGTCATGCCTGATTCCCTCTGAGTACTAGGAAGGCCCACCGAGGCGGTCAGCAGCCCCTGGAGGCCCTTCAAGGAGACAGGGCTTCAGGTCACCCCATGTGACAACAGGGTGGTCAGGTCAAAGCTCGGAGTGGGGGCAGGAAGCTAGGCTGAAGTGCAAGAAGGTGCCCAGGAAAATACAGGGAGCCCCCAGGTGCCCGTATTTACCCCTGCCCCACCCCACCCCCACCACTCCTCTGTGCACCGGGCTCCTGTGCAGAAGGATAGCCACAGGCCTGCTCCTCCCAGGCCAGGTCTGGACCCCTCTCTGTGGTGGCATCCTGCCCCCATGGCTTCCTGAAGGCCAATGTACTCACAGGTAACCAAAGCTACTGATGGCACAGGCCAGTTGTTCACCTCCAGGTAGATGGGGAAGCTATACTGCACCTCCAGCAGGCTGTCCCCACTCATGGGCTGCACAGAAGCTACCACTGCCGAGTGAAGGCCACCAGGTTGCAGAACACAGCTATCACAGGGCCAGGCCCTCACCACCAATACTGCTGCTAAAGCAGCCTCTGCCCTGGCCAGCTGGCCTATATGCTATTTTTTTCAATAAATATATATACAGTACTGTTAATGTATTTTCTCTTCCTTATGATTTTCTTAATAACAGTTTGTTTGCTCTAGCTTACTATATTATTATATAGTATACAATACATGTAACATACAAAATATGTATTAATCGACTGGTTATGTTATCGGTAAGACTGTTGGTCAACAGTAGGCTATTAGTATTTACATTTTTGAGGAATCTAAAGTTTTATGTGGATTTCGGACTGTGGTTGGGAGAGGCATCTCTAACCTTGGTGCTCTGTTAACTGCATACAGGACATGTGTCCATGGGGTTGGGATCCTTGGGGGCCATCTCAGAACCTGCGTACCATGCTAAATCACCAGCTTGTCCCACAAATATGATTGTATATACAAAAAGCCCGCAGGAATCCGGATGAGTCACTTAAAAAACAACCACAATTAAAAATTACCAACCCTAAATATTTAATCTATGTGCCGCCATTGAAATTGACACTCAATTTTAACTTTGTTTTGAGGAAAATGAGTCGAGATTTAAGCTCAAACTCTTATAACAACTGCTTTTAGTTAAATGCCTATCCCCAGTTATTGGTACCTGGATGTTATGATGGATAGAAGGAGAATGAAGTAAGACCAGCAGCTGTCCCCCACTTGCAGCTGCATTTGTTTGACATGGATCAGATGGATTAGCAGGCAAGCTAGTTGGTCAGGCTAATAGCAGTGATGCTGATTACAAAGTCCAGAAGTGAGAAGCTTGCTATAACAAATGGATCTTACTGACATAAACTTTTCATCGGTCTGGGTATTCAGAATTCTAACAGATGGTCATGAGAGGAAAAGGCACAATTAAATCTACTAAAATGCATTTTTAATCAAATCTTTTAGGCAACTGAGACACATTTATGAATATATGTAACTGATATTCTGATATCTGGTATTCTGATACTGATATTCTCTCAGATATCTGAAGACCACTTATACTTCTTTTTTGAGCCTACTCTGATACATAATAAATATTTGCCATCCCCCGAGCCATCCCTCAAATGACATGATGTTAGGCACCTCTATCACCACATCGACTCTTTCCTTAAAAGGTAACCTGATTTCCCATATCCCTCGGAAGTATTGCACTTGAAGTTTATGTTTACCAGATTTAACTCAGCAAACCGAAGATAAATCAGGGCTATCATCTTCCTTATTTTAGATCAATGGCTTGCAAATTTTGGGGTGCATTAAGAACTTTGGTAAAAATTCAAACTGCTATACTCAAGTCCAGAGATTGTGATTACTTCGTTTAATCTAGGTAGAGTCTCTTGAATGTGCACATTGAACACACTTGATGGTCTGGATGAACCATAGACCACTGTTTGAGACCACTATTTGAGAAACCATGTCTACTAAAATCATCTAAGATTCCATTAGCTCTTTTGTAATTCTACCACAAGACTGACACCTAATGAACATCCTGTGCACCGAACCCCCCAAGATTATATATATGCCAGTTCCTATGCAGTATGAAGTGATCAGGTACTGAGGAACAAATTACAAGAACTTTGACATATCACTACTAAACTACGTCATAATAGATGTATCACTCTAACCTTTGAAGACCTTTTGAGATCTTGATTTCATCAATCATATGTGTATCTAATGAGTTAGCCACCATAAATATATTTATAAGTGGTCTCCCTGAAGCCTTGTTAATATCACTGGCTCTTTCTTCCCAAGATGCCTCCTAGCTGAGTAGCTCTGCTTCTCATCTGCATGATAGGTGCTCTCACAAGGTAGACATGTTTCTCGTTCTCGTCTTCATCTATGCCATAAAACAGCACTCTGTTTTCTTCTACATCATTCGTACGTCATATTTGGTGATTCCTTTTTAATATTATTTCTCCCAGTTTTTTTTCTGATCAGCTAGTGACAGGAAAAAAAACTTTTGAAGCTCCACTGTCTCCTGGTCATTTGGAAAAATGAATTATATGAAAGCCCTCAAAGAAAATCATAGTTACTTCCAAAAAGCAGAAGTTTCCCAAGACACATTCTCTGATCACACAGTAATGAAACGTAGATGCCTTAAAAAATGAACTGTTTATGTTTTTAAAAAAGAAAATATGCATTAGAGTACATAGAAATGCATGACAATGAGAGCCCCGTACAGCATATCTGAGGAAAGCTTCTACAAATGTCATTCTTCCTCATCAAGTATAGTCTAGCCAGCAGCTGTCCACAGGTGTCCAGGACATTTCCTCAGCCCAATGCCCTGCCACCCAAGTGAGTTCCCTTTGGTAAGTACCTGGGCTTAACTACACTGAAGGCAGTTATAATGGAATCTTAAAAAACTAGGGGCGCCTGGGTGGCGCAGTCGGTTAAGCGTCCGACTTCAGCCAGGTCACGATCTCGCGGTCCGTGAGTTCGAGCCCCGCGTCGGGCTCTGGGCTGATGGCTCGGAGCCTGGAGCCTGTTTCCGCTTCTGTGTCTCCCTCTCTCTCTGCCCCTCCCCCGTTCATGCTCTGTCTCTCTCTGTCCCAAAAATAAATAAAAAACGTTGAAAAAAAAATTAAAAAAAAAAAAAAACTATAAGAGAACTAAAGAATTAGTGAAATATAATTGTCCAATATGCTCTGTAGTATGCAGGTAAAAAATATAAGTGATTTTTTAAATGTCATCCAAAAAAAGGACTAAATTTTAACAACCCCATTAAGACACATCTTCTTTAAAGTTTTTTTTTTAATTCTTTAAAAGCATCATCTAAAGGACTTATTCTACAGAATTGTACAGAAACTAATTTTTTCCTTCTGCAAAAGCATCAACTGAAGAAGTCTGCCGTTCCCAATATACACAACTAAAAAAGAAAATGTCAGTCTCCATACCAACAGTGTTCAGACACACACACAAAACTTTAGAATCAACTTAAATAAGTCAATTCATAATTTTAAAAACTAAGTTAAAAGGCAAATAATTTATTCAATGTTTTTAACTGCTGTCCATATTTTTTTTTCCTTTCCTTTTAAACTGAACTGAAGAAAAAGATTTCTTCAATTCAATGAAGTTTCAATAAGCGGTAACTGAAATGAAAACAGTATAGATACTTTTAAATGCTATTGTAGACATACTATTGTTTTAAAAGCACCTGAGTGAAAACCTTTGCTAATAAAGATTTTTTCAAGTTTTTCCTAAGATAATTCAATAAAAATAGAAGAGAAAAATAATAGATGGGATGGACGAATAACCACAAAAGTTATAGCTATGAGCAAAGCGTAATGTCCAAAACAGATCTTGAATAAATAGAGCTGGAAAAGCCAAGCAGGAGTCAAGAGAAGGTCACACCATTTGTGCTTCAATTATTTGGTTTGCTTTTAATCATATACCTTAGAATCGTTTTCTGGGTTTGTTTTAATGAGATTGTGTTTTGCTCCTCTTGTGTGGCGGAACACTTTAAACATAGCTACATTTGGAGTTTTCTCTAGAGATGCTCTTTCCAAACTAAGATTAACAGAAACCAACATTGCGCCCCTTCATCTTCTTTTTTTTTTTTTTTTATTTATTTATTTATTTTTTTTTATTTTTTTTTTTAAATTTTTTTTTTTCAACGTTTTTTATTTATTTTTGGGACAGAGAGAGACAGAGCATGAACGGGGGAGGGGCAGAGAGAGAGGGAGACACAGAATCGGAAACAGGCTCCAGGCTCTGAGCCATCAGCCCAGAGCCCGACGCGGGGCTCGAACTCACGGACCGCGAGATCGTGACCTGGCTGAAGTCGGACGCTTAACCGACTGCGCCACCCAGGCGCCCGCGCCCCTTCATCTTCTAACTCACTTCTCAGTGACAGAGGTAGATGTGGATGAAGTGTTGGCCCCTAGCTGCATAGTGTATGTGAAAATTACCATTAGGAAATGATAGCATGTCAGGCACACAGAATAAAACTACCATCTGCCACATAAGGATACCTTTGCATTTAATGGTGTATCTTGTTAATGAAACTCATTATGTTTCTCACTTTTATATTTACCATCTCCTTCTTTGTTTTTCTAAATTCATCTATTTGTTCAGCATGTCATTTATTTTTTGTTTCTTTCTGAATCTTGAAAACTGTATTTGAAAATTCTGTTTAAAAAGACACACAAGAGGCGCCTGGATGGCTCAGTCAGTTAAGTGTCAAACTCTTGACCTCAGCTCAGGTGATGATCTCACAGTTTGTGAGTTCGAGTCCCACATCTGGCTCTGAGCTGCCAGTGTGAACCCTGCCTGGGATTCTCTCTCTCTCTCCCTCTCTCTCTGCCCCTCCATCTCAAAATAAATAAATAAACTTTAAAAAACTTATTTAAGAGAACCAAAGAATTAGTGAAAAATAAAGTCAAGTTTCACAGTCAAGAGAACCAAACTAAATAAGAATGCACAGAATATTCATAAAAAGCATGGTTACTTTTTCATTTCATTTCATTCATTCATTCACTCATTCAACAAACCTCCTTAGACCCAACTTTCAAAAGCTTTGAGATTAATCCTCCTAACATAAATTTTGATTATGTACTTTCCTTTTCAAGAGCTCACAATGAGTCTCTTCTACCTCATTACCTCAATTTCCCTAGCACCTAATATTATATGATTGGTAACTAGGAGACATTAAGTCAGTGTTTGTTGAAAGTTTAAGATAGATTCATTTCATCTAAATTGTCCCTTCTGACTCCAAAGGCTTTCCATTCCCTGTCTCTACTCCAGTGAGCCTTATTTTCCAGCATCATCCAAAGAAAACCTTCTGGTCAGGCAACTTATCTTAAAAGCCCCATGCTAATTCCATGCCATTGCTCTTGACTTCTTCCTTTATAGAATATGAGGTTCTGTGCTGCTGTAAATGCTACACATATCTCATGAATATTGATAATATTATAAAATTTAAGTATGTACAGATATATTTATATATAATTTATATATTTAAACTTACATATTGTAGATATGATCATATTCCGCATATCTAATTACTCTCATTCTATGGCTACAAGGTCATATCTCAGGATAGGACACTCTTAATTGTAGCAATGGAGGTAAACAACATTTACCACAAAACTGTGATACATGTTTTATTCATTCATGAATGCATTATCCATTTATTCCCTTGCTCAATATCCATTCGTTCCAACAAATACTTCTTGGGTGTCTACCAGTGCCAAACAATGTGCTAAGGATTAGAGAGAGAAATGGTAAGGAAAACAGAAATACGCTTGCCCTCTAAAGTTTACAGTAGAGAAAAAGGGAACGCTAATCAACTCATGCAAAAAGTCAACAGTTATAATCCATAATGAATGCTCAAAAGGAAAAGCATACAAAACAATAGCACCCTAAACAAGGGATATAGTGTGATCTAGTTAGGGGGAAGGTGTTAGTCTAATGAAAATTCTCTAAGGAAGTGATATTTAAACTAAAGTTTGAAAATGAGTAGGCTAGGTGGGGGTGATCTTCTAAAGCAGTGGGAAGCCTCACTTTTAAGGGCTTTTTAAAGCAGGGGAGTGAATGGGACATATTCAAGAAATCAAAGGAACCCAGTATAGACAAAACATCACTTGAAAAATAGTGTCCAAACACATCATGGGCCAGAATGGTGGAGGCTTTGGGGGTTTATTATGAGAATAGGAGACCACTAAAAACTTTAAAATAGGGGAGTGACAAACATGTCTGGCTGCTATGAAAAGAAGAGATTAAGGTGGGCAAGAATGGGAAGAGAAGTCTTAGAAGGCAATGATGGGGCTTGCTCAGAGCACACAGGAAGAAACAGGAAGGGTAACTCAATCTGTGTAGGAGAAACACTTGCTTCTCAGAGGAGGTGATGCTTGAGGTAATTATCTTAACAGAAGTAGGATTTGGTCAATAAGATCATGGAGAGATAGGTATTTCAGTCTCTACTCAACCTGCTTGGTCATCCCTTTTTCACTGATCTTCCTGTTCCTCTCCGCTTTTGACGATATCCCCACACTTTGGACTCTGCTGGTTTACCTGTAACCCTGATATCCATTTGCTTTCTTATCGATGGGCAGACTTCCTGGAAACTGAAATCTTTTTTTTTCTGCCTCCCTTTAAAATATGTATGTATTTCACCTTTTGTTTATTCATATGTTTAAGTTTTATCCTGGGTATGAAATATTCTGTTAATTACCAAAAAAGTGGATGAATTAGGAACAGTTGCAATCCTCATAGAACCCAAAGTCTTAGGAAGAAGAGGATGTTATACCTAGATGCATGCTTTCATTCAAGGCATATTTATTAAATAGCTCTCATGTACTAAGCATAGGGGTATAGCTGTGAAACAAAGAAAATGGTTGATCTTCTGATATTTTCCTCTAGTGAGGAAGATAAAATGTAACCCATTATGATAAGGGCTATTACAGAGACAGGAACAGAAAAGAAAACTGTTAATAACAGGAGGATAGAAGAGTGCCTATTTTCATGAAAAGCAGCATTTTTATGGAGACTTAACAGACAAAAGAAAGTTTACTAAGCAAAATTGTGGAGGAAAGCCTTTTTAGACGGTGTAATGAGCATGTGAAGAATCTGATGCGGATAGAGAAATGAAAAGTCAAAGAACCTTTAGTTTTTGTTGAAAAATAACTCCAGACGTAGTATAGAGTGGAGGATTCCTCAAAATAAAAAGAGGCTAAGCAGCGAGAAGACAAGTCAAGAGTCTGTAAGTGAAAGTACATGTGGAAAATACTGACGTCTGGACCCTGACGAGGTAACAAACGGTACAGATGGAGAAAAGAGTGGGATCATTCTGAGGTTTCTGGATCAGGTACCAGGGGCCATTAACGGAGAATAAGACGGCCAGATGTGGAATGTGTTTGAGAGTCGAGAGCATGGAATTCTATTCTTTTTGCTTCTGGCTCCTATTTTTTGCTCACACTTAAACGTTGGGACTCTCAGCACCTCCCTTGCTTTCTCTGTGACACATACAAAATCCAAAAGTAATTTTCACAAACAAAAAATGAAAACAAAACACAAGTAGGTAGGATGAAGAATACCAAGAAGGACATACTCTGAGGAGCTGAGTTGTAAACTTTAATGTCTAGCACCTTGACCTTTTCTTATTTCCAGTGAATCCAAGCACTGAATTCATACACACCTGGGAAGGCAGATGTGGTGGTGAAGTGCTCAGTTTTCTTTGCTGGACAGAAAAGACTTACGTCTGCGTGCCAGCTCCTCCATGTGCTAACTGGTGATAACTTCTACGACCTACGTGTTTCTTTATTTAAACCATGGGACAATAAAACTCTCTTAGTAAGATTAGCGTGATGATTAAATAAAGTATGCCATGTAAACAGTTCCTAGCACTATAAGGACCTCATAAAACATCAGTTAAAAATAATCACAACAGGGGCGCCTGGGTGGCTCAGTCGGTTAAGTGTCCAACTCTTGATCTCGGCTCAGGTCATGATCTCACAGTTCATGAGATTGAGCCCCACAACTGGCTCTGCACTGACAGCCTGGAGCCTGCTTGGGATTCTCTCTCTCTCTCCCTCTGTCTCTGCCCCTCCCTGATCAGGCTCGCTCTCTCTCTCTTCCTCTCTCTCTCTCTCTCTCTCTCAAAATAAATAAATAAACTTTAAAAATAATAACAAACATCATATACTATACCTTGTTCTAACTACTTTCTTCCTACAATTTCATTTGATCCTCATAACAACTCAACGGGACAGGTACTCATATGATTATCATTATGACCATCATCCCTATATTTATAGGTCAGGGAATGGAGGCATAGTTTTAGTGGCTTGCCTAGAGTCAGGTAGCTTGCAAATGCTGAAGCCATAATTAGAACATAGGCAACCTGGTTGTGAAGATAGAAACCTTAATTCCAGGAGATTCTGATGTTCCCACGAGGATGCGGGAGATCCTTGCCTGATATCACAAGCTGTTGCCAAGTACTCAGGTTCCAACCCTGCCTAAGGGCCACTCTCCTCCACCATTCGTGTCCCATACTGCTTTCTCCTTTTTCTCAATTGTTTCCAATCATTGGCTGTACAGGGAAATTTAGAATTTAATCATTTATTCTTACATTTTTCTGTAATGGGTGTAAGTCTTGAGTGCAAGCTTTTGAGGCAAGGATTATATACCATACTTGGTATTCTCTTCAGTAATAAATAGCTCAAGTCCTGAGTCTCAGTAAGCTCTCAGTAAATACTTGAGTGATTGATTCTTGGGCTCCAAGGCATCACTACTGGAAGAAACAACAACTAGAGAAATTTGCATAAGGGCTGCCCACTCCCACTGAATATTTCACATTAGCAACAATGCAGTCAATGACACAGAGCTCCCCTTGTGAGAATATTGCTCAAGGACCCATTCAGAAGAGGCAAAACTCCTACAATACGTGATGAAGAATGACCTAATCGTGTTCTTTTGGCTACTTCTGTGAAGGTTACTTTTACAGTAAAAGATAGAGGCATATTTAAGTATAATTTTCTAAAATAATGCTTAGGGGTTTTTTTTCCTCTTAATAATAAGAGGACAATTTAGAAGATTATTCATTGACTCAAGTCCTTCTATTACAATCAAAAAAGAATTACTGGTGCATTTAAAGCAGTTTGAAAAAATTATAATAAACAATTGCTATTTTTTAAAACACAGTAATATATCTAAAATAAAAAGAGTAAGGATAATAGTCCAAGTGCACAACTTGGACAGTAACAGTTTGAAAATACAGTTCTCTAATTTTTATTTGTTTAAATTGCTTATAAACTGGAGTCACAGAAAAATGCTTGAAAGTCAAATAAGTCAGATAAAAGAGTCAAAGTCAAAGTGTATTTTAGAAAAAATAATTTTTAAGAAGATCATTTAAAAGAAAATGAGTACTATGACGTTTACATTTTTAACATAAGAAATATTAATTGGTGTTATTTGTCTCATTGTTGTTGCCAATACCCACATGGTTTCTAAAGAGCAAAGTGGCAGTTTTAAAACCAAATGTAATTTTAATTTCATTCATGTATTCAACTTTAAGATATTTGTGAGGGCTTGCACAATTGAATTTGCAATAATATGGAAGTAAAAGAAGACCATTTTCTTCCTGAAAAGAACTGGAAATTTACTCACAATGAGGAACTTCAAAGAGAGAATGCTTAATTGTTCAGTGATGACTACCTTAAGTTATAAATCCTGGCAGGGATATATGATTAAGGATATCCAAAGGACAGTAGAAAATTAGGAGCTGAAGTTCACAGAAGAGTTCAGACATAGGAATAAGGATTTTAGAGTCACTGATATGGAAGTAATGTCTAAATCTACAGGCTTAGATAAGACTACAAATTTTGCATCATTAGGTTGACTTTACCACATTCTTGAATCAGAGAGAATGTTGACCTTATTTTACTGGCTTCCCATTCCTGGAAGAAACTAAACTACTGATGATAAATATAATACAGACAAAAATTCACAAAGTTGTTCAGGAAGGAATAATACTATTTTAATTATTAAATTGGTGATAGCTATGAATTTGAATCCTTCAGGAGCCTTTACTTAATACAATCTTATAGCTTTTGTATCTTATTCATAGAAGGTCACCATGTAAATAAAAGTGAGGATTATGAATCTCCACTAGGATAATTAATAAGCATACACTTAAAAATGATCCTCTGTATGACATTGTATCAGTCCTGTGATTTTTATTTTTTTTTTTTAATTTTTTTTTTCAACGTTTTTTATTTATTTTTGGGACAGAGAGAGACAGAGCATGAACGGGGGAGGGGCAGAGAGAGAGGGAGACACAGAATCGGAAACAGGCTCCAGGCTCCGAGCCATCAGCCCAGAGCCTGACGCGGGGCTCGAACTCACGGACCGCGAGATCGTGACCTGGCTGAAGTCGGACGCTTAACCGACTGCGCCACCCAGGCGCCCCAGTCCTGTGATTTTTAAAAAGAGAGCCTCTCTTTCCCTTTGCCTTAACATGTACAGACATGAACTTTTAGTAAAGAAGCTATGAGGTGAATCTATTAGGTGGGATTTCAGGCACATAACCTGAACAAAGATTCCAGCTCACAGAAACATTTTACTTGTCTATGCAGGTAAATATGAACTGATCCATTACTCAGTCAACACACATTCAATTATTCTTACAACCAAGTCAAATATGTGAAATGAAACGCACTGGGGAGGATATTTCAAATTGTTATTATCATCTGTGAGTGGATACTTAAATCAACTTAGCAGTTTAAAACTGGTATTAAAAATTAAAGAATACAGAGTAGAAACATTGGTGTGCATTGAACATAATAAATATGGTTTGAAGACATTTTATAACATTTTCATCAGTGTGTGTGTGTGTGCATGCGTTATAGAAAAAGAACTAATCACAATTTAATTGCATTTCTTACCAAAAAAAAAAAAAGTTTAAAGTCCTTACTTCTCATGAAGAGTCAAGTGGGGGGGGGGGGGGGACATTGGTGTGTTGACCAAGGTATAAACATTTCCAGTATCCATAGAACGTTACCAATCCCTAATAACCCATCAGGTCTTTGTGTCCGCTGCCTTCAACTTCACCAATGTTAGGCTTGGTTGATGATTTATACCCAAAACTATACCGTAGAGAATGAATGTATTAAAACTAGATGTCAACCTTAATCAGATTCAGCATATACATATTTAATTCTCCATTTCATCTTTGTTAGCAGAGCTAAAGTGTACTGGGATTTGTTTCACAGTCTTACCATTAAGGCTATGACATTATATCTGTTGAATACTAAAACACTTTATCAACTCTGAACTTTACTACTATACTAAATATTTCTCATTGGCAAAGTGGTCTTAAATGACTTGAAAAAAAATAAAGGAGGGATTCAGGGGTGCCTGGGTGGCTCAGTAAGTTGAGTGTCTGACTCTTGATTTCGACTCAGGTCATGATCTCACAGTTTGTGGAGCCTGTTTGGGACCCTATCTCTGCCCTTCCCCTACTCTCTCTCTTTCAAAATAAATAAACATTTTTTTTTAAAAAAAGGGGAGGGACTCAGAAGAAAGTTCAGACTTCCTGAATTTATCTCAGAAAAGGATTACTGATTTTTAAAAGGAGTATACATATTCAAAATGTGGCCTATAATATCTTTTATTAATCAAGACACAATATTAGTATTAATTAATGGTTATATATGGAGCATCTCCACGTTATTCTGGGTTTCCTTATCTTGAACAAAGACACAAGATTTGAGTTGTCGAATCTTGTCAAATTGAATTTGGGGGCCTATTCAAGCCATCTTGGGTTTACTCTAAATACTGAGAACAAATCATATTATTAATAAAGTATAACAGAAATGGGGCGCCTGGGTGGCTCAGTCGGTTAAGCGTCGGACTTCAGCTCAGGTCACGATCTCACACTCCGTGAGTTCGAGCCCTGCGTCGGGCTCTGAGCCCCGATGGCTCAGAGCCTGGAGCCTGCTTCGGATTCTGTGTCTCCCTCTCTCTCTGCCCCTCCCCCATTCATGCTCTGACTCTCTCTGTCTCAAAAATAAATAAACGTTAAAAAAATAAATAAATAAAGTATAACAGAAATATTTGAGGGGCACCTGGGCAGCTCAGTCAGTTAAGCATTGATTTCAGCTTAAGTCTTGATTAAGAGTTCTTGATTTCGGCTCATATCACAATCCTATGCTTCATGAGATCACGCCCTGCGCTTATAGCACAGAACCTGCTTGGGATTCTCTCTCTCCCTCTCTTTCTCTGCCCCTCTCCATCTCCCCCTTCTCTCTCTCTCCCTCTCCCTCTGTCTCTCTTTCTCTCTCAAAATAAATAAATAAACAACAAAAAATATTTGAGTAACCTCTGGGGATTATCAATTTTGGGTATGAAATGTTCTGATCCTTGAAACCATAAACTGCTCCTATCTGCAGATTAGACGCCTAAAAGAGAGCTAATATTTGTACTCCAATCCTATTCCCCCCAAAAAGGTTTTTTAAAGAAACTCAGAACAGACTCAAAGCTAAAGCAACTGAACAGCTGTGAAAAGATCTAATTTTATCTTTGAAGTCCAACACTCAATCATATCAGTACATAGATAGATAGAGAATCAGTCTTCAATATAAAAGGGAATTGTAGGATAAGCAATATGGAAATAGTAGAAATAGTAGGTAGAAACTCTAGATCTGTAGGACCATGAAAAAGTCCACCAGAATGGCTCCATAATGAAGGACTGATGCAGAGTCTCAGTCCAAAGGAATTGAAACCACAAAGAGAGTAGAGAAGGGAACAAGATGTCTCTTCAGTTTGCACCTGAGCAAGCTCCCCTGTCCCAGCTCTCATAATAGGACTTAAACACTGTTGGACATGCAGAGCAAGACAGGGCTGTGTGGAAAACAAAAGTAATGAAGAAACAAACCACTTACTGCCATACAACAATATGTGTTTTTGTAAATACACTTCATTTATTTATTTTTTTACTTTAGAGAAATAGTGCACACACAAACAAGGGAGAGGGGAGGGGCAGGGGGGAGAGAGAGAGAGAGATGGGTGGGGGAGAATCCCAAGCAGGCTCCAAGCTCAGCATGGAGCTGAACGGGGGCTCAATCCCATGACCCTGACATCATGACGGGAGCCAAAATCAAGAGTCAGAAGCTCAATGAACTGAGCCCCCCCCCCCAGATACCCCTGTAAAAACATTTTAAAAAGACATTATAACTGAAGAATAAAGAGAGTGGTTTTCTCTAAGTGGAACACTAGGAGTAAGGATGCTATGTTTGAATTTTTTTTCATTGTAAAATTAACACACATAATATAAAATTTACCATCCTAACCATTTTGAAATGCACAGTTCAGGAGCACTAAGTACATTCATATTGTTGTGCAACTATCCCCAC
Source organism: Neofelis nebulosa (assembly GCF_028018385.1). NCBI lineage: Eukaryota > Metazoa > Chordata > Mammalia > Carnivora > Felidae > Neofelis > Neofelis nebulosa. Next base: position 119,972,552 of record NC_080787.1, on the reverse strand, counting down.
TATCCGCCTCCAGAACTCTTTGTATCTTCAAAAACTGAAATTCTATACCCATTAAACAATAATTGCCTATTCCTCCCTTTCTCCTCCCCTGGCAACCCATTCTATTTTCTAGCTCTGTACATTTGATTACTTTAAGTACCTCATGTAAGTGTAATTATGCAGTATTTGGTTTTTGTAATTGGCTTATTTTATTCAGCATAATTTCAAGGTCCATGCATGTTATAGCATGTTCCAGAATGGCCTTCCTTTTTAAAATTAAATAATATTCCATTATATATATATGCCACATTTTTTTTATCTTCTCATCTGTCCTTGGACACATGGATTACTTCTGCCTTTTGTTTATTATGAATAATGTTGCTGTAAATATGAGTGCACAAACATCTCTTTGAGATCCTGCTTTTAGTTCTTTGGGGTATATATCACAAGTGGAATTGCTGAATCATATAATAATTCTATTTTTTAATTTTCTGAGAAACTGCCATACTGTTTGCCATAGCGGCTGCACTGTCTTATATTCCCATCAACGGTGTACAGGGTTCTGATTTTTCCACATCCTCACCAACCCTTATTTTCTTTTTTTTTTAAGGTAGTCACCTTAATGCATGTTAAGTTGCATTTGATCTTTTTAAAACCAAAATATATTCATATATTGCTCTCACAAACACATAGAAATATCTTAAAAATATGTGGGGGACTTAAGCATGTGTATTCTGTAAGAAGACTTTTTGATGCTATCTGTGTGTGGTTAAATGATTTTCTTCTCTAATAAAAGATGTAATCCTGTAAAGAGCAATTGTAAACAGATTGATGTGAAAGGGTGCTTGGGCTGTAGTGGAGCCAGATAAACATCGCTATGCAGGGAAATAGCCCACCTGTCATTAAGCTCATACAAATACCTAACAGAGGGGTATACACTTTAATATAAGAGACTAAGAAGAATGTTGGGTAGGGCGCCTGGGTGGCGCAGTCGGTTAAGCGTCCGACTTCAGCCAGGTCACGATCTCGCGGTCCGTGAGTTCGAGCCCCGCGTCGGGCTCTGGGCTGATGGCTCAGAGCCTGGAGCCTGTTTCGGATTCTGTGTCTCCCTCTCTCTCTGCCCCTCCCCCGTTCATGCTCTGTCTCTCTCTGTACCAAAAATAAATAAAAAACGTTGAAAAAAAAAAATTAAAAAAAAAAAAAAAAAAAAGAAGAATGTTGGGTAAACCTTTAGGCTGTTATATAAGGGGAATTATTTCCCTGGGGTATATTTTCCTGAATTCTGATAACTGGTAATTCAATTGATAGATAAAATGACAGGCTGTTTCTTTTACTCTAAAAACTTCAATGGATGCCTCCCCCTCCCACTTTCCATTCTCCTTCTCCTTTTCTACTTTTCCTTCACATTTTCTCCTCATCTTCTCATCTCCTCCTCTACGTCTTCCTTCTCCCTAGGTAGTTCATACATGTTAGAATTGAACATTAATCAATATTTAAATAAGAAATTGTTTGGGGGCACCTGGATGGCTCATTCAGGTGAGTGTCCGACTCTTGATTTCACCTCAGATCATGATCTCACAGTTCACGGGTTCGACCTCTGCTTGGGATTCTCTCTCTCTGCCCCTCCCCTGCTTGCTCACTCTCTCTCTTTCTCAAAATAAATAAAAATAAACTTTAAAAAAGGGGTGGTTTTGGATGGAGATGAATTTTATTAATGTCAATAGTTCTGGTGTAGACAAACAACACTGTGGACACAGGACTTGTGTAATAGCCGTATATATGTGGGGGGAAAAAACTTTCAAAAGACTATTACTAGGATAAAAAGAAACTGACATAAAGGAATGGGCAGAATTGAGAAGATCATGTGATTTTAATTGATTGTGAAGAATATTTTCTTTTGCCATTACAATTAAGCAGAGATGGTCCTCACCAAATATTCCTTGTGTCCTCTACACTACTCAGCCCCCTTGTAGTTAGGAGGGGCCTATGTCTATCTCATGACAATGAAATGTGAATGAGAGGGATGTGTCTGACTTCCTCGCTGGAGCACCAAAGCACTAGAGGAACAGTTCCACCAGCCCTCATTCTCTGCTGCGAAAAGCCATTTGCTGAGTTGAAGACATCACTAGAAGAGAATGGGGACCCTAAGTCACCAGATGGACCCGTACTGGACACGGCATGATGGAGAACTAACTCCCGTAACTTAACTCTCTATTAAGAGATTTGGGGAGTTATGTGCTTCTACAGCATAGCCAGGCATTGATCAGACTACTACAGCAGATCAGTAACTGTGTTATTAAAAGAATCAGCCGTGAGATTGAGAGCAGTAAGAAAGCAGGGAACATAATTTAAATCCTAAATAATTATTCCTGTAATCATTTTACCATTTCTGTCTCCATTCTTTCCACAGAAAATATATTGGATACATTTATTTTTAGATATTCTTTCATTTTCCTTTAAAAGAACTATAGTTATACAGTTTCTGTAATAATTCAATATTTCTAAAATAACTAGAGCTATTTCGTTTCCTAGTACTATATAAATTACCACAAACCACGTGGCTTAGAATAACAGAAATTTATGGGCACCTGGGTGGCTCAGTGGTTTAGCATCCAACTTCAGCTCAGGTCATGATCTCCTCATATGTGAGTTTGAGCCCCGCCATCAGGCTCTCTGTTGTGGGCACAGAACCTGCTTAGATCCTCTGTCTCTCTCTCTCTCTCTCTCTCTCTCTCTCTCTGCCCTTTTCCTCCTCAAAAAATAAATAAACATTTAAAAAAAAACAGAAATTTATTCTCTTACAGTTCTGGAGGCTTAGAGGTCAAAGTCAAGGTCTCAGAAAAGTTGGTTTCTTCTAGAGGCTATGAGGGAGAATCTATTCCATACCTCTCTCCTAGCTACTGGTGTCAGCCAGTAATCCTTGGCATTGCTTGGCTTATAGATGCATCACTCCTATCTCTACTTCCAACTTTACATGGCTTTCTCCCTGTACCCATCTGTCTCTCCTGTGCTTACAAAAATATCTGTCATATTAGATTAGGGCCGACCCTAACCCAGCATGATCTCCTCTTAACTTAATTACATCTGCAGAGACCCTACTTCCGTACTAGAGGTTAGGACTTCACATCTTTCTGGAGGACACAAGGCATCCACAACAATAGCTTGCAAATAGTAGCTTATAACAGCTTCCCACATTCTTTTTCTGCAAGTGAATGTTATAAACTGGATTTAAATAACTTTACCTTTAGCCACCATTTCATAAATTGTTTGGTTTTTGTTTAACATAACTATTGCCAGCTTTTAAAAGAAGAAATTTCCTTGGTCTAATACTTCCTCAAGTTCAAACATAATTACTTTTTGCACTTACTGAAAATTATTTTACTATATAAGATATTCTAAGAAGTCTTCACACTACAGGCAAAAGATCCTGGGTTTCGAGCTTTTTAAGTGCCCCTGCTAAGATAAGTGAGGAAAGTACGGCAAAGAGGATCACATGATTAGAAATGGAATGTAGGTGTCCATCCAAATTGTCAGTTGAAAGCCTCTCAGGTTGTTTTTCCATTTGTTCTTTTCTTGATACTCAAGACTTGGTCATTTTTTGGTCTCCCTTTCTCTCCTCCCTCATTAGAATACTTCATACTTTCTCAACATCTGTCTCCTAACACAGAAAGTCAAGAGCAGATTTCAAAGTGCAAGGTCGCCCTAAAATTATTTTTCTCTCATAAACTCATTCAATGCACATATATATATTTTTAGTAATTCTTTTTTTTAATTTTTTAATGTTTTTATTTATTTTTGAGAGAGAGAGAGAGAGAAACAGAGCAAGCGGGGAAGGCTGGGGGGACAGAGAGAAAGAGAGGGAGACACAGAACCTGAAGCAGGCTCCACATTCTGAGGTGTCAACCAGATGCGGGACTCGAACTCACAAACCATGAGATCATGACCAGAGCGAAGTCTGACACTCAACCGACTGAGCCACCCAGTGCCCCTAGTAATTTTATGTAACAATAAGCACTTAGTAAGCCCTGGGAGTACAGTTGTGAATAAACTGAGAGTCCTATCTTGCCAGCGTTTACACTCTGAAAGGGAGCACAGAATTTATATACAAACATGGTTAAGTGGAAGGAGGATTTGACTGGGGATGTACAGAGCAAATAAAAGCTCCAAATATACAGGGAAATGCAAGCTGGTCTAGAGATCAGGAAGTGCTTCTTGTATGAAGTCTATAAATGCAATTGTAATAAATTGGCATGAATTAGCGGGGTTAATAGAAGAGCGTTGTAGACAGCAACATCATCATGGGCCCATGTTCAGACTGAGACAGACAGTGTGACATGCTCCATAAATCAAAGGAGTTCAGAATGGCTACAGCTTAGGTTCTGATTTTAAAAAGTGGTGAGAGATGAGGCTGGACACAAAAGCAGAGGCCAGATCACAAGGTACCTTATAAATAAGGTGATCGTATAATTCATCACCCTAGGCAGACCACTTCTGAGAATAAAAAGGGGCACCAATTAGGCTGGGGCAGCAGGCATAAACCAGGGTTGTCAGAGACTAACTGGGACCGATGGCTACAAGACTTATAAGCCACATTGATGGAGCTTGGATTTTATTCTCGGGTCAATCAGATGCCATTATAACATTTTATATAGAGGAGTGGCTCAAAGCTATTGTATTTTATAAAGCTCACTCTCGCTGAAGTCTAATAAACAAATGGGACAGGGTGAAATGGGTAGCAGGAAGATCCATTAAAAGACTCTGTGATTGGGGCGCCTGGGTGGCTTAGTCGGTTAAGCGTCCGACTTCGGCTCAGCTCACGATCTCGCGGTATGTGAGTTCGAGCCCCGCGTCGGGCTCTGTGCTGACTGCTCAGAGCCTGGAGCCTGTTTCGGATTCTGTGTCTCCCTCTCTCTCTGACCCTCCTCCGTTCATGCTCTGTCTCTCTCTGTCTCAAAAATAAATAAACGTTAAAAAAAAAATTAAAAAAAGACTCTGTGATCATTTCTAGTTGTGAGATGATGGTGGCCTGGACTGTTGTAATGACGGCAAGCCTGTAAGGAAATGATGAAGTAACACTGGGTTGAACCATATGAAATTGCTGCTACTTGCCATTTTTTAACCCACACAAGTAGCAGTTTCATAAGGCTCAACTAAGAGATTTGTAGGAAATGGGACTGATCGGATTTATTTGGCAAGTGTGTGGTAGACAATGAACAATTTGAAACATTAATGTGTCCTATTTTTTTCCCACGTGACTAATACTGGCTGAATCATAGACTATGAAGATGTCCTTTTATTGTGGAAGCCTGAGGCTGGGGTAAAGGAGGAAAGAGAATAAGAACTATAGATCCCAAATCTATGGTTTCTGAACCCGAGGTCAGAACTCGGGTAACAGTCACTGGGGTATTTGAGAGCAGAAGGAACATGTTCTCCACTGAACCAAGTTCCTCCACAATCCACCAGCACCTTCCCCTAGACCAGCCCCTGGACCACAAAGGACAAAAGAATTAGCAGAGGTGAGAAGAGGAAAGTCAAGCCATATGGGAGTCCCCTGCAGAGCTCAGAGATTAGATTGGCCTACTCTAATGCCAGATCACCTAGTTCGGCCAGTTTATAAGTACAACCTTGGGTGAATCAGTTAACGTTATGCCCCAGTTCCTCGTCTATAAAATAAGAACAATATTATCCACATCATTGTACCGTTCTGAGAATTAAATAAGTTAATATATTTCCATCACTTTTAATGGTACATGGCAAATACCAACCACTATATAATTGATTACAGTAGTAGTAATACGAGTATTATTATCAGGATTGACTGACATCGTTTTACATTGAAGTTTAAAACCTAGAATACTCACAGTTGCTACATGCACATGACAAGGGAACAGTTTATTGTAGATGGCTCATGTACAAATAGGCAAAAGCAGGGAAACAACACGAATAATAACCCCCATGGGTGCTCTATGCTTCTCAAAAGGGGAGGCAGAAGAAGACTCCCAACATACTTATGGGCCCATTAATGAGGAAAAAGAGTACAAATCTGCCCATTTGCTAAAGATCCCCAGAAGGCAATGCAAAGTGAGCAGCATAGGAGAAAAACATGGGCCAAATGGCATATATGGTTGACACACTGAAGGAACACTGAGGAACTGAATCTGTCCTAGCAGGAGGGATTCCTAACCTCCTCTAGTTGAAGCAATCACAATATACTGTCTACGTAGATCCAATTTAATCAAGATCCAAAATGCACACCTCCTTGTCCTGACCCCACAATGTTTCACATCATGTTCCTCACTGCATTTAGACTCCATATCAGGAGAAAGATCAGGAGGCTGAACCTTGAAATGACTCTCAGTTTTCAATGGAGAAATGACCCCCAAATTACTAGATTGAACTGAAATGACCTGAAAACTCTTAATTAATTTGTTTACCATAGGCAAACTGGAGGCTCAGAGTCGCTAGAATTCTATACTAGAAATACAAAATTTGCCTATTTTTGCAAGACACTGTGAATATTACACCTGTTACAAGAGAATGTTGGGTGGGATGGAGAGTATGAAGGAAATGAAGATTAAGATGAAGATTAGGAAATGAAGATTAGGTTTCTGGCTGAACAAGGGTTGGGTAACAGTGCTTTTCTAGATTGTGCTTATTAGAGGAGAGCTAGAAAAGGAACAGATGGTAAATATGCAAATTCTGACTCCCAACATTCTTTTGTGTCTTTCATTAACTCCAATGTGTATTTTATTAGACAAATATATTAAATTTTCAGAAAAACAGAACTATTACAGGAATGCGTGTGTGTGTGTGTGTGTGTGTGTGTGCGTGTGTGTGTATTTACACACATTCATTCTAGCAACTTTACTTAGGTCCTAAAGCATAGGTTTCCAATATTTCTAGAATCAAGTAGAAAATTCCTACTTCACCAAATTGAATTATAAGCTTAGAAAATTAACAGCGATGATACCAGTTTGTTTTGGAAACATCACCAAGTTGGAGGAAAAAATTACTTTTGCTTATTTTCAAAGCTTTCACTCAGGAAAATAATAAAACTAATCTTTCTGTCACACTGGGTGTGACAATGACATTAAAGGAAAGGGACTAAGAAGGACAGAGGAGGGATATTGAAATTAAAAAAGAAGGGGGGGGTGGAGACAGATACAAAGTAAACTAAAGAAAAATGTAGATGTAAATAATACTCCAAATGGCATACATTCAGCAAAAGGGTTGTGGTGGAATAAAAATTCCATGGGGAAGAACCAGGGTTGATGTCAAGCTCCTCTCATTTTCCTTACCTCCAGAAACAAATATAAATATATATATAAATCCTGAAGCTAGCAAGGGGAGTTTCTCTGCAGAAGCTAGTAGGCCATATATAAAGCAATAAAATATAATTTAGCTTTTGCAGCATGGAAAAGGAGTACAGAAGAAGGTAAAATTTTAAAAAATGACTTAAAACATTTTTCATGAAAAAAAATTTTTAATATTTATTTATTTTTGAGAGACAGAGACAGAGCATGAGTGGGGAGGGGCAAAGAGAGAGGGAGACACAGAATCCCAAGCAGGTTCCAGGCTCTGAGCTGTCAGCACAGAGTCTGATGCGGGGCTCGAACTCACAAACTGCGACATCATGACCTGAGCTGAAATTGGACGCTTAACTGATGAGCCACCCAGGTGTCCCCAAAAATGACTTTTTAAATTGAGAACATAGAACAAATTCCTAACTATCTAAGAAATATAAGGTAAAATATATTTCTCTCCATATAATTACAATTCTTCAAATCACTTGATCAAATTTCTGGGGTGGAATGATGGAAATCTCTCTCTCTCTCTCTCTGTCTCTCTCTCTCTCTTTCTTATTTATAGTTTCTAATTGCATAAGTTATAAATATATATTATCCTATCAGCAGTGCTTATTTTTAAAGAAAAGACTTTATTTCATGTTCTATTTTTGGAAGGAAAACAGCAAGGAGAAAGAATGAGACATCATGGAATAGAGGAAATCAAATCCAAAGGAAAGAGAAAGAAAGAAAGAAAGAAAGAAAGAAAGAAAGAAAGAAAGAAAGAAAGAAAAGAAAAGAAAAGAAAAGAAAAGAAAAGAAAAGAAAAGAAAAGAAAAGAAAAGAAAAGAAAAGAAAGAGGAAGGAAGAAATAAAAAGAACAAGAATCAGGTGGGGGGAGGTAGAGAAGGGGCAATAGTAAACACAAACATAAAGACAATTAGGGCAGAAGAGTGGTGAACACTCCTCACCTATCTTAAACCTAATGCTTAAAAATGTCTACTTTCCAAAACTCCACCCCATCAGATCCAATCTTACCATCTTCACTGTGACTTACTGAAATCATTCTTATTTAAACAGAGAAAAGATTCAGCTTGAGGACAAATGGGTTTCCATTTTTACCTGACTGTTCAGATGGAAAAAACGTTGGGTGGGAAAGCTATGAATTACCCCTGTCCCTTAGTCATGGCCTGACCCCATAGCCACTGCAGACAGGACACAGCAGCTTTGAAAAGTAGTGGGATACCTCCTAGACTCAATGTCCAAACAACTGGAGACACTCCACCCCATAAAGAAAAGATTTTAGGGTTATATGCAACCAGATTCTAACTTAAAGGGAAACTTTGGATAAAAAAGAAATCACAAAGTGAGAAAAACTTGAAATATCAGTTATTTTACTGAAGCATGATCAGAGTGGTGAGATTTTTCAGATTTTACTCAATTGCCATGCCCAGTTATAAGAGCATTCCATAATCCATTTTACAAGCAGCCGCATAACTAATGAAGTACACACATATCAGAAACCCAGTGATTCAAACACAAATTTTTTCAGTTGCTAAAATTGGTATCTCCATTTAGTGTTCTCTCTGAGTATTACATTTATTCTCAAGTGCCTAGAAACTGAATGAATGAGAATATGAATCAATAGAATTAAGTTCTTCTGCAATTTTACCCAGGACTTTGAAACATTTGGCCTCCATTCCCATATTCCCACTAGCCAAACAAGCTTTTTGGTTACCTGGCTACCATGCTGCCCAGCTAGGACCAAAAAACCACTACAGAGATTTTTCCATGAGAAGCAGGACGATCATCACCAAAAGAGATGGTGATGGTGAGAAACTGGCAGCAAAGAACGACACAGCAATTAGGTAATAACAGCAGCCAAAGGCAGATAATCAGGCATTAGGTACGTACGCAATTAAATATTTCAATTTTGATGAAAATTGTATTTAGATACCTGAAAACAACAGTGACTTACCAATTACTTAATACCTTTTATTTTAGAAATAAAGAGCAAGGAAGTTATCTCTCATCACACATACTTGACAGACTATGGCCCAACCACTGAGCTTACGTTATTGTCCCACAAGGAACAATTATAGTTTTCACTACAAATATCCAAATAAAGACTTGGGTTTTATTATCGTGGCCTCCAAGGTCCGTTTTTTAAACTGCAAATAACTAGAAGACTATCCACTTGCATAAACATCATTCCAAATGGTGATACGATTCTTGTCAGACGATGTATTTCCCACTGTTGAAGTAATACTCCCATCGAGTGGAGTTATATGAGACACTGCCAATTTTGCCTACAGACAAACACACTTCAATAGTTCTCACACAGCGTGAAGGCATTTATCATTATTCAAATGCAGAAGAAAAGTTTCCGATGTCTCTGACATTATAACTGGCTTGCAGTAAACTGCTGTTAAACAGTGTTCAGTGGGCTATACTCATCCCACACAATTGGAAGAGATCACTCATGCTGTTCCACAAAATACTAAGAGAATCAGAAATTCTCCGGGCAGACTTTCTTCCTTAGCTCTTACGCTGTACTCCCATAGATTCTTCAAAGTCAACCACAGACTGATCTAAAAACCAGATGAGCAATAAAAAAGGGAAATACGTATGTACGTATGTACTGTATGTGTTTTTGTATGTATTTTTTTAAGAAAAGCAATGTGTTTTTTTTTCCATTATTCTTTCTGTCTTGTTCATGTGAGCCTGAGTGGAGTGGTTACAGAATGTTTTGACAAAGGCAAGTAGATGTTGATTTTCAGCACTTGGCCAAATATTGAATGTATCGCAATGGCATTCAGGCAAAGTTCCATGTGAAGCGAAGCGTTTCAAATGAGACGAACCTTCTCCCATCTCAGCCTTACCTTTATCACAGAATAGGGTCTAGCAACAAACTGCTACAAGTAGAGCTATTCATAAATGGGTCTAATTGTTTCAAGTGTTCCCTTACTCAAAATCAGTAATTTACACAGGGTATAGGAACATTTGGGGAAAATGTTTTTGTTTGTAAAAAAAAAAATTAATTTGAAAATTACCGCATATTACAAATACTGTATTGAATTTAGGAATTTATTTATAAATTCCTACTATACAATATGAATTGTATACAATATGAATTTATTTATAATTCCTACTATACAATATGAATATCCTGCCAAACTTAAGAACACATTTTAGACACTATAAATGAAAACATATTTAGATTCAGTAGTAATGAACTCAGAAATGACTAGCCCATGTTCAGTTCTGTTTGTTTTAGAGAATTTTCTGTCTTTGCCTTAACACTTAAGTAAATGAATTATCTTAAGGGTCATGTAATTGAGGTTCCTGGGTGACCCAGTCGGTTAAGGGCCCAATTCGGCTCAGGTCATGATCTCGCAATTATTGGGTTTCAGCCGTGCTTTGGGCTCTGTGCTGACAGTGGAGAGCCTGCAGCCTGCTTCTGATTCTGTCAACTTCTCTCTCTGTCCCTCCCCCACTCACACTCACACTCTGTCTCTCTCTCAAAAATAAACAAACATTGAAAAAAAAATTTTTTTTAAAGAGTCATCTAAATGGAGGTGTCCAGGAATTCTGACTTTGTTGTCTACCTAGGTAGTAAATCTGTCAAATTAAAACAAATATGGGACTCCTGGGTGCCTCAATCAGTTAAGTGTCCAACTTTGACTCAGGTAATGATCTCACAGTTTGTGAGTTTGAGACCCATGTTGGGACAGCTTGGAGCCTGCTTTGGATTCTTTGTCTCCCCCTTTCTCTGTTCCTTCCTCACTCATGTTCTGTCTGTTTGTCTGTCTGTCTCTCTCTCTCTCTGTCTCTCTCTCAAAACTAAACATTTAAAAAAATTAAATCAAATTAAATTAAAACAAAGAAGTAAATTAGAAATAAAGCAAATTCTTCTTCTGAGGTGAGCACAGCTATCTCAAAACTATCCTGGAGACTGGGTTGGGATGCACTGAGGCCAGGAGCTGTACTGAACTGAAGCAGCTATTATGTGCATTTTTATGGAGTATTGCACAGTTAAATTATAGGGGTCAGCTCTTATCCTAAGTTGTATTTCTTTGTTGTTCCCTTCATGTTTGTTTGTTTGTTTGTTTGTTTGTTTTTTGCTAATTTCAACTTTCACTTTTCTAACAAACACATATATATTTTCTAAGGTACAAAATCAAATGTGCCTAATAACTATTCACACAATATTTATCTCCCTTTTTATGCCAGGCAGCCAATGAGCACAAACCATTGACTTGAAATGTCAGTGTGGTACAATATCCTCAAACCATGTGGCTTTTAAGAGTCATGATAGTTAAACAACTGATGCAAACCTTGACACATATAGAACTTTTTTTTTTTTAAATACAAATAAAATCCTTTCTTGGGGCACCTGGGTGGCTCAGTTGGTTGAGCGTCCGACTTCGGCTCAGGTCATGATCTCACAGTCCATGGGTTCAAGCCCCGCATCGGGCACTGTGATGACAGAGCCTGGAGCCTGCTTCAGATTCTGTGTCTCCCTCTTTCTCTGTCCCTCCCCTGCTCCCATTCTGTCTGTCTGTCTGTCTGTCTGTCTCTCTCTCTCTCTTTCTCTCAAAAATAAACATTAACAAATTAAAAAAATAAAATAAAATCATTTCCTATTTTTCTGTAACTTATTAAAGTTGGAAATTATTCTGGTTAACAGCTTTGAGAAAAAAAGGAGGAGAAAGTTAGATTTCCTCTTCTCTTCTAATTTTTTTATCTTCCATTTCCCCACAATCCCTTTTTTTATTTCTCTAAATTTTGGACTAGGTTTGCCATATTCATACCTACAACAGAAGGAGGACAGTTGCCTTTAATGACATTCACACTTACTCTCAGAAGGTATGCAAAACTTTGCCTGTGATATTAAAAACTTTTTTTAGTATTTATTTATTTTTGATAGAGAGAGAGAAACAGAGTACAAGCTGGGGAGGGGCAGAGAGAGAGAGAGGGATACACAGATTCTGAAGCAGGCTCCAGGCTCTGAGCTGTCAGCATAGACCCTGACATGGGACTCAAACTCCTGAACCAGGAGATCATGACCTGAGCCAAAGTCAGAGGCTTAACTGACTGAGCCAGCCAGGCGTCTCATTGTGATATTAAAAACAGATAGTCTACATAGCAGATAAAATTCCCCTTTTCTTGAACACAAACCTCAGTTATAAACTCATTTAATTTAGATTGACAATGTGCTGGGGTAATTCCATTACATACAAAAACGTTATGCCTGGTATATTTTGAGTATATTTTATTGCTAATAAGCACCTCTAATCTGCTCTGAGGGCTTGGCTCTGATTGCTTTAATACTGCAGTTATAAAATATAGTGTAGACAATGCTCACAAATCAGATTCCAAAGGGAGTAGTAGTTTTAGTCACTATATTGCTGTAAGCTACAAGTAATCAATTTTTAAAACAGGGATTTTATATTAGAATACCTCTAGTTAATAATAAGTGAACCCAAAGTATCAGTGTCATCTAAATAAACAAGTAAAGAGATAGCTTAAGTTTATATGGGTGTTTATCCAATATGAAAAGTCATAAGAATTCTGGGGAGGAAAGCTAATGCTTTTTTCACAGAAATTTTTCTTATTTGGGGTAAAAATATACAAGTGAAATAAATCATTATAATAATTGGTTAAATCAATGACAGAGTGTCTTATTCTTTGGCTGAAGTAATCAAATTAGAAAAGTTACTGAAAATATGAAATTTGAAAGTTAAGAAATTTCCAGCTACTGAGAAATGCTAACCCAGCGATGACCTTTCTCACAACTTCCAAAGTTCATCAGAGCCAAGAACTTTCCTTGTGGCGTCCCCGCTTCAGTTTTCATAATCTCTCAGGAGGACACATTTCCTTTTGTTTTTTTAAATTTTTTAATGTTTATTTATTTTTGAGAGAGAGAGAGAAAGACACAGCATGAGTGGGAGAGGGGCAGAGAGAGGGGAGACACACAATCCAAAGCAGGCTCTAGGCTCTGAGCTGTCAGCACAGAGCCCAGTGCAGGGATCGAACTCACAAACCGTGGGATCATGACCTGTACTGAAGTTGGACACTTAATAGACTGAGCCACTCCGGTGCCCCAGAAGGACACATTTCCAAAATTTAATTTTGAGCTTCCCTTCTCTCCTCATAAAATAACCTCTTTCCTTACTAATAGTTAAGTGTAAATGTAATTCTTTCTTTTCCCAGTTCATCAACTCTGTTTTAACTTACCTGCCTCTCTGATCAGCCATACCTACAGCCCATGCTATGTTCTCCTGACTGCTCTTTTCCAGGTCTGCCCATCAAAATTTGTTTCTCCACTCAAAAAAGAGGGTTTAAGGAAACTCACCACGACATAATAAAGGCCACATATAACAAATCCACAGCTAACATCTCACTCGATGGTGAAAAACTGAAATGTTTTCCTCTATGATCAGAAACGAGATAACAGTGTCCATTCTTGCCACTCTTATTCAACATAGTACTGGAAGTCCCAGCCATAGCAATCAGACAAGAAAAAGAAATAGAATGCATCCAAATTGATTTTTAAAAAAAAAGTAAAACTATCACTGTCTGCAGATGACATAATACCATATATAGAAAACCCTAAAAACTCTGCCAAAACATTGCTAGAACTAATCAATAAATCAATTCAGTAAAGCAGCAGGATACAAAATTAATACTAATAAATCTGTTGCATATCTATGCATTAAAAATGAAGTAACAGGGGCGCCTGGGTGGCGCAGTCGGTTAAGCATCCGACTTCAGCCAGGTCACGATCTCGCGGTCCGTGAGTTCGAGCCCCGCGTCAGGCTCTGGGCTGATGGCTCGGAGCCTGGAGCCTGTTTCCGATTCTGTGTCTCCCTCTCTCTCTGCCCCTCCCCCGTTCATGCTCTGTCTCTGTCTGTCCCAAAAATAAATAAAAAACATTAAAAAAAAAAAATTTAAAAATGAAGTAACAGAGTTCATGCTCTGTCTCTCTCTGTCCCAAAAATAAATTAAAAATGTTGAAAAAAAAAAAATAAAAAAAAAAAAAAGGGGCGCCTGGGTGGCGCAGTCGGTTAAGCGTCCGACTTCAGCCAGGTCACGATCTCGCAGTCCGTGAGTTTGAGCCCCGCGTCAGGCTCTGGGCTGATGGCTCGGAGCCTGGAGCCTGTTTCCGATTCTGTGTCTCCCTCTCTCTCTGCCCCGCCCCCGTTCATGCTCTGTCTCTCTCTGTCCCAAAAATAAATAAAAAATGTTGAAAAAAAAAAAATAATAAAAAAAAAAAAATGAAGTAACAGAAAAACAATTTTTTTTAAATCCCATTTACAATTTCATCAAAAAGAATAAAATACCTAAGGATAAATTTAACCAATATGAAATACCTGTGCACTGAAAACTGCAAGACGTTGATGAAAGAAACTGAAGATGATACAAACAAATGGAAACATACTAGAGGATTAGAAGATTTAATATTGTTAGAATTTCCGTAATAGCCAAAGCAATCTACAGATTCAATGCAATCCCTATTAAAATAACAACAGCTCTTTTCACAGAAATAGAAAAAAGAAATCCAAAAATTTATATAAACCACAAATGACCCCATATAGTCAAAGCAATCTTGAGAAAGAAGAACAAAACTAGGTAATACAATCCCAGATTTTAAGGTATACTACAAAACTAAGTTATCAAAATAGTATGGTAGTGGCTCAAAAGAGACACACAGATCAATAGAATACAATCTAGGGCCCAGAAATAAACTCATGCCTATATGGTCAATTAATCTATGACAAAGGAGGCAAGGATATACAATGGGTAAAAGACAGTCTCTTCAATAAATGGTGTTGGGAAAACTGGACATGTATATTCAATAGTATGGAACTGGCCTGCTTTCTCACCATACACAAAAATAAACTCAAGTGGATTAAAAATTGAATGTAAGACTTGAAGCCATAAAAATCCTAAAAGGAAAGTAATCTCTTGGATTAGCCTTAGCAACATTTTTTTTTTTCGCTATGTCTCTTTAGGCAAGGGAAACAGAAGCAAAAATAAGCTAGTAGGACTACATCAACATAAAAAGCTTTGCCACAGTGAATGAAACCATCAGTACAAAAATCCAACCTACTAAATGTAAAAAGATATGTGCAAATATATATCCCATAAGGCATTAAAACCCAAAATAAATAATGAACTTACATGACTCAACACCAAAAAATACAATAAATCCATTAAAAAGTGGGAGAAGAATCTGAACAGATACTTTTCCAAAGAAGATATACCAAGGCCCACCGACATGTGAAAAGATGCTCAATATTATTGAATCACCAGGGAGATGCAAATGAAAACCACAATGAGATATTACCTCATGCTTATCAATATGGATAATATCAAAAAGATAAGAAATAACAAGTGTTGGTGTGGATATGGGAACCCTGGTACACTATTGGTGGGAATGTAAATTGGTGCACCTACTACGGCTAACAGTATTGTAGTTCTCAAAAAAATTTTAAAAATATAATCCACTAATTCCACTGATAGGCATTTGCCCAGAGAAAGCATCCCAAATGTCTATCAATAGGTAAATAAAGAAAATGTAGCATATATATAATGAATACACATGCAACAAAATACCAGTCAGCCATAAAATAGAACAAAATCTTGCCATTCTCAACAACATAGATGGACCTAGAGGGTATTCTAATAAGTGAAATAAATCAGACAAATACCATAACATTTCATCTATTTGTGGAATCTAAAAAACAAATAAATGAACAAATAAACAAACAAAAATCCACAGAAACAGACTATAAACAAAGAACACATTGGTGGTTGCCAGAGGGAGGTTATGACAGGAAGGGCAACATAGGTGAAGGGGGTTAAGAAGCACAAACTTACAGGCATAAAATAAATAAGTAATGGAGAGTAAAAAGTACAGGATAGAAAATATAGTCAGTAATATTGTAATAACTATGCATGATGACAGATGGTAACTACACTTATCACGGCGAGCACTGTGTAATTTATGGAATTGTTAAATCACTATTTTGTACACCTGAAAGTAACATATTGTTTGTCAATTATACTTCAATAAAAAATAAAATTAAATAACACAACATAATTAGAAAACATTCTTCCCTTCTGTCAGGCTAAGCCAAATTCACCACTTCTGTGAAATTGTCTCTACTCCTATAAAATGGAAATCTTTCTAATTCCCTGAGACTCTAAAAAACATTTTTAATAACTTTATTAAAGACTTTTCCACCTACAAATTGCCTTTATTAATCTCCCTGTACATATACATTTACTTTCTTCTCTACTTACACAATTCTTATAGGAAAAAATTATGTTTTGCTCACCTCTATATGTACAGTATAGAAAACCTTTTCTTATTCATAATACATGTTGAACACATTCTTGTCTAATGAATACATTGGGATTTTTCTTTTCACATTATTATTTTTGCTTTACCCATGATCATAATACTGCACAACAATTAGCTAACAAGTAACTAATACCCTGCTTTAAAAGTTGAACAAAGCACATTTGTTGTCTCATATATCTATGTAAAATTTTTTGGAAATCTTAAATCTGCCAGAAAGTCTCTTAAAGAATAAAATTTTCCTATATAGACCAAGTTTTTTAATCCTTGTTTTTTTTTTGTAGGTCTCTACAAGAGAAAGAAAGGAGCAGAAAGAAAAATGATCAATTATAGTATCATCCCTCATCCCAAAGTTAGCTTGCCCAACATTTATGCTTGGTTTGTTATCACTATATCAAGATCATTGCATTGTTTTGAGACAGTAATATAACCACTTTGGAGACAACTTTCCTGTTACTTATAAAATTAAATGTAGAGGCGCCTGAGTGGCTCAATCAGTTAAGTGTCCAACTTTGGCTCAGGTCATGACCTTGTGGTTCATGAGTTGGGGCCGTATGTCTGGCTTTGTGCTGACAGCTCAGAGCCTGCAGCCAGCTTTGGATTCTGTGTCTCCCTCTCTCTCTGCCCCTCCCCTGCTCGTGCTCTGTCTCTGTCTCAAAAATAAATAAACATTAGAAAAAATTTTAATTAAATGTATATGTACCATGCAACTCAGGAATTCCACTCCTAGATAAATATAAGAAATGAAAACATATTCATAGAAAGACATGTACACAACTTGCATATAGCAGATTCATTCAGAATATCTAAAAACTGGAAGCTAAGGGGCGCCTGGGTGGCTCAGTCAGTTGAGCATCTGACTTCGGCTCAGGTCATGATCTCACAGTTCGTGAGTAGGAGCCCCGCGTCGGGTTCTGTGCTGACAGCTCAGAGCCTGGAGCCTGCTTTGGATTCTGTGTCTCCCTCTCTCTCTGCCCCTTCCCCGCTCATGGTCTGCCTCTCTCTATCTCTCAAAAGTGAATAAACATTAAACAAAAAATTTTTTTAATAAAATAAAATAAAAAAATAAAAACTGGAAGCTGAATGTCATCAGTAGGTATTAAATTAAAACTTGAGATACATTCATACATTAGAAACTCTTGGCAATTTAAAAGAACAAAATATATGAACAAAATTTTATATGATTTTTTGCAGACATTAGGCTGAAAGAAGCAAACACAAAAAAGTACATAGTTGATGATTCATGTAACGGAATTTCTAGAACAGATGAAACTAATCAGATAAGAGGTTGTGGGGATAGAAGGAGATTGCAAAGAGCAAGTGTTTCTGAGAAAGTGGAAATGTTCTATTTCTTGATCAAAGGGGTAGTTACATGGGCATATACATTTGTCAAAGTTATCAATCTGTATACTTATGTGTGAATTTTATTATATGTAAATTGTACCTCAAAAAAGTTGGTCTTTTTTTTTTTAAAAAAAGAAAAAGGTGACATTATATCATAATGTAAATATCTTACAATCCAGACAGGTCTGATGTCCTCAGCTATTAGACTGATACCTGCATAATACCAGTCTTCAGGGATCTCAGGAATTGTTGAAATAAAGTAAATAAAATGCCTGACATGAAATTAGTACTACTTTGATAGAACAGAAAAATGGTTAAAGCTTATGAAAGCTATATGGAAATAAGAGGTTTAAACTCAAATACAGACTATACTTCCCCCCAAATTCTTATTACACACACCTACATAAATGTACATAACCTAGCTAATTATCAAAATCCATATTTCAGAACACAACAGTGGTTTAACTACAAGGCATCAGGTAGGCCAGGGGTTTAAATAATAGTTACCATGAAGGTGTATTTTAGAAATAGAGTTGTTATATCTGGTTTAGTAGTTTATACTATAAGAAACTATCACCCAGAATATAAGGCGTAGTGTAGAAGACTTTCAAAGTTATCTGGTTACTGGAACTTTATATCGCCGTTCAGATGAGTATTGGTCAACCAATTTCCAACTGAAACTATAAAACGGTTTATTTTTCATTAAGTTCCTTAATTCCTTCATCCATTAAAATTTGCATATAAGCAAAAGAAAAACATACCCATCTTGAGAAAGAGACATTATTCTGTTAACTCCCACACATATACAAGAAGGCTAATCTTAAACAGCTGTCTTTTTCTTTAACTAAATTAACAATGCTTATTATATTCTGGCTTCCAGATGCAGAACAACATGTTTCATGTTAATATGCCTAGTTTCTGACCTGGCAATAACACTGAAGGACTCAGCAGGAAATTTGGCCTCCAGATACTCTTATCTTGGGGGATAGATACAAAGGAAAACAATTCTCTGAATTACTTTATTGTGGAATTAAAAATGTTCATTAGGACTGTTGTCAAGGGCATTTCTATTCCAAATCCGTTACTGTATGTTACAAACAGGATGTCTCCAAACCAAGCTGAAAAACTAAAACTGTGGGTGGTATAATGATGAAATACAAAGCTGTATCTTGAGGTAGTTACCAACTCTGCAACCCTTTTCTCCCCGAACAGGAAAGAGCAGGAAAAGGGAAAGAAGGAAAGCAGTGGTAAGGTTCAAGGACAGACCTAGGGGGTGATCTTGACCTGGATGAATTTAAAATGTTCCTGCTACAAAGTGCACTGCGTTGATGTGGCCTAAGCATTGCTCATTCCTGGATCTCAGACCCTTGAAATGCCCCTCTGAACCAAAGGGGCCCCTCTGAGCCAAAAAAGAGATTACCTGTAGCTGATGCCTATATCTGAGATCCAGGGAAAGAGGAGGAGATCCCAGCAAGTGCCCTCTCAGAACTGGAAGTCCACTGTCTTGGTCACTTTCTTCAACCCAGGCCCCCCTTCCATCAACCCTTTCCCCACATCCACAGCACCAAGCTCTGCCAATCAAATCCCCCGAACAAGTTTTCAGATAAAACAGCTTATTCCCACCATGCTTTTTCCCCTGAGTTTGAGACCAAATAAGTATTTTCATTTCACTCTTTAAAAGCACTATGTAAAACACTTAATTTTCCACAAGAGCTTCCATAATTAAGTATGAAATAAAAGAAAGTTGCAAGAGAAAGCTACAGCTTAAGATCCAAAAAGTCTTCATGAAGTGAGCAAATACAGAAAACTCAAACATGTATAATCCCTAAGTTTTATCTCATTTTTATCCAATAGTCGCAAACACATTAAAAAATATTTGCAAATGATTTCACAAGGGAAGAAAAAAGCTACCATGAAATCGAGCAATGGAGTTTCACAGAACTTTTCTACACAACAACTATGTAAATCAATAGTAGTCTCTTTGAAACAGAATTGAAAGCACACACAATGCATTTTAATGCAGAGTATAAAAAGACACTAGATCTGTAATTCTACTAAATGTCAACGATACTGTAACCCACTTACTGTGGAGTCAGATATAATGAAATTCCATTTATAGCAAAGTAGAATGGAAGTCTAAAATTACGTCAATGGAATATAATGCACAAAATACAATTCCAGTAATGGTGGATGTCTTATTAGAAAGAAATCTTGGTGAAATGATGATTTCACTGTAAGTCTCCCATATCCCTCAACGCGATATTCAAAGTAACATTAGATTTTAACATCAATATTTTACTAAGCAAATTATAACAAATTCAATTTATAATTCCCTAATATATGAAACAATACACAAAGCTACCACGGAAGACAGAAAACACATGTGTGTTAACAGAAAACAATATAATATACATATTTTAATTTGTGTCTGGTTATATTTATGAATAAAATGCAAAAATGAATTAAACACTTCAATTAACTGGAGGAAGGAGTATTATCTTACAAACGTAGATAAAATAAATGCATATTTCCCTCTGGAGAACGTGAGAAAACATCATTTCTGGGCTAAGTGAAAAAAAAAATAACATGTCATAGCATATTCAATTTTCAAAAATCACATCCTTACCATCCATAAATAGTATTATAATGCTGCAATTTTCATATTAGCTTTATCCTTTTTTAAAAAAATTACTATGTTCCATATTAGAGACATGATATTCGTATTTGGGATTTAGAAAATCTGGGATTCTATTTTTCTCCTTTCTTATATTTTCAGGCTAAAGCATCCATTTCAAGTATTGATTCTCCTTTCCTCTAACTGCGGGGTATACTCATTTATACAGTGCAATACTCAAAAGCTTTGTATAGAAGAGGCATAGAAATGATGGTAAAACAGGAAAACACTCTAGATACCAGATACTACACAAATGTAAAGCATATGATAGTGGCATGGTGGAAATGGAGACTGTTAATTAAGACCATCAGAGAGAACTTGATTTTGTCTCCCCGTGGAAACCATAACTATGTTATGCAGTTACTTACATTTAGACATTTACTTTATAGGATCTCTTCTATCTGAAAGTTATATTAGCTAATCACCGAACACAAAATGTGTTTAATATTAATTCCCAGTTTAGGCAGAATATTTAACTTGAACGAAATTTGCTAGTATGCTAATAATTCTATAGTTGAGTGCAAAATTTCTTCATTATTTGATTCATATTATCTTTTCAATCACTTACGGCCTCTTTATTTATTTTTTATTTTAGAGAGAGAGAGTGTGTGTGTGTGTGTGTGTGTGAGTTGGGGAGAGAGGCTGTAGGAAAGGGCGGCGGTGGCGGCGGGGGGTTGGGGGGAACCTAAGCCAGTTCCATATATGGAGCCTGACACAGGGCTCAATCCTACGACCCTAGTATCATGACCAGTTGAAATCAAGAGTTGGGACACTCAACCAACTGAGCCACCCAGGTGTCCCTACTGTCTCTTTATCCATGAAGAATACATACCAAGAGAATAAAAATTAAAGGGCATGCCAAAATCCTATGCTCTTTAAGTAAATTCCCAACTGAAAATGTTCCTGTGACCTAGTAAGTTCACATAGAATTCAATCCCTAGGTGATTCAATTGTTATTAAAAAGAAAAAAACATAATTTCAACACAAATTCCACTCCTCCCATACTCTCAGGACATAAACACATAAATCAAGCAAGAAAAATAAGAATAAAATAAATAAGAAAAATAAGAATAAAAATAAAAATAAATAAAAATAAAAGGGGTGCCTGAGTGTCTCGTTAGGTCAGTGCCATTGCAAATGGCAAAATTTCATTCTTTATGGCTGAATAATATTCCATTGTATGTGTATATGTGTACTTATGTGTGTGTATATGTACACACACACACACGTCACACCTTCTTTACACATTCATCTATTGATGGACAATTGGGTTGCTTCCATAACTTGGCTATTATAAATAATGCTGCTATAAACATAGGGGCATGTGTATCCTTTTGAATTAGTGTGGTGGTTTTTTTTGTATTTTCTGAGTAAATATTCAGTAGTGCAATTATTGAATGATAGTGCAGTTCTATTTTTAACTTTCTCAGGAAATTCCATACTGTTTTTCACAGTGGCTGTACCAGTTTGCATTCCCTGCCCCCAATTGTACAAAAGGGTTCCATTTTCTCCACATTCTTTTCACACTTTTTGTTTCTTGTGTTTTTGATGTTAGCCATTCTGACAAGTGTGAGGTGACATCTCATTGTAGTTTTGATTTGCATTTCCCTGATTTAAGTGATAATGAGCATCTTTTCATGTGTCTGCTGGCCATCTGCATGTCTTCTTTGAAGAAATATCTGTTCATGTCTTCTGCCCATTTTTAAATTGGATCATGTATTTTTTGGGCATTGAGTTGTATCAGTTCTTGTTATATTTTGGATACTAACTCTTTATTGGACAAGTCATTTGCAAATATCTTCTCCCATTCAGGTTTCCTTTTATGTTTTCTTTGCTGTGCAGAAGATTGTTATTTTGATGTAGTCCCAATAGTTTACTTTTGCTTTTATTTGCCCTGCCTCAGGAGTCATGTCTAGGAAAAGGCCTCTACCGCCAATGTCTAATAAGTTACCACCTGTATTCTCTTCTAGGATTTTTAAGGTTTAAGAAGGTCTCACATTTAGGCCATTAATCCACTATGAGTTTATTTCAATGTATACTAACTCCAGTTTCATTCTTTTGCACATAGCTGACCAGTAAGTAGAACTTTCATCTTAATAAGCATTTTAACCTTATGCATCACAATACTTGTCTAAAAAGTCCTCATATACAGAAAAGTTCTAAGCCAAGAAATATTCATTCCTCATCCAAAGCTTTAAAAATTGCTCAGCTCTTATTGGAATATCTTTAGGAAAAAAAATATACCTCAAAAGCAAGATACAGTATTCTAAAATATTATATTTATCTCTTAAGTGGTATTGATAACAATATGCTCTATGTGTACCACTGTGTTTCAGTATTTGTGGAAATTTGTCTCTTACAAAAATATTGATTCAGACTATAAAGGCATTAAGAAAAATAACACATGTAATATTTTTTTAAAAGGCACCCTTTGGGTCTGTCCAAAGAGTGGCTTCTTCATTCATTTTACAATTTTTTTAATTAAATGCCTACCATATGCCAAACCAGAGACTATAGAGGAAGTAAGTAAAAATAAAAGACAAATAGTCCTAGTGGTGTGTAACTTATGTTATTAATTTCTAACTGTTAAATGGCTTAAAATCTTAAAAGAGAATAACTGGTGAAATGCCCTTCTAGGTTTGTGCAATAGCAATAGCTCTTGAAGTTTGTCTGAGTATGATTGGTCTTTCAATTTATTACATAATTGAAAATCATAAAGAGGATAGATTCATTACATATGTGAAACACATTTTACTTAAGCCAAAGTAGCCCAAACACAGTAGGGGTTAATTTTTTTAATAGACCTGGAAATAGCTTCAGAGGGCAATGTTTTGTCCAAAAAAAGAAAAACATATATATATATATATATATATATATATATATATATATATATATATATATATACACATATATAAACACACATATATACATATGTAACATATATACCTATGTACATATGTAACATATATATATATACATACATACACATATACACACACATATATATATATATATATATAAAGAGGTCAGACCATAGATGAATAATGAACTGTAGGATAGCATTGTTTTCTCAGCACATCTTAGGTAGCACAATGCCAGAAACCCTATGGATAAAATCAGTTTTTAAAAACTGACAAAAAATATTTTGTACAAACTTAAGGAAGATAATTACAAAGAATGAAAAAATATTTTGAAGAATTTCTAAATGTATCATTGTCTACATATAAATTTACCTATGGCTATGTGCAAAACAAGTAAAGATAGGATATGCATGTTAAAATACTTCCCTTCCATATGAATTAACTTTTTCTATGTTACTGGGAGGTATACAGCAAAAAAAAAAAAAAAAAAAAAAAAAAAAAAAAAAGGAAGGAAGGAGGAAGATGTGTCATGATTCTCAATCCAGAAGAACTCAAACTAAGTACATTAAGAGCCATTGGGAGAAAAAATCAAAGAAAAGGGATGAAGCAGAACTTCACGAACCATCAGTGCCTTTGGCCAAACCTGTCATTTATTATAATAACGAATAGTATTATTATTAATAACATTATTTGTATCACACGTTTTATTAATCCTTTATAACACCTCAGTAAGACAAATTTGAACATTATATTTTTTAATAGAAATTTAATTTCAGAATAGGTAAATGACTTATGTATTGTTTAAAGTGACATCCGATCTCGCGGTCCGTGAGTTCGAGCCCCGCGTCGGGCTCTGGGCCGATGGCTCGGAGCCTGGAGCCTGTTTCCGATTCTGTGTCTCCCTCTCTCTCTGCCCCTCCCCCGTTCATGCTCTGTCTCTCTCTGTCCCAAAAATAAATAAAAAATGTTGAAAAAAAAAAAAATTTTTAAGGTGACATCTTAGGAAGAGCTGGAGGCAAAACTTGTATCCTGGAGTTCTGACTTCAAATCCAGCGATTTTTCTAATGTTCCAGAGTGAAAAACTGAATGGTTGCACTACCTGTTAAACGTGACTGAAACTTTCTGAAGAGCAAAAGAGCCTATGGAAAGTTTTTGTCTGAAACTATTTCAAATGTGATATTCCCAAGATTAGAAAAAGCAGGTCTCCCTAGAGACCTGTTGAGGCTATAGGATTTCCGGAGGGACATTTGGTTTTGGTTTTGGTTTTGTAGAAATCTACCATTAGCTTTAATATACAGGAAGACACACTAAAAATTTTCCCAATCTGAGCACTGGGTGTTGTATGGAAACCAATTTGACAATAAATTTCATATATTGAAAAAAAAATTAAAAAAAAATTTTCCCAATCTAGGTTAGTATTAACTAATATATTCCAATCATATATTATATTAAATAATATATATATATAATATATAGTATTAAATAATATATCTTGGAATATATTATTACACCATTTTTTTTAACCTTAGTGTATAGAAAGAATCCAAAAGAGGGTCTATGCTGAGAGCTTTTCCACTGACAACCATCCTGACATTAACTTCCACTGTGTGTCAAATATACTGAATTGTCATCTCTACTCAAATGTCAGGGAAAACATGTGCTTCATAGGCTAAAATGATAACTAATCTTTATAGAGCACTCATTATGTTCCATGCATTTTTATAACCTAACACATATATTGACTTCTCTAAAAAATAGTTTATTAATCCCTAATAAAAACATGTCCAAAAATGAGAAATTTGTAGAAAAAAAAGTTTATTATATCATCTTTGAAATATAAATAGCCACAAAGTATTGCTAAAATTTCCATCCTGTTACGTATCTCAATCACTTCTCACGTTGAGCTACCAACATAACTATTAGCTAATTATAGGACCTTGGGTTTCTTCCTATCTCTGTTACTGGTTTGTTGTTGTGTGACCTTGGTAGAATTCTTCCATCTTTCTTCAATGACGTAGCTTGACATCTATAATCTCTTAGGGTCTACTCAAAGAAACTTTTAGAATGTTTTGCTCTTCTTAAGTAAAAGTGATGTCATATGTACTGCAAATATCCTTTTTGAACTTTACGATCGAGTAATAAAGAAAAAGAGGAGCAAATATTTACTAATTAGCTGCCAAGTATTTTCACATGTACTATCTAATTTAATTTTACTTTACTAATAGGAAGTTTAAATTCCGTTGACTTGGGTTTTTGATCCCAATAAAAGAGTGGTAACATGGCTATGAATTCCATTCTTGCCATCTCCCAAAGCCACTTTTTCTACTAGTCAAAGTTCTCTCCAAAGCAGGGGAATGTATGCAGAAATTGAAGGTTCAAAGGTTATGTTAATGGGTATTTTTTGCAGGCTAAGCTATAAAGTTCAGAATAGCAAAACACTATAAATTCCAATTAAAGCTGAATCCATACATTCGTGTTTTCAAGTATATAAGCAAATTCCTTCATAAACGGCCTCAGCTGAGTTTGGTATACCACAGTGTTGGAGAAAAAGTGCTGTTTTAAGCCAGAATTTCCTGACACCAAGACAGTTTTTAAACTTAATTCAGTTTTCTTGAAGCATTTTGAAAACTCACACTTTTTGAGGTCCTAATAGATGCTCCATGTTTTATATTCATTGTTTTATATACTCCTCACAACAAACCAATGAGATAAAGTAGCTCCCTGAAATGACTATTGTTCTACTTCTTGTTCTGTTTCATACTTTCAGCCTTATTCAGTAATTGAAAACGGCATAGCAGGCAATAAGCCAGAAAATTATGGTGACTATACAGGCTTTAGAAAAAAATATATTTGATATGGCAAACTCTACTAACCTCATTTCCCCTTTAGAATAGTACCTTGTATGTTGCAAGCAACTTAAAAGTTATTACACCTTAGAGTTTTAATGGTACAGCTACTGGACTAAAAAACATAATGATCTCATTTGCAATTTATTCTGTGGCTTGTAATCATTTGTCAAGGCAACTAGGCTTTTCTGCAAATTCAAAGTTTAGACTCCCTTATTCTAGATTTTTTGATAAAACTGAAACTCTGATTTAAGAAAACAAATCAAAAGCTCAATATCTTAGTATATTAAATACACTAATATAAATACACTAAATACACTAATTGGGTACTGAGTTCTAAACTATAAATGTTACCTGCAGCACACTGATTGGTGTCCTACATACACACCCTCTCAAAATGTAGGAGGTTTGCAAAATTTCCTGTTCTAACAGAGAAGTTCAATTTCAAACTGAACTCTTTAAATCTTTTTATAGAAATGCCAGTGTTCTACATTTTTTTTCAAAAGGAATTTTGAGATTAACTCTTCTCTGAATCAGGTATGTCTGTTTGGTTCTAGCTCTTTTCATTCATATATATATATGTATATATATATATATATATATATATATATATATATATATATATATTGACCATTTTTTTAAAGAATTCATTACATAATAAATACCAGTATGTTTCTAGCCTACTGAAGTAATTTATGTAAGGTGACTTAAGAAAAACCAATAATCAAGCTTATAGTCCAGTGTCCAGTAATCCAAATTCTAAGAATTTAAAGGCTAAAATTTGATGAGTATTTTTACTTTTATGCACAGTTTTAAGTAATGTGTATGTATTTATGCATAGTTTTGTGTGTGTTTAAATGAAAAAGATCCTTAAAGATGACACATTTTCTTGTTCCTTCATAATACCTAGTAACTCTCTGTTTTAAATTACTCTACTAACATAACTCAGAAATGGATATGGGATTTTTTCAAGGTTTTTTTGTTTGTTTGTTTGTTTTTTTGTTTGTTTAAGGATCTCAAAGTCCAAAAGAGACAGCAATGTAGGATCTATAAAATCAGAAGCAGGAACATATCCTAATTTCTAATCCTAAAACTCGCACTGGAATTTGTTTACCCTTGACAAGTTGCAAGGCATCAACTCTTCCTTCTATAAAATGAGGAGGACTGTATTAACCTACTAAACAGTGATGCTGTGAATATACATGTATTAATGCTCACAATATGCTAGATACTATTAAACCAATCTAAAG
Source organism: Neofelis nebulosa (assembly GCF_028018385.1). Classification (NCBI taxonomy): domain Eukaryota; kingdom Metazoa; phylum Chordata; class Mammalia; order Carnivora; family Felidae; genus Neofelis; species Neofelis nebulosa. The sequence continues at coordinate 119,944,945 of NC_080787.1, read as the reverse complement.
CATCTGGCACTCAGGATGCAGTTCTACAAAGAGCCTTTCAGGGGAGCACAGCTTGGTGGTCAACTAAAAGGACCTTACATGGAGAAGCTCCGTTAACCTTGCGCAAAGTGACTTTCCTAAGTGCCAGGCACTAAACAGTTCCTCAGGCCTTCATCATTTGTTATTTGCATAGATTAACTTTCCATTGGAACTAGATTAGGCATGAACAGAAAGCCAGTGTTATGAACAATAACCCCTAACAGACTACCTCTATGATCTTTTTCTAAATGTCACATGTCCAAATAAAAACAAAATAGCACAAGGCTTCCACTTTAAAATCCACATTCAAGATGACTGGAAAAAAACAGCTTTATTACCCATACCCTACATCTTTGACAAGCAAATGTCTAGTTTTAACTCATCATGTAAACTTAGATTATGCCTCAAAACTATATTTAGATCATACTTATCAGTGGCTTTTAGCAGGAAGATTTAAGTGAAGTTCTGCCATACGTATTTTCTTAAAAATTACATTTGTTAGAAATATCTCCTTGAAAACCACACTTTATTCACAAGCAGGAGAGGAGAGGAGAGGAAAGAAGAGAGGGCAGAAGGGAGGGAGGGAGGGCAGGAAAGAGAAAAGTTATGTAATTTTCTTCTAAATCTTCTTCTAAATGATATAATTTAGTCAGGCTGAAATTGCATTACTTTACTCCAAAGGTTACTGAAAGACTTACAGTGATCCTTAAAGAAGTTATAAAAATCGAAACAGAGCATAGAATAAGCTTCTGATTGTAAAAATAGGTAACATTTCAAAGTTCATTTTATAAAAGAAGGCATCAGATCAATACATCATTGTGTCATTTTTAGCAACAGTAGCTAAACTTTAGCTCTGGTACTGAAAGGAATGATAAAGAGAAAGAGAGAGAGAGAACTCCAAGGTATACATATATTTATGTGGGATTGTGAACAACTTATTTTTAACATGAACATTCATTAAAATTACTCTAAGAAATCTATGGCATGTTTCTAAGACACTGGGCAAATTAAAAGGATATGAAGAAGTTCCCTGCACTTCAGTTGTGTTAAGGTATTGCAATTCTTTTAATCGTGTAATAGGATTGAGATGCCAAAAGGAAAAAAAAAAGAAATTTTACAAAAATGCACTTGAGTTTCACAATGATAAGTCTGCTGAAGTGGAATACTTTGGAATGGAGTCACTTATATATGCTCTAAAAATGGGAAGTATGGGGAAGGAAACAGATCTCAATTAGTACCATATTGGTCTAGTCCAGTGGATTAAAGCCTATCTGGGAAAAGAAATATTACCTATTCTTTCATCCATTTAACTCTGCTCAAAACTCTCCAATACCACCCATCTCATTCAGACTATAAGGCAGAATTCTTTACAATGATCCTAGTTCCCCATTACTTCCCTGACCCTTCTCACTGTGATCTAACTGTAGACCTTCACAAGCCTTTCCCTGTGCTAAGAATATTAACTCTTTCACCTGATATCTGTGTGAATCATTCCCCCAACACCTTCAAGGATTTTCTCAGATGTGACCTTCTCAATGAGGTCAACCTTTATCACTCTATTTAAAATAGCAACCAAACTCTCTCCACTCCTAGAACTCATGACTTCTCTTACCCTGGTATATCTGTTTGTCCAGGAATGTCATCAATTTGTTTGTCCAGGAATCTCATCGATGAATTTATGAATACCTATAAAATATAGGTATTCGTATGTTACTTATTCACTATATATTCATCATATTCCTGTCTGCCTTCTCCACCCTAAGTAGAATACAAACTCCATAAAGGGAGGATTTTTTTTCTGTCTTTACCTACTGAACACATTCATTCATTAACCACATTCCAAGACACATAGTCCGATGACCACCAATTTCCTGCACAAATTCTGGCCTTTGAATGCAGTCTTAGCAATCCATACAGTCCAGAATTCGTCTTCTTTCTACCTGACTGGTATACATGAAGCCTGGCATGAGTCTTGAAAACCATGTGCCAATCTAGTTTTGTCTTCCTCTAACCTCTACTTAGTTTTCTCAGTTACTGCAGCTAGGCTTCTTCCTAAATTCCGGCCTATCAGCTCAGTTCAAAGCTATGACAAATCTTATAAACCCCAATCTTCTATATTAGAAGCATAAACAGTTTGTCTGACCACTAACAATACTTTCTTCCTGATCTTTTTCACAGTCTCCAGTTGCTAAATAAGAACGTACGGTAAACTGGAGAGATGACCTGGGGTCACCATTCTTTATTATTTTTTTAAGTGTTTACTTATTTTTAGAGAGGAGAGAGAGAGAAGACACATGCATGTACATGCATGTGAGTGGGGGAGGGGCAGAGAGAAAGTGAGAGGATCCCGAGCAGGCTCTGCACTGTCAGTGTGGAGCCCAGTGTGGGGCTCAATCTCATGAACCATGAGATCATGACCCGAGCTAAAGTCAAAATCGGAAGTTCAATGGACTGAACCCCAATGGTCAGGTGCTCCGACCTTTCTTTTCTTTCTTTCTTTCTTTCTTTCTTTCTTTCTTTCTTTCTTTCCTTCTTTCCTTCCTTCCTTCCTTCCTTCCTTCCTTCCTTCCTTCTCCTCCTCCTCCTCCTTCTTCTTCTTCCCCTGCTTGAAAACTTCCAGGTATTATCTATTGTTGTTGTTATTGTTATTATTTATTATTATTATTTATTATTACCCTGCTTGGAAACTTCCAGCTATGCTCCTCCCATGCAGTAGAATCCTACTGAATAGTTACACTGACTGGAATCAAGCATGCGTTTGACACATTCTTTGGACTTCTAATTTAAACGACTAGCCACCCCACTAATCTTGCTATGCATAGGCTGGGTTGAGGTTATCAGTCCCTATTCTACTATTTCTTCTTCTTCTCATGGTGCAGAACTGCGGCCCCATAATGCTAAAGCAGATTATGAAAGATGTGAAACGTCACAAAAAGTTTCAGGGATTTTTTTTTATCATTTAATGCTAAATCTGTTTGGATTAAAAGAAGGAAAAATAATCCCATCTCAGAGGTCCAATTTGAAAAGTCAAGCACAAACGTCTTTGTCATTGTATTTATTAAATGTATGAACAGAAGAAATTGTGACAATTATCTCCTTTAAATAAATGAGGACTGAGAAAATATTGAGATGTGACTAAAAGTCAACTTTTTTGAGTCATCGCTACTGCAATACAATTCAATGGTGTAAAAATTCTAAGTCCTACTATTTCAGAAAATCTTCTAATTTAACTAAACCTCTCCCATAAAAATATACACTCATGTTTTCTTACAGCATAGTTGGTTTAACTCTCAAGATACCTACTGGACTTTATAATTATACCTGAAGAAGGTGAAAACTATGATTTTTACAGTGGAGGGAACAGGTGCCCCATATTTCAGAGTGAATTAAGTATGAACTGACAGCACATGAGGTTTTTTTCATCATCCCTGGCAACTCTTGAAGGAGATTCTGATCATTATTCTGCATGATAGCCTAGGAGAGAAAACTCTTGGGAACAAGAATGATCAGCAATTTGTATACACTGACATGTAAGATAAAAAATATAAATTTTATGTTTTTTTTAGAAAAACCTACCAGATCTATAATAGTCAATGTTGAATATGTTCTTATTCTCAGCCCTACATTTTATCTGATATGAATCATTTTTACTGAAGTGTGAGGCCAGTATGTAGTGATCAAGCCAACATATGTACATAAAAGTTACATATGTAGCAAAAGTGATACAAAAAAAATTAATTCCAATTTTATGACTACAGTAAATCTCAGGTAATTTATGAAACATTCTCATATTTTATAGCACAGAATGTTTTAGAAGTGTGCAATTGATGGTGATGTGAATATTCCATATGAAATTTTTAAGTATTCATGCCAAAAATGAGTGAGGATCATCTCAAACATGTTTTTATTTTAAATCCCAGAAGACATCTAAAAACACATTTATATACCTTTAGTATAGTCTTGACATTTTTAAGAATTAAAAAGTTCAAATACAAATATGCACTCCAAAAACAATAGAACGTAATACTAGAATCTTGGACTTTGAAAAGAACTGGAGACTTGATGAATCCTCACTGTGCCTCTGTAAAGGCATTTCATCCTAAATCATCCCTGACAGGTGGCACACCTGATCATGAATGGACATTTCCAGAAACGAGTTGCTCCAACACAACCCAGTAATTTCTGAACAGCTTAAACAAGAGGAGCAGAGAAAAGGAGGAAGTTTCTTCTTATTTAATTCAAACCTTTCCCTTTGTCATATTGTTCTATGGATCTGAGTTCAGGATTTAGAAAGGACATTTTATTCTCTCTTCCATTAAACACCATTCCTAATTTTTTTTTATTGCTTTTTATTTTTGAGAGAGGGAGAGAGAGAAAGAGCGCACATGCGCGTATGCATGAGCGGGGGAGGGGAGAGAAAGAGGGAAACAGAATCTGAAGCAGGCCCCAGGTTCTGAGCTGTCAGTATAGAGCATGACATGGGGTTTGAACCCACAAATTGCAAGATCATGACCTGAGCCAAAGTCAGATGCTTAACTGACTGAGCCAACCAGGCACCACAGAATTCATTCTAGTCAGTGCTCCGCTAAGAAGGTCAATGCTAATATAATCAAAAAGGAGAAGTTGATGATAGCCTAAAACTTCTTCAGTCGCACTCATATCCAATGATCTTCACTGAGAGTATGTTTTAACAGAACATTAAAAAGAAAACATGGCCCCAGAATAAATGGAAAGACATCTTAGTATCACAAAAAGGAAACTTCAGCATAAACAATACTGGAAGTGTTTTTAGTTGTTAAAAATTAAGTTACTATCAGTTGCATGAATATAAGTCACGACTACTCCAAGCCTTCAGTTTTAAAATTGTCCAATAAGAATTGAAGGTGAAATAAGTTAATATATACACGGCGTGTTTAATTATGAAATGCTATATGAATTTAAGGTATTATAAAACAGATTTTATATATACTTTTAATATTAACAAGTTCCAACAATTTATCCCTGAGCCAATCTTTCGATGTATTCCAAATGATCTATAATACACAATATATTCTAGAATGCAGAAAATAGTAGCCTAGGGGCGCCTGGGTGGCTCAGTTGGTTGGGCTGCCGACTTCCACTCAGGTCTTGATCTAGTGGTCTGTGAGTTTGAGCCCTGCCTCGGGCTCTGTGCTGACAGCTCAGAGCTTGGAGACTGCTTTGGATTCTGTGTCTCCCTCTCTCTCTGCACCTTCCTGCTCACACTCTGGGTCTCTCTCTCCCTCTCCCAAAAAGAAATAAACAGTAAAAAAATTAAAATAAAAATAGTGGTCTATAGGTAGACACCATCTTATAGCTATTTTGCACAGAATTCCTTATTGTGTGTAGCATTCAACAGAATGGCAGTATAAACTTTCCCTTTTGCATTGACCTTACTTTATGCCTGGACCATAGAAATTGGAGTCAGTTTTATCTCAGATAAAACAGAGACAGAAAGAGAAAAGGAGAGGAGGGAAAGAGAAAGGAGAGGAGGGAAAGAGGAAGGAGAGGAGAAAGGAGGAGGAGGAGAAAGGAGAAAGGAGAAAGGAGGAGAAAGAAGAAAGGAGGAGAAAGGAGGAGGAGGAGAAAGGAGGAGGAGGAGAAAGGAGGAGGAGGAGGAGGAGAAAGGAGGAGGAGGAGAAAGGAGGAGGAGGAGGAGGAGAAAGGAGGAGGAGGAGGAGGAGAAAGGAGGAGGAGGAGGAGGAGAAAGGAGGAGGAGGAGGAGGAGGAGGAGGAAGGAGGAGGAGGAGGAGGAGGAGGAAGGAGGAGGAGGAGGAGAAAGGAGGAGGAGGAGGAGGAGAAAGGAGGAGGAGGAGGAGGAGGAGAAAGGAGGAGAAAGGAGGAGGAGGAGGAGAAAGGAGGAGAAAGGAGGAGAAAGGAGGAGAAAGGAGGAGAAAGGAGGAGAAAGGAGGAGAAAGGAGGAGGAGGAGGAGAAAGGAGGAGAAAGGAGGAGAAGGAGGAGGAGGAGAAAGGAGGAGAAAGGAGGAGAAAGGAGGAGAAAGGAGGAGAAAGGAGGAGAAAGGAGGAGGAGGAGGAGGAGAAAGGAGGAGAAAGGAGGAGAAAGGAGGAGAAAGGAGGAGAAAGGAGGAGAAAGGAGGAGAAGGAGGAGGAGGAGGAGGAGGAGGAGGAGGAGGAGGAGGAGGAGAAGGAGAAGGAGAAGAAGAAAAGGAGGAGGAGGGAGGAGGAGGAGGGAGGAGGAGGAGGAAGAAGGAGGAAGAGAAGAAGGAGGAAGAGAAGAAGGAGGAAGAGAAGAAGGAGGAGGAGAGGAGAAGGGGAGGAGAGGGTGAAGGAGGGGAGGGGTGGGAGGAGAAAGAATGAGGAGGGTGGGCAGCCCACTAGGAAATTTCTTTGAGACTACTTTGCATGCTTTGAACTTCTGCCCCACTCCAAATGAACAGCACTGGTGTTTCTGGTCTCTCTGTACTCCCAGCTGCTTGACATTATTAAAGTACTATGTATTGTTAAAACATATCATATAACTAAGCAAGGCTAATATTTTAAAGTAGCATTTTAAAAAATCAGCTGCCAGAGATATACTCTCAAAATCACTCTCATAAATTCTATTAATTAAGCCATGTTGACCCCATTTTACCTCGCAGAGAAGGAAAAGCAAAAATAGAAGAAAAAAGGTTATATAGTGAACTTAAGGTCATTTTTATTCTAGGAATTTTAATCAGGGAGCTATTATTGTAGCAAGCAGATTATTTTCTTACTCCTTTTAAGATAAAATAGTACTGCTAGAAATGTTAGATTATAAGAAGAAAAACTATCAGAATGGTTAGATGTAGCTTTATTCCAGTTAACTAAAAGAGGGAATAAGTATATTTCAAAACTTTGACAGATTTGGTCTCATCAAAACTTTCAAAAGTTGCTAACCTCCAGATTTTGTACTCTTGCGGTAAATATTTTGATATTTGAAATCAAATCTTAAATATTCTTTACTTTAGTACAAGTTTTCCAACTCACAAAAATGTTGCTGAAATGATGTATTCATTATAAATTCTGTTTTAAAACGCGGTACATGTGCTTCTTTGAAAATTCATGACATTAAAATAACTCTTCAAAGACTCCCAAGAGTATCAGAAATTATATGCATGTAAACATCACAGCGCTCTGAGGAGAATAATTTGGATTACATCAAATACCACTGTTTTCCAAAGCCCCGTAAAGTGTATATGTGGTCACTGTGGTCTTAATTCACATACACATGACATAGAAGTCCTATCTGTATTTAAGCCAGAGGAGAAATTTCACTATAATAAATAGGATACCTGAGATAGAACGTGGGTCAGAAAAAATTGAGGCTGGAAGTCCCATTGCCACGAAAGAAAAAAACCACTTGACTTTACAAACTCTGTTCAAACAGTTAGAAACAAAGTCCTAGAAAGAAAGAAAGAAAGAAAGAAAGAAAGAAAGAAAGAAAGAAAGAAAGAAAGAAAGAAAGAAAGAAAGAAAGAAAGAAAGAAAGAAAGAAAGAAAACAAAGAAAGAAAGAAAAAAAGAAGAAAAAGAAAAAAGAAAAAAGAAAAAAGAAAGCTGATGTATCAGCTGCCCTCGATAAAGTTGCAAAATGAACCTCAGCTTGGGAAACATTTCTCTGCAGGGATGGACTCTGATTTGGAAAAACTTATTGTTCAATTGGTTAAAAGTTTGCTTCTTTGAAAGACTTCGGAACCCAGCTGGGAGTATGTATAAGCGACAGCAAGTTCTCTCAGAACGAATGAACAATGAGAAACGCTTCACGTTCTTTGGGGGGAGGTAGGCAATCCCCCCAACCCCCCGGACAGGGTACTCAGGACGCTGAAAGTGAGTTTGCATCAAGCTTAGCCCCTCTCGCCCCAAAGCGCACTCCCCAGGGGCCAAGCCAGAAAACGGTCCCTGCCCCGGACTGTCGTCGGAAGAAGGGACCGGTGAGGGGCCGCGGCCCCGGCAAAGGATGGAATCTAGAGCCCGTTCCTCGACTGTACCTCTTTGCTGATGTGCCTGTGGCTGCCGCGGCCGCTGTTGCAGCTGTGGCCTCTGGGCCTGGCCGCCCCCGAGGCCCCCGCTGAGCAGCAGGACCAGGAGGACCCCGGCGGCTCCGGGCATTGCGGCGGCCGGGAGCGGATCCGCTTCTCAGGAGCCCGAGGAGTCGCGGCCGCCCAGTCCCCGGGTCCGGCTTGTGAGCTGAAGGAGCAGCAGCTGCTGGGGAAGAGGAGGAGACAGCCCCCCTCCTGGCTTTGGCTCTGCCGCCGCCAGAGGGTGGGGGGAGAAAGAGGACACTCCCCCTCCCTCTCCTTTTCCCGGGCCCTCGTCCCACAGCCGTCCAGGCACAGGCCCTTAAAGGGTCCTCCGTGAAACAGACCTTTCCAGAGCCGCCCTTCCCTCGGAGAGGGACCGTTCCTTAGCTTGAGCTGTTCGCTGAACTTCTTTTAAATTAGAGGAGGTAATTGATATGAAAGCGCTTTGTGATCTGTAAAATCTCTACACATGGGAGGCATTATTGGGAGGAAATCTGCACAGCTGGGAACTTGGCCGAAGTTGAGTCAATGTACCTCCAGAGACAGACCTGGCAAAACTGTGTGTGGGCGCCGTGTATCCAGGTGACCCAACGCTCGATAGACACAGGACCCTCCCGATGGCCCGGGTGGCTGCGAAGTTACCATGGGGTGAAGTTGGTCCTGGGCCTCAGCAGGTCAGGCCAGAGGACTTACTTATTGCTTAATAGACAACTGTCAGGGCAACAGGGGTGGGACAAAAAGAAACTCCCTTGTTCCACTGCAACACTTATGACCAATATAAAGGCTAAAAGTAAGGTTTTCAGTTCAGTCACTGGACATTTATTTAAATTGAATAAAGGCCTTAGGGACCATTTCCTTTCAGGCTCCAAATTTCATCTCTTCCAGCCCCTATTGCTTTTCTTTAACCCAGAATTTCTGCAAGTTTTTCTGCCACCCCCAGATTCAAATGACAGCTCCTTCCTGGTCTCCCGTCTGTCTGTGTTTTACGGTCTGAGGTTCTCACAGTGTTTGAGAGCTCCTTATTGGGTCTTTATGGGACTCACACGATGTCTTCCCGCTTACTCAGTGGCTGGGAGTACTGCTGACATTAGTGTGCTCTGAGGTCACAGTGCCACTTGTCCCATCCCAGGTGGAGCAGTCCTGCTAACCAGGGACTTCTGGAAGGGCCACTGGGCATTCATGCAGGTGAAAACCCTTGGTTTATGTTTGATGCCTAATTTAAGAGTATGCTGCACATAAAATGTTTTGCACAGTTTTTGTCTTCCAGGATGCATCTACTACACGAAGTGAGGAACTCATGTACTTTGTGTTTCTGAATGTCACCAAGATGTGTTTACCATCTCAGAAAATCCCATCACTGATATGGTAGTGTCCCCAGGACAATACCAGTACGTATCTGTCACATTGATGGTGACTCTGGGAATAGGTTCAGGCTTCTATTTTGCCTTCATTTTGCCTACTAAATCTAGGCAAACTACTAAATGTAGTTTTACCCAAGCATTTACATAATGAAATGTACATTTTTTTACATAGATTACTTTTTTCCATTTTTATTTTATACTTAAGCCATTATATTGATTTTTTAAATACTATGTTGAAGTTAAGTGATATTATTTATGGATTTCCTTTCAATCAAATAAAGGAGGTGTTGTTCCTACCAGGATTGATTGAGAACATCTGGCCAAATGGTGCCCAAGTAAATGGATAACTCTCAATATTTTCCATCTTCTTTCTGTTAATATTAGTACTAAAAAACTCTACAGTTGTTTGTTTGTTTGTTTGTTTTCTTTATTGAGGAATTGCAAAATAGAGTCTGGCCCAAGCCTTGAGAATAAGACTATGATCTCTGCTGTCAACGACTTGTGTGATTCAACACAGGGGAAAAATACAAAATTATTTAACCAAAATTAAGATAGAGAACCAGGGTTATCAGAGCAATTTTTTTTAGAAATAAACCTAATTGAGGGGCGCCTGGGTGGCTCAGTCGGTTGAGCGACCGACTTTGACTCAGGTCATGATCTCACGAACGTGAGTTCAAGCCCCAAGTCGGGCTCTGTGCTGACAGCCCAGAGCCTGGAGGCTGCTTAGGATTCTGTGACTCCCTCTCTCTCTGCCCCTCCCCCACTCATGCTCTGTCTCTGTCTCAGAAATAAATAAACATTAAAAAAAATTTAAAAAAAGAAACCTAATTGAGTACAAATTACACAAAATAAATGCACCCATGCTATATGTTTAAAAAATTTAAACTCTCATTTGACAATTACCCCAATTAACATGTAGTCCACCACTCCCCCAAAGTTTCCTTCCTCTCACAGTAATTTCCCTAACCTCCACCCCTAGAACAGATAGTCACTGATCTGATTTCTGCCACTGTAGATTATTTTAGCTAATCACAAATTTCATAGAAATGGAATAATAAATAATTCTTTTCTTCACTTAGCACAATATTTTGGAGGTATAGCGATGTTGTTATTTATGTCAGTAATACATTCCTTTTCATTGCTGAATGCTATTACTTGGATATATCACAATTTGTTTATACATTCACCAGAAGTACATTTGGATTGTTCCAGTTTTTAGCTATTAAAAATAAAGCTGCTATGAATATTTGAATACATTTAGAAGGACACATATTTATATTTCTTAATTCCAAAGAGAGATATTATTGGGCTTCCTTGTGGGTATGAAACAGTTTACAATACGGTTATATCATTTTAAACTCCCCCAGTTATGTATGAGAGTTCCAGATGCTCTGCATGGGTACCAACACCTAATGGCATTTAATTTTACCTTCTCTAGAGGTTGCATAGTGGTATCTTAATGACATCATCATTTGCATTTCTCTGATGATGCTGAAAATGTTTTGATGGGCTTATTTGGCATTTATATTACTTTTTTTGTGAAATGTCTGATCAGATCTTTTGTTCATTTATCCTAATTATTTTATTTTTTACATTATTGTTAAGTTGTAAGATTTAAATATATATTCTGGAGAAAAGTCCTTTGTCTTATACACTTAATACAGTGCCTACTATTCTCAGTCCATAGCTTGACTTTTCAATTTCTTGACTAATGTTAGAGGAGGTCATCAAGAGGACATGACTGCTAGTTGACCTGTGAGCTGGACCCACACAACCAGAGGCTCCTCACCTCCTCCCCTGTACTTGCAATGTGCATTCTGCCTGCCTTCCCAGCACTAAAGCTGCCTCAAGGACACAGCCTAGAGAGAGTAATGTGTTGTTGAGAACATCTGGACAGTATACATGCCTGAGTCTAGTGAAGCCTCTATACAAATTTAAGATTCTGACAGGTGGATGTGGAGATCTACTTAAGGCTGCCCAAGACAAGCTTCATATGTGAGTTCCCTTGCTCATTAAACTGACTGCCTTCTGGGGCGCCTGGGTGGCGCAGTCGGTTAAGCGGCCGACTTCAGCCAGGTCACGATCTCGCGGTCCGTGAGTTCGAGCCCCGCGTCGGGCTCTGTGCTGACAGCTCGGAGCTCGGAGCCTGGAGCCTGTTTCCAATTCTGTGTCTCCCTCTCTCTCTCTGCCCCTCCCCCGTTCATGCTCTGTCTCTCTCTGTCCCAAAAATAAATAAAAAACGTTGAAAAAAAAAATTTAAAAAAAAAAAAAAAACTGACTGCCTTCTGATCGTGGATTACTCTGCCTTTCTTCTGTCACTCCTTGCCCTCTTCGTATGGGTGCCAGTTTGCAAACCAACAACCGCTTTCAAAGAACAGAATTGTTTAATTGTGATTAAGTCCAATTGATTAAGATTTTCCATTTATGCTTAATACTTTTTGGGCCCCTTTTCAGAAATCTTAGCTTACTTCAAAATTGTGAACATGACCTTCTCTATTTTTTCCTTGAGATTTTGTAATCTTAGCTACTACATTTGGATATATGATTTATTTCAATAAATTTTGGTGTTTGCTATGAAGTAATACACTTAAGGTAAGAACTTTCTTTTTTCTGAGCAGATATCCATTCATTTTAGCACCATTTGTTCAGAAAGAATTTCTGCATCTGATTACCTTGTCACTTTTTTCAGAAGTTGATCATATGTAGGTCTATTTTTAGATTCTCTAAATATATATATATATATATATATATATATGCCAATATATATATTGCCATATATATATATATGCCAATATATATATTGCCATATATATATATATATATGCCAATATCACAGTTTTATTACTGTAGCTTTATAGGAGCCTTAAAGTTAGGTAGTTAGGTAGGTAAAGTTAGGTAGTGTAAATCTGACAATTTTGTTGTGCAAAATGAAACTCTTGAATATTCTAGGTCCTTTGCATTTCCATATACTTTGTAAGTAGCTCATGAATTTCTACCCCCTAAAAAATAATGTCATAGGGAGGTTTGGTTGAAATATATAAATTTTGGAGGAACTGATATTTTAGCAATATTGAGCCTTCCAATCCATTAATATAGCATGTCTTCACTTACTTACATCTTTGATATTCTAAGCAGTGCTCTGTAGATTTCAATATATGTCTTCAACATACTTCCTAAAATGTACCTCTCAGTGTTTTGCTATTATAAACAGTATTTTTAAATTCAATTTTTCATGCTAATAGTAATACAATTGATTTTGGTTGTATACACTGGATTCTGCAAAGTTGTTAAAATCACTTCAAGTAGCCCAGAGGTAGGTTCCTTAGTATATTCTATGTATAGGATCATGTTATCCTCAAATACAGTGTTACTTTTTCCTTTTTAGTCTATGTGCCTTTTACATTTTTTCTTGCCATATTGCACTGGCTATGACTTCCAATATAAAATTGAATAGCAGTGGTAAGAGTAGACATTTTGGCCTAGTTTCCAATCAGAGGGAAAAGCAGTCATTCATTGACCATTAACATGATCCCTACAGGTTCCAAATGTGCTTATTATGAAGTTTCAGGAAGCTCCCTTCTTTTGTTAAGAGTTTTTGTAACAAAAGCATATTAAATTTGGGCAATGCGTTTTGTGTATCTATTTAAATAAACATAATTTATTTATTTATTTGGCTAATATGGTGAATTATAGTGACTGATATTCAAATGTTAAGCAAATTCACAGTCCTGGCATAAACCCCAATTTGTCACGATGTATCCCTTTATACATTTCTGGTTTATGTTTATTAATATTTAGTTAAGTATTTTTATGTCTGTTCATGAGGGATATTAGTCTATAGTAATTTTTTTAATAATATTTAAATCTGGTTCATAAAGCTGGCCTTATATAATGTTGGAATATGGTTCTTCTGAAAGAATTTGTGTAGAATTTGCATAATTTCTTCCCTAAATATTTGACAGACTGGTGAAACCATCTGAGCCTATAGTTTTATTTTTGGGAGAGGGTTTTTTTTTTTTTAAGAATAAAATAGAATGATTCAGATTTTTTATCCTTTATCAGTATTATATAAGTATCTTATCAGTGTTAGAAATTTTATTTGGTAATTTTTAACTTTTAAGGAATTTATCTAAGTTGTCAGATTTGTTGGCATAGTTATTCATAATATTTCTTTATTCTCCATTTAATGCCTGTAGGATTGACATTGATGACAACTTTTCCCTAATATTAGGTTTTTGTGTCTCCTCCATTTTTTATATCAGGATTTTTTTACAGAGGCTTGTTAATTATATTCATTCTTTCAAAGAATCAGCTTTCGGTTTCATTGATTTTCTTCTATTGTTTGTTTTCTGTTTTTATTGATTTATCCTTATATCTTTAAGTTTTCCTTCTACTTATTTCAGGTTTACTTCACTCTTTGTTTTAGCTTCTAATTGTGGAAGCTTAAATCATTGATTGTAGACATCTCTTCTTATATAATTTATGTAACTATTATAGCATCCCAAAAATTTGGAATTTAAAAATATTAACTTAATTCAAAATCTTTTGTGCATGACTTCTTATTTGACCTGTGTATTATTTTGAAGTGTTTTGTTGCTATGGTCTCAATGGTTGTGTCTCCCCAAGATTCTTTGTTGAATGAAATCCTAATGCCCAAAGTGATGATATTAGAAGGTAGGGCCTTTAGGAGGAGATTAGGTTATGAGGATGGGGTCTTAAGAATGGAATTAGTGCTTTTATAAAAGAGACTCTAGCGGGGCGCTGGGGTGGCTCAGTAGGTTGAGCATCTGACTTCAGCTCAGGTCATGATCTCACAGTTCGTGGGCTCAAGCTCTGCATCGGGCTCTGTGCTGACAGCTTGGAGCCTGGAGCCTGCTTTGGATTCTGTATCTCCTTCTCTCTCTGCTCCTCTCCTGCTTATGCTCTCTCTCTCTCTCTCTCTCTCTCTCAAAAATAAAGAAAAATTTTAAAAAAAAAAGAGAGAGTCTCCAGAGAGACTTCCAGAGAGACTCTCCAGAGAGTCTCTGTTCTTTTATGTAAGGACATAGCAAAAATAGGACCCCTGTGAACCAGCAAGTGGGTTCTCATCAGCTGCTAAATGTGCCAGGGCCTTGATCTTGCACTTGTCAGTCTCTAACACTGTGAGATATAAATTTATGTTTTCTATAAGTCACCCATTCTATGGTACTTTTTATCTCAGCCCAAATGGATTAAGATAGGTTTTAATATCCATTTTTTCAGATCTTAATAGGTTTCTTATTGTTATTAATTTCTAATTTAATTCTCTTAGGGTCAGAGAATGTATTATTTCAATATTATTAAATGTACTGAGACTTGCTTTTTATTCTATCACATGATCTATCTTAGTGAAAGTTCCATATTCAATTGAAATAATGATATTCTGCTATTCTTAGATAGAATGCTTTATAAAAATTAAATGGAATTGGTTGACAGCAGCATTGTTCTTTATACTTATTCATTAGCTCTTTATTTGTTCTATCAATTACTAAGAGATAAATGTTGAAATCTTCAACTATAGTTTTTGATATTTGTTTCACGTTTCAGATCTTGCATTAGTTTTCTATTGCTTCATAACAAATTACCCCCACATTTAGAAGTTTAAAATACTAAGCATTTATTATCCTTTTATTACTTTGAATCAGGAATTCAGAACCGTTTATTTGGATGGTTCTCTTCATTTGGGTGGGTCTCTTGTGAGGTTACCAGCAGGACATTAGTCAAGGCTATCGTTAACTGCAGGCTGTAATAGGCTGGAATATCCACTTCCAAAAGGGTTAGCAAGAGGCTTCAAATCTTTGCCATATGTGTTTCACCATAGGGCTGTTTATAATTTGGCAGTTGGCTTACCCTAAAGTATGTTGTCTGAGGGAGAGAGAGAGAGAGAGATAATGAGGTACGTACGTTACCATTTATGACCTAGTTGCAGAAGTCACACACCATCTCTTCTGACAAATTTTGTTCATTAGAAGCAGGTTAATAAGTACAGATCTTACTCACAGGATGGACAATTAGTCTCCACCTTTTGAAAATGAGATATCAAAAATGTGGGGGTATATTTTAAAAACCACCTCTTTTAGAGTTCATATACCCAATTCCAATGTGAGCAGGGGATCCCTCACACACAACACCAAGCAAAAATTCAACTCAGTTCTGACACTGTCTACATGAAGATAGCATGAGAATCCAGAGGTTAATGGTTCAGTCCTATAATACTTCCTCCCAAACCCCCACCAGCCTTCAGATTCCAGGTGCAAACCCCAAGCTGTTACTTGTGCTTCTAAATGACTAGCTACAAATGAATATCCAAGGATCTACTCTTCAAATGAACTTGCTATAGCAGCTCACAGAACTCAGGGAAACATGCACATTTATCAGTTCATTAAAGGATATGATAAAGGATATGAATCCACAGCCAGATAAAGAGATAGGCTAAGTTCCCAAACAAAAGATCTTCTATCCTCATGGAACTTGGAGCATGGCTTGGTGGCAGGCTAGCATGTGACATGTGACATGTGTGGGTGTTCTGGTTCCCCAAGCATGGAAGTTCGTTGAAAAAGGACCAAAAAGCAGTCCTTTTGGCTTTTTATAGAGGCTTCATTACATAGTCATGATTGGCTAAGTCATTGGTTATTGACTAATTCAACCTCCAGCCAGAGGTTGCAGGTAGGGAGAATGGGACTGAAATTTTCAACCCATTTAATTACATGGTTGGTCCTCCTGGCAAACAGCCCCCACCTTTAGGTGGGCTCCAAAGGTCACCTTCATGAATAACAAGACACCTTTATTGGCCTTATCATAGGAAATGCGAAGGGTTTTAGGAGATGTGAGCCAGGAACCATGGACAAGACCAACTATATATATAAGAAATATATATTTGGTCATTGAGATGACCAAAAAAAATATATTTCTCATAAGTCACATACAATACCATAATTCTTTAAGATTTTTCTTCATGTGGGGCGCCTGGGTGGCGCAGTCGGTTAAGCGTCCGACTTCAGCCAGGTCACGATCTCGCGGTCCGTGAGTTCGAGCCCCGCGTCAGGCTCTGGGCTGATGGCTCGGAGCCTGGAGCCTGTTTCCGATTCTGTGTCTCCCTCTCTCTCTGCCCCTCCCCCGTTCATGCTCTGTCTCTCTCTGTCCCAAAAATAAAAAAAAAAAAAAAAAAAAATGTTGAAAAAAAAAAAAAAAAAAAAAAAAAAAGATTTTTCTTCATGTAATATAAAATTCTGCTATTAGTATATACGCATTAGTATTGTTATGTCTTCTTCAAAATCTTATATTTTATCACTACTAAATGTTTATTTATCTCTATTAAAGATTTTTTCTGCTAAAATCAGTTTCCTAATGTTCATATGTCCATTCCATATGTCTCATAATTAAGATTTGTTTGACATATTTTCCACTCTTTACTTTTCAATCTGAGTGTTTATGTATACAGGATATCTCTTATAGCCAACATGTAACTGAATCTTGCTTTTTCATCTAGACTGATAATTTTTGTCTTCTTTTTGGAGTGTTTAGAAATACATTGTCCAGTGCAGTAATTACTAGCCACATATAGCTTTTTAAATTTAAATAAATTAAAATAAATAAAATTAAAAATTCAGGTCTTCAGTCATGATAGCCACAGTTCAAGTGTTCAAAAGCCACTTGTAGACAATATAGACTCTATGTAGACAAGGAACATTTCTCTTGTAACTAAAAGATCTATCATACAATTCTGGTTTAGCCACTTTACACTTAATATAATTATCGATATAAATGGGTCAAGTCTACTTCTTTTACATATTTTCTATTTGTTCCATTTGTTCTTTATTCTTTTTCTTCTTTATTTTTGAATAATTACTGTTTAGTATTCTGTTTTTATCTGCACTATTGTACACACACATTATATATAATATGTATACATATATATATTGTATACATATACATTGTTATAAATAACATATTATAATCAGAACATACAGGGGCGCCTGGGTGACTCAGTCAGTTAAATGTCTGACTTCAGCTCAGGTCAGGATCTCACATTCTTTGGGTTCAAGCCCTGCATTAGGCTCTGTGCTGACAGCTCAGAGTCTGGAGCCTGCTTTGGATTCTGTGTCTCCCTCTCTCTCTCTGCTCCTCTCCCATTCACTTTGTCTCTCTCTCTCTCTCTCTCTCTCTCTCTCTCTCCCCCTCAAAAATAAAATAAACATTAAAACAAATCACAGTATACATCATTATAAATGCTATACACATACATGTATTGTACTTATATGAATATAATATGAAACTTATTATCATACTTTCACATTGTATCACTTCATATATTACATAAGAATGTTAAAATGTTTTATTTTTCCTCTTCTGCCCTTTTACTGTTATTGTTTATATATTATTTTTCTTTATGTTATAATCCCCACAATCGTTCTTATTTTCTATAATAATAAATTATCTTTTGGTGAGAAATTATCCTAGCTTTTGTTTGATTAAAAGTTTTTACTTAGCCTTTATTCTTAATATAGAAATCTAGCTTGCCAGGTTGTTTTGTTCTGTAGCATTTTAAAGACATTTCATTGTCTTCTGGATTGCATAATTTCTGACAAGAAGTTTGCAGTTTTTCTTATCTTTCTCCAGTTCTATTCTGGTTGATTTAAGATTATTGTGTAATGCTTTTCATAACAGAATATGCAAAAGGGACCCTGACCTAAAAATCATTAAGTGGTGGTGGCTTAAATCACTCCACAACATACCTGATGGTCCACTGTAACATGAGATGTTCACACCCAGATAGGTGACTCATGATTCCCAAATGCAATGAAAGCATGTGGAGTTTCAAGGCCATATTTTATTTTTGAAGGTTTCAGCTGTCTTGCTTGCGCATGGTAGGTAAATTTATTATTTTTTAAATAAAATCATTTCTGTTTGATCATGACTTCTTATCAAATGTTTTAAAATCCCCCCAAAGTATTGTGTAACCCCTCATTTGCATACATTTTATTATGTGTTTTTGTGTAGATTTCTTTGATATTTATCTTGCTTTAAGGATCATTGAGTTTCTTGGACATGTCAACTTAGAGTTTTCTTAAAATTGGGGAAAGTTTAATTTCTTCAACAATCTTTTGTCTCCCCTCCTCTATTTTTCATATCAGTTCTCATTCTATTTATTTTTAAAAAAAAATTTTTTTTCTCTCTTCCATTTGTTTTCTATTTAACAAATTACTATAGATGGGGTGACTTATAAACAACATATTATTTCTCACAGTTCTGGGGTCTGAGAAGTCTAAGAACAAGATTCTGGCAGCCTCAGTGTGTGGTAAGAATCTAATTCCTGGTTCATAGACTACATGGCAGACAGGCAAGAAAGCTCTTTGGACTCTTTTTTACAAGGACACTAATCTCATTGATGAGGACTCTACCCTTATGACCTAATCACCTCCCAAAGGCACCACTTCCAAATATTACCACATTAGGGATTAGGTTTCATCATACAAATTTGGGGGGGACATAAACATTCAGTCCATAACACTAGGTGTATTTATCTTTTCTCCTGCAGTATCTGTTTTCAAACCTATTTAGTATATGTTTTATATATTTCTTTCAAATATAGAAATTCTATTAGTTTAAATTTTTATGGTTTCCTTTTCTTCATGTGTCCAATTTTAACTCTTTGAAAATATTTACAATGTGAGTTTTAAAGTTCTTACCTGCTTATTCATACATCACTGTCACTTCTATTTCTGTTATATTTTTTTCTGATTATGGATCATATTTTGCTGTTTCTTTGTGTGTCCACTAATTCTTGGCCAATTGTTAAAATTATAAAGTATGAATTTTATGCTGTCGAGTATCTGGACTTTTTATCTTCCTTTGAATAATAATGATTTTTGTTTTATGGATTAATTGCTTCTTAACCTTGTGGCTAAGATCAAGTGTTTTTTGGATTAGCATGATCTTTTAAGTGCTACTTTTAAAGCTTTGTTAGGGAATCACTAATGTAGCCTTTACTGTAGGTTTATTTTAGCTCTCCAAGTAAAATA